>NC_044565.1:100720469-101023975 GCF_007565055.1 Rhinopithecus roxellana
ATAAATGCATATCACTAAGTGAAAGAAGCCAATCTGAAAAGGCTACATATGGTGTGATTTCACCTATATGACATTCTGGAAAAGGCAAAACTATGGAGACTATAAAAAGATCAGTGGTTGCCAGGGCTTGAGGGGAGGGAGGGATAAATATGGAGAACACAGGATTTTTAGGGCAGTGAAACCACTCTGTGATACTATAATAATAGATACATGTCATTGCACATTCGTCAAAACCCTTGAATGTACAACACCAAGAGTGAGGTCTAATGTAACATAAGGATTTTGAGTGATAATGATGTGTCAGTGTAGGTTCATCAGTTGTAACAACTGTACATTTTTAGTGTGGGATGACGATAATGGAGGTTATGCATGTGTGGGAGCAAAGGGTATATGGAAATCTTTTTCCTTGCAATTTTGCTATGACCCTAAATCTGTTCTAAATAAAGTCATGTATATGTATATGTACATGTGGATATATATGTATATGTAGTGACACCAAGAGCCTAGTAAGTAGGGTTGGCTTTTTTCACATTATTTCAGTTTTCTGATGTTGATGGTGTTTGGTGCAGCGTAACTGAATTATATACCCACACTAATATCATCCTGCCACATTCAAGCTCTTATAGATTTGAGTGCCTGGCCAGGTGCGGTGTCTCACGTCTATAATCCCAGCACTTTGGGAGGCCAAGGCAGGTGGATCACTTGAGGTCTGGAGTTTGAGACCAGCCTGACCAACATGGAGAAGCCCCATCTCTACTAAAAATACAAAATTAGCTGGGCATGGTGGCGCATGCCTGTAATCCCAGCTACTGGGGAGGCTGAGGCAGGAGAATCACTTGAACCCGGGAGGCGTAGGTTGCAGTGAGCCAAGATCACGCCATTGCACTCCAGCCTGGGCAACAAGAGCCAAACTCAGTCTCAAAAAAAAAAAAAAAAAAAAGGTTTGAGTGCCTAATCAGCATGGATTGAAACATTAATTAGTGAGAATCAGATATTTTTACTGGCATCTTGTCTAGATTCTCTAAGCCTTAAAAATGAAGAACTGGCCAGGCATATTGGCTCACACCTATAATCTCAGCACTTAGGGAAGCTCTGGTGGGAGGGTCGGCTTGACCCCAAGAGTTTGAGACCAGCCCTGGCAACATAGTGATATCTCAACTCTACAATAATTTTAAAAAACAGCTAGTGTGGTTGCATATGCCTATAGTCCCAAGTAGTCAGAAGGCTGAGGCAGGAAGATCGCTTGAGCCTGGGAGGTTGAAGTACAGTGAGCTATGGTTGCACCACTGCATTCCAGCTTGGGTGACAAAGCAAGACCCTGTCTCCAAAAAAAAAAAAAAAGAACTGAGACGCATATGTTGGAATTAGGAATATATATATATACCATTAGACCCAAGGAAAATGGAACCAAGTTTAGTAATACACAGGAAAACAGTCTCCTACATAAAACAACTGACTAATCAAGACTATGAAAAAAAAGCCCCCTTTCAACTGTGTTAAATAGCAAAGAATGGTAAATGCCAAGTATAGTAGGACAAATATATATGTTACAGGTAACCAATATTCCTTTCCAGAATAATGCTAAGAGTTTTTCCATGAGCACTTCATTATGGAAATCTTACATGGATTGCTGAGTATAGATAAATAAATGACTGCTTTAAGAGTTTTTTTCCCCTTTTCGGTTTTCTTTCTTTTGACTCCTGTTTATATCTGTGTATGTGTGAGAGAGATAGAGAGAGAGAGCGAGACAGAGCATAAAGCAAATATGCACATTTTAAAAACAGAAAGCAAACATCCGTGTAATTGTCATCAAAATCAGGAAATAGGACATTGCTGGCCCCCAAGAATGCCCCGTTTAAATTGTGTTTCTGTGCTTCTATAAGACACAAGAATGACACAAGAATGCCCTTGTTTCCTTGGTGTTTGTGATGTCAAGTGAGCACTCAACAAGCACAGGTGCATCAGGAAAATGCATATGTTTCATCATAAAATTTGTATTTAGTTGTTATCATCACTCTATCCACAAAAAGCTGCTTCTGCAATCAAAGTTGTATACTAATACGGGAAAGACATCTGCGGAGCGAAATATAGTAGTGAACTTCCATGTGCCAGGTAGTGCTAGGAGGTAGATGCCTTTTTAACAAAAGCGATATTGTTTCTTAAAATCTGATGTAAAAATAATAGGGGGTGGAGGGGATTATTCACTTCAGATCCTAGGATTTTATAATGTAACTCCTCTTCTCCTCCCTGCCAGCTCTGGAGGTCTAGGTGATCTCCTCCTGGCTTCTCATTCTCCTTCTTTCTCTCCCTCCCTTCCTTCACATACCTCCTATTTTTTTTTTTTCTTTCTTTTTTAGACTGAGTCTTGCTCTGTTGCCCAGGCTGGAGTCCAGTGACACAATCTTGGCTCACTGCAACCCCCGCCTCCCGGGTTCAAGTGATTCTCATGCCTCAGCTTCCCGAGTAGCTGGGGTTACAGGCACCCACCACCACCTCTGGCTAATTGTTGTATTTTTAGTAGAGACAGGGTTTTGCCATGTTGGTCAGGCTGGTCTTGAACTTCTGACCTCAAGCAATCCACCTGCCTCGGCCTCCCAAAGTGTTAGGATTACAGGCATTAAGCCACTGCACCCGGCCTCTCCTGTCTATTTTAACCAGTTCCTGACATTCTCATATCATACCTTTGGGCTAATGTCCCTAGACCCAGGGGCAATGGAGCCACCCAGGTTGTTTGCAACAATTTCCTGATGGAAATAGTGTTAGATGTGAGGCCCCTCTTTCTTGGAAGACCCTTGCTTGAGCTCCTTGAGGAAGTCCTGCCCTTCTTAAAAGCCTCCCTCAAATCTCATCATGTTTGTCATCTTGAGGTCACCCAGTTGGATTTAATCTCTTCCTACTCCCATATCTTCGATCTGTCTTTTAGCACTGATGACAGTGGTTTATGTTAGGATTGTATCTGTAGGTGCCTCTTACTCCTGCTGGTCAGGGACCGTAGTTCTCTTAACCACTGTATTCCCTACTACTAGTGCTGAGCTTTACCCCAGAGCAGGCTCACTAAATGGCTGAATTGATTTGTTGAATCTAGAATATTTAAAATGTGATCACTGCTGGACATAGTGGCTCGCATCTGTAATCTCAGCACTTTGGGAGGCCAAAGTGGGTGGAATGCTTGAGCTCAGGCGTTTGAGACCAGCCTGGGCAACATAGCGAGACTTTGTCTCTATTAAAACCAAGAAAATTAGCCAGGTATGGTGGTACGCATCTGTGGTCCCAGCTATTTGGGAGGCTGAGGTGGGGGGGATCACTTGAGCCTGGGACGTCGAGGCTTCAGTGAGCTGTGATCATGCCACTGCACTCCACTCTGGGCAACAGAGTGAGACTTTGTCTCTAAATAAATAAATAAAAATAAGATGTGATCAGGCCAGGTACAGTGGCTCACATCTGTAATCCCAGCACTTTGGGAGGCTGAGGCAGGAGGATTGCTTGAGCCCAGGAGTTCAAGACCAGCCTGGGCAACATAATGAGATCCTGTCTCTATACAAAATAAAGAAGTAGCTGGGTGCAATGACACACACCTGTAGTCTCAGCTACTTGGGATGTGGAGGTGGGAGGATCACTTGAGTCCAGAAGTTTGAGGCTGCAGTGAATTATGTTCATGCCATTGCACTCCAGCCTGTATAACAGAGAACCTACCTCAAAAAAAGAAAAAAAAAAATGTGGCTGGGCGCCATGGTTCATGCCTGTAATCCCAGCACTTTGGGAGGCTGAGGCAGGTGGATCACTCAAGGCCAGGAGTTCAAGACCAGCCTGGCCAACATGGTGAAAGCCCACCTCTACTAAAAATATAAAAACTAGCTGGGCGTGGTGGTGCGCACCTGTAATCCCAGCTACTCGGGAGGATGAGGCAGAGAATTGCTTGAACCGGGAAGGCAGAGGCTGCAGTGAGCTGAAATCACGCCACTGGACTCCAGCCTGGGTATCAGAGTGAGACTCTTATCTCAAAAAAATAAAAAGAAAAAAATGTGATCAATTTGACATTTTCCTATGCAGCATCTCAGGCATGTTGTCTATAAAATTCACCATGAAGACTGAATATATGTTAAATGTTTTGAAGCTCCACCTTTGGAAATATACCTTTTCCTTTTCCACTATTAAAATAAAGAAGGAATTATTCAATGTTGTATGGTCATAAAATAAAAGATTGCGAACGACAGATAGTGAAGTGAGTTTACAACCCTCTATTAATCTACTGGTGTCCCTGTCCATTCTGTGCAGTCACTTCAGCTTTCTCCGGGACAATACAATGTGCTTCCTGCACCGGTTCCCAAATATGCTTCCAGGTAATTATATACTTACTAAATAAGCCGCCTTTCTGTTTACATACCTACATGCCAGTCCTCATGGCTTTTAAACCTCATTTATGCACCTCATATGCAGATTAACATTTTAAAATATTTAATGAAAGATAGGGAATAAGTTAACAAAGATCTTTAAAAAATAGATTTAGAAAATCATTTTTCTTTTTTTTTTTTTTTTTTAAATATAGGAGCTGTGTATTTCGGTCAACAGTTCAAAGATTCCCAACAACCTATTTTATTCCTGTAAGTATAATGTAGACAGTTAACTTATGATGAATTTGATGTTTAAAATATGCTGTGCTTTCTGGAGTGGAGCAAGATGGCCAAATAGAACCCTCCCGTGAGTGTTCCTCCTAGCAGGAACACCAAACTGAACAATTATTCACACAGGAAAACACCTCTATAAGAACCAAACAGCAGGTGCAGGATTGCAATACCAGGTTTTAACATTGTGTCAAGGAAAGAGACACCGAAGAGGGTAGGGTAGAAAAGACAGTCTTGAATTGACGACACCACCCTCCCCCATCCCCTGGCAGCAGCCATGTGGCATGAAGAGAGAATCTGCCCTTGGGGAAGAGGGAATGCTGTGATGATGGGACTTTGCACAGGAACACAGTGCTGCCTGTTACAGGGAAAGCAACACAGGACAGAATTCAGTTGGTGCCCGTGGAGGGAGCATTTAGACCAGCCCTAGCCCATCCCAGCCGTTCGATACTGAGTTCCAGCTCTCTCGACCACTGTGGGCTGAAGTGCTCTGAGGTCCTAAATAAGCTTGAAAGGCAGTCTAGGCCACAAGGACTGCAATTCCTAGGCAAGTTCTGGTGCTGTGCTGGGCTCAGAGGCAGTGGACTTAGGGTACCTAAGACCTCGTGAGACATCAGCTGGGGCAGCCAAGGGAGTGCTTGTAGCAGCCATCCCCCAGCCCCAGGCAGCACAGCTTGCAGCTTCAAGAGAGATGCTTGCCTTTTGCTTGAGAGGAGGAGAGGGGACAGTAAAGAGGACTTTGTCTTGCAATCTGGATACCAGCTCAGCCACAGCAGAACAGGGCACCTCAGGCAGAGTCCCGAGGCCCCATTCCAGGCCCTAGCTCCCAGACATTTCTAGACACATCTCTGGCCAGGAAGAGAATCCACTGCCTTAAAGAGAAGGACCCAGTTCTGGCAAGATTCATAACTTACGGACTAAAGAGCCCTTGGGCTTTGAATAAACGCCAGCAGTGGCCAGACAACACACACTGCAGGCCTTAGCCAGACAGTGCTGTGCTGCTTCAGGTGTGACCCAGCACATTCCCAGCTACAGTGGTCACAGGGAGAGACTACTGCTTGAGGAAAGGAGAGGGAGGAGCAAAGGGGATTTTGTCTTGCTGCTTGGATACCAGTTCGGCCACAGTGAAGTAGAGCACCAAGCAGGCTCCTGGGGTTCCCAATTCCACGCCTTGGCTCCTGGATGGCATTTCTGGACTCCCACTGGGCCAGAGGGGAGCCCATTGCCCTGAAGGGAGAGACCTAGGCCTGGCAGCATTCCCCACAAGCTGACTGAAGAGCCTTGAGTGAACATTAGTGGTATCCAGCTAGTACTTGCTACAGGCCTGGGTGGTTGTGTCTATAGAGAGACTCCTGCTTGAGAAGAGGGGAGGGAAGAGTGGGAAGAACTTTGTCTTCTGGCTTGGGTGCCAGCTCAGCTGCAGTAGAATAGAGTACCAAACAAATTCCTAAGTTTCCTGACTCCAGGGCCTGGCTCCCAGATGGCATTTCTGATCTGCACTGGGCCCAGGGGGCAGCATGCTGCCTTGAAGGGAGGAGCTTTTGTTTGGGCCTTGAGTGAATATGGGCAGTAGCTAGGCCGTAGTTACTGCAGGCCTTGGGTGAGACCCAGTACCATGCTGGCTTTGGCTCTGACCCAGCGCAGTCCCAGGGATATTAGCCATAGAGGAGCTTGTGTCACCCCTCCCTCAGCTTTAGCCATCTCAGTACAAAGAGAGACTTTGTTTGTTTGGGGGAAGGGAAGGGAAGAGAACCAGAGTCTCTCCCTGGTAATCCAGAGAACTCTCTCAGATCTTATCCAAGACTACCAAGGCAGTACCTCTACAAGTCTACCAGAATCACAGCAATTACTAGGCTTGGGGTGCCCTCTAATGCAGATGCAGCTACAGTGACCAAAGACAGATTACAGTGCTTAATTCCCTTTGAATACTTGGAAAGCCTTCCCAAGAAGGACAGGTACAAACAAGATCAGCTGCGAAGACTACAATAAACACCTAACTCTACAATGCCCAGACATTGGCAAGCATACAAGTATCAAGACCATCTAGTGAAACACAGCCTCACCAGTTGAACTAAATAAAGCACCAGTGACCAATCCCAGAGTGACAGAGATATGTGACCTTTCAGACAGAGACCTCAAAATAGCTGTTTTGACAAAGTGCAACAAAATTTAAGATGACACAGAGCTTTCCGGACCTGGCAGAGCAGGAGGCGCCATCGTGGGAGTTGACATTCGCCACAACAAGGACCGAAAGGTTCGGCGCAAGGAGCCCAAGAGCCAGGATATCTACCTGAGGCTGTTGGTCAAGTTGTATAGGTTTCTGGCCAGAAGAACCAATTCCACATTCAACCAGGTTGTGCTGAAGAGGTTGTTTATGAGTCGCACCAACCGGCCACCTCTGTCCCTTTCCCAGATGATCCGGAAGATGAAGCTTCCTGGCCGGGAAAACAAAACGGCCGTGGTTGTGGGGACCATAACGGATGACGTGCGGGTTCAGGAGGTGCCCAAACTAAAGGTATGTGCACTGCGCGTAACCAGCGGGGCCCGCAGCCGCATCCTCAGGGCAGGAGGCAAGATCCTCACTTTCGACCAGCTGGCCCTGGACTCCCCCAAGGGCTGCGGCACTGTCCTGCTCTCCGGTCCTCGCAAGGGCCGAGAGGTGTACCGGCATTTCGGCAAGGCCCCAGGAACCCCGCACAGCCACACCAAACCCTACGTCCGCTCCAAGGGCCGGAAGTTCGAGCGTGCCAGAGGCCGACGGGCCAGCCGAGGCTACAAAAACTAACCTTGGATCCTACCCTCTTAATAAAAAGATTTTGAATGCGGAAAAAAAAAAAAAAAAAAAAAAGATGACACAGAGAAAGAATTCAGAATTCTATCAGATAAATTTAGCAAACAAAATAATTTTAAAAAATCAAGCAGATACTCTGGAGCTGAAAAATTCAATTGACATACTGAAGAATACATCAGAGTCTCCCAATAGCAGAACTGATCACACAGAAGAAAAAATTTGTGAGCTTGGATGGGGTACAGTGGCTCACGTCTGTAATTCCAGCACTTTGGGAGGCTGAGGCGGCAGATGGCTTGAGGCCAGGACTTCAAGACCAGTCTGGCCAACATGGCAAAAGCTTGTCTCTACTAAAAATACAAAAATTATCTGGGTGTGGTGGTGCACACCTGTAATCCCAGCTACTTGAGAGGCTGAGGTATGAGAATCGCTTGAACCTGGGAGGTGGAGGTTGCAGTAAGCCAAGATTGTGCCACTGCACTCCAGCCTGGGCGACAGAGTGAGACTCTGTCTCAAAAAAACAAAACAAAACAAAACAAAAAGAATTAGTGAGTTTGAAGACAAGCTATTTGAAAACACAGTCAGAGGAGACGAAAGGAAAAAGAAGGAAGCGTGCTTACAAAATCTATAAAATAGCCTCAAAAGGGCAAATCTAAGAGTTACTGGCCTTAAAGAGAGAGATTGAAGTAGAAAGTTTATTCAAACCATTCTAGGGACCATTCCAAACCTAGAGAAAGATAGAAATATTGAAGTACAAGAAGGTTATAGAACACTAAGCATATATAACCCAAATAAGACCACCTCAAGACATTTAATAATCAAACTCCCAAAAGTCAAGGACAAAGAAAGAATCCTAAAGCACAAGAGGAAAGAAGAAAATAACATAGAATGGAGCACCTATACATCTGGCAGCGGACTTCTCAGTGGAAACCTTACAGACCAGGAGTGAGTGGCATGACCTATTTAAAGTGCCGAAAGAAAAAAACTTATCCTGGAATAGTATAGTCAGTAAAAAATCCTTAAAATGTGAAGGATACTTTCTCAGACAACCAAAGCTAAGGCATCTCAACACCAGACCTGTCCTACAAGAAACGCTAAAGGGAGTTCTTCAAATTCTGAAAGGACATTAATGAGCAACAAGAAATCATCTGAGGCCAGGTGCAGTGGCTCATGCCTGCAATATCAGCACTTTGGGAAACTGAGGCAGGAGGATTGCTTGAGTCCAGGAGTTCAAGACCAGCCTAGGCAACAGAGAGAGACTCCATCTCTACAAAAAAATTTTAAAAATTAGCTGGGAATGATGACATGCACCTGTGGTCCCAGCTACTCAGGTAGGCTGAGGTGGGAAGATCACTTGAGCCCAGGAGGTCGAGGCTGCAGTGAGCCATGTGTGTGCCACTGCAGCCCAGCCTGGGCAGCAGAACAAGACCATGTCTGAAGAAGAAAAAGGAGAAGGAGAGAAAGAAGAAAGAAGAAGAAGAGGAAGAAGAAGAAGAGGAGGAAGAGGAGGAAGAAGAGGAAGGAAAGAAAGAAGAAAGAAACCTAAAACTTTACATGGAACCACAAAAGACCCAGAATAGCCAAAGTCATCCTGAGCAAAATGAACAAAACTGAAAGAATCATATTACCTGAATTCAAATTATACTGCAGAGCTATTGTAGCAAAAACAGTATGGTAGCATAAAAACAGACACATAGACCAATGGAACAGAATAGAGAATGCAGAAATAAATCCATATATCTACAGTGATTCATTTTTGACACAGGTGCCAAGAATACACATTGGGGAAAGGAAAGTCTCTTCAATAAATGGTGCAGGGAAATATGGATATCCATATGAAGAAGAATGAAACTAGAACCCTATCTCTTGCCATTTTACAGAAATCAAATCAAAATGGATTAAAGACTTAAATCTGGCTGGGTGTGGTGGCTCATGCATGTAATCCTAGCAATTTGGGACGCAAAGGCAGGAGGATCCCTTGAGCCCAGGAATTCGAGACCAGCCTGGGCAACATAGGAGACACTGTCTCTAGTTTAAAAAAACAAAAACGAAACATAAATCTAAGACCTCAAACTATGAAACTATCAAAACAAAACATTGAGGAAACTCCAGGACATTGGTCTGGGCAAAGATTTCTTGAGTTACACCCCACAAGCACAGGCAACCAAAGCAAAAATGGATAAATGGGATTACATCAAGTTAAAAAGTTTCTGCACAACCAAGGAAACAGTCAACAAAGTAAAGAGATGACTCACATAATGAGGGACAATATTTGCAAACTATCCATCTGACAAAGGATTAATAACCAGAATATATAAAGAGCTCAAAAAACTCAATAGGAAAAAGGTCTTTTTATTTGATACAGGGTCTTGCTTTTTCACCCACGCTGAAGTGCGGTGATGCAAACACAGTTCACTGCAGCCTCGACCTCCCTGGAGCAAGCAATCCTTCCCCTCAGTCCCCCAAGTAGCTGGGATTACAGGTGCATGCCACCACACCCAGCAAATTTTTGTATTTTTTGTACAAGTGGGGTCTTGCCATGTTGCCCAGGCTGATCTTGAACTCCTGAGCTCAAGCGATCTGCCCACCTTGGCCTCCCAAAGTGCTGGAATTACAGGCATAAGCCACTGTGCCCAACCTCAATAGGAAAAAATCTGATAATCTGTTTTAAAAAAAATAGGCCAAAGATCTGAATAGACATTTCTCAAAAGAAGACATACAAGTGACCAACAGGTGCATAAAATGGTGCTCAACATCATTAATCATCAGAGAAATGCAAATCAAAACTACAATGAGATATCATTGTATCCCAGTTTAAATGATTTATATCCAAAATACAGGCAATAGTGAATGCTGGCGAGGATGTGGAGAAAAGGGAACCCTTGTACACTGTTGGTGGGAATGTAAATTAGTAAAGCCACCATGAAGAACAGTACAAAGATCCCTCAAGAGAGTAAACATAGAGCTACCATATGATCCAGCAATCTCACTGCTGGGTGTATACCCAAAAGAAAAGAAATCAGTATATTGAAGAGTTATCTCCGCTCCCATGTTTTCTGCAGCACACTGTTCACAATAACCAAGATTTGGAAGCAACCTTAGTGTATATTAGCAGATGAATGGATAGAGAAAATGTGGTACATATACACAACAAAATACTACACAGCCATAAAAAATAATGAGGTACTGCTATTTGCAATAACATGGACAGAACTGGAGGTTATTATGTAAAGTGAAATAAGCCATGCACAGAAAGGCAAACTTTGCATGTTCTCATGTATTTGTAGGAGCTAAAAATTATTAATAAAACAGTCGAACTCATGCAGATAGAGAGCAGAAGTAGAAGGATGGATACCAGAGACTAAGAAGGGTAGTGGAGGATGGGGAAAGGGAAAGTGGAGATGGTTAATGAGTACAAAGATATAGTTAGATAGAATGAATAAGATCTAGTATGTGATAGCACAACAGAGTGATTACAGTCAACAATAATTTATTGTACATTTAAAAATTGGCTGGGCATGGTGGCTTGCACCTGTAATCCCAGCACTTTGGGAGGCCAAAGCAGGTGGATCACTTGAGGCCAGGAGTTCAATACCAGCCTATCAGCCTGGCCAACATGGTGAAACCCCATCTCTACTAAAAATACAAAAATCAGCCAGGTGTGGTGGCATGCACCTGTAATCCCAGTTACTCAGGAGGCTGAGGCAGGAGAATCGCTTGAACCTGGGAGGCAGAGGTGCAGTGAGCTGAGATTGTGCCACTGCACTCCAGCCTGGGCAACAGAGTGAGACTCCATCTCAAAAAATAAATAAATTAAATTAAATTAAAATAAGAGTATAACTGGTATGTTTTTAACATAAAGAAATGATAAATGCTTGAGGTGATGGATACCCCATTTATCCTGATGTGATTATTACCCATTGTATGCTTGTATCAAAATATCTCATGTACTCCATAAATATATATACCTACTATGTAACCATAAAATTTTTTGAAAATAAAATATACTATGAATCCTTTTGCTATAGTAAGATTCACAATTTGCTCATCATAGTAGATAAGCTCTGAATGATTAATGCAATTGATTTAAGATATACATTAAGTATATCTGAAGATATACGAGAAATTAGTAACCAATATGTGGCAAGTTGTAGAAGAAAATGTTCTGCTCCTTTACTTTCTTTAGGTCTTGACTAAAATACCACTTTCTCAGGAAGGTCTTCCCAAGTCACCTATTCAAACTTGCTGTTCCTTTCCTTGGTTTATTTTTTACTTCATAGCGTTCATCACTGTCAGACACAATACCTTTTAAAATGTATCTACCCTGTTTTTAATCTTTCCCCTTCACTAGAATGTAAGCTTATGAAGGCAGGGATTTCTTTCCTGTCTACCTAGCACCTAGGCAAGTGACTGGCACATAGTATTTGGTGAATCAATTAATTAAATCGCTAGAGATATTCAAAAGATCATGGTATTAACAAGAAGGAAGCATAGCTCTGTTTCTTTCCTTTTAAAGAAATGAAAATGCTTTTCTATTTCTAAATATCTCCAAATGCATGACCATGAGTTATGATTTTAAAAAAATGAACTCTTTTAGATAAGTAGCTAGTCAGTAGGATGTCAAAAAAATAAATAATTATATAAATCATCTGAAAGAATAAGAAAATATAAAATTGGCCGGGCACAGTGGCTCACGCCTGTAATGCCAGCACTTTGGGAGGTTGAGGCAGGTGGATCATTTGAGATCAGGAGTTCGAGACCAGCCTGGCCAACATGGTGAAACCCCGTCTCTACTAAAAATACAAAAATTAGCTGGGCGTGGTGGCTTCCGCCTGTAATCCCAGCTACTCAGAAGGCTGAGGCAGGAGAATCACTTGAACGCAGGAGGCAGAGGTTGCAGTGAGCCAAGATCACACCACTGCACTCCAGCCTCAGCAATAGAGTGAGACTCAGACTCAAAAAAAAAAAAAAAAAAAAAAAACCAGAAAGAAAATATAAAATTGTTGTTTTGGGATAGTTTGATGCACTATAATTATTTATTATTTGTAGTTACAAACTCAGGATCAAAAAAGACCACATAGCAAACATCTGCAAAAAAAATTGAGATAACTGAATAACTGAACAGAGCTCAGAAACAGATCCTAGAATACATTAATATAAGATTTTTTTTTTTTTTTTTTTTTGAGACGGAGTCTCGCTCTGTGCCCCAGGCTGGAGTGCAGTGGCGAGATCTCAGCTCACTGCAAGCTCCGCCTCCCAGGTTCCCGCCATTCTCCTGCCTCAGCCTCCTGAGTAGCTGGGACTACAGGCGCCCGCCACCTCGCCCGGCTAGTTTTTTGTATTTTTAGTAGAGACGGAGTTTCACCGGGTTAGCCAGGATGGTCTTGATCTCCTGACCTCGTGATCCGCCCGTCTCGGCCTCCCAAAGTGCTGGGATTACAGGCTTGAGCCACCGCACCTGGCCTTAATGTAAGATTTTTATATTTGATAAAGATAGTATGACAAGTCAGTAGGGAAAGGAAAAGATATGTTAGATAACTTATTATTAAATAACTTGGAAAAGGTGTTAGATTCTCACTTCATAGCATATATTAAAATAAATTTCATATTGATTAAAGAATTAGATACTTTTGAAGCCATTAAACCAGGAGAAAAATATATTAGTATATATCTAAGGATAAGCAAACTTTCTGAGATAATAGCAATGAAAGAAATTTCAAAGGAAAAGAAATACTAGATTTGATTATATAACATTAAAAATTTTTTGTATATCAGAAAACAAACTGCAAACAAAGTTAATAGGCAAATACAATCTAGGAAAAGTATTTTCAACATTCCTAGCAGATAAAGGATTAATAGCATTATCTATAAAATTATCATAACAATCTATAGGAAAAACAGAAAAGTAAAACAGAGAAAGGACATAAATAGACAATTCATAAATAAGAAATTCAGATATCCAGTAAAGGTGAAAAATCTTTTGATCTCACTAACATTTAAGTGTGAGAGACTAAAAGGCTGATTGAAAGCTGTCTGTATGTGGATGGTATAGAAGGCTAAATTATAGCCCCCAAAGATATGTCTGTGTCCTAATGCCTGGAATCTATGGATGTTACCTTATATGGCAGAGATTTTACAGATGTGGTTAAGGATTTTGGGATGGGGAGATTATCCTGTACTCCAGGGTGGGGGCAGAATGAGATTACACACACACACACACACACACACACACACACACACGAGGAGAGGGTAATAAATATAGAAGCAAAGATTACAGTGGTGCAGCCACAAGTCAAGAAATGCTGGCAGCCACTAGAAGCTAAAAGAGGCAAGGAACAGCTTCTCCCTCAGAGCCTCTGGAGGGAGCATGGCCCTGCTGATACGTAATTTTAGCCCAGTGAAACTAATTCAGACTTCAGACCCTAGAACTATGAGAGAATAAATTTCTGTTTGTTTAAGACACCAAATTTGTAGTAATTTGTTATAGCAGCCATAGTGAATGAATACAGTTGGGGATTATCTCCAGGTGGGTTTCATACTGGATGGGTGGGATAAGGATCTGGCTTTTCCTTTGATAGCCCATAAATATCCGTATCTGTAGGTCTTTTTTCTAGGATACATCAGTTAATTCAAAATGATACGTCAGCTTCCTGCCTGGGGTTTAAGCCAGTTGTCAGAGTTCTGGGAGCTGAGTGGAGGGAGGGGCTGGTGGTCTCATCATTCAGTGTGTAGAAGTTCACTTAATTCCGGTTTTCAGTAAAGGCCCACATCCTCACAGTGCTTGGGGCTCCTGAGTTCAGATCTCTGGTGCAGTCTCCTCAGAACTAAACTCCTTGTCTCCTGTAGGGATGTGGGAAGGGGGGTTGCCTGACAGCTAGGGGTGAGGGGAGACAGGGACCTGAAGTAAAAATATTCAACCAGACCTTCTGCTTTCAGATCTACCCCCACCCCCACCTCACAGGTGCCTGTTGCCTTAAATTCCCCAGCTTTTCTTGTGTTCTGTGGAGCAAATCAGCTTGCTTCTCCTCGGCAAGTCCTCTGCAAGGATTTAGGCTTCTGCCTTCTCTACCCTGCCAGGTCAGCTATTATTCCTCCAAATTGCTTCACATCTTCCAAAAATATGTCATCTCATGTTGACTGTTGTGTCTTCTCTTGGCTGTCTGTGTATGTGTATGTATAGGTGTGTGTTGCAGGGTAGGGTGAGATAGAACAGGAACCCCCTCTTAGGGACCTGGATGCCCCCCAAACATAAATGTTTTTTATATTTTAAATTCCTTCAAAAAATTTCAGATACCTATTAATCGCTAGCTCTGAGAAGTAAATAAACAATAACGAAAAGATAACAGTAGCCAAAAACCATAGCCAAGAACACTAAAATCACAGGATGTTTACTACCCTATAGGAAATAAAGATGACATCTTAACGTATGACTGAAACCCAGACCCCCACCAAATGGATATGCCTGGTCCACAGATGTCAAATAAGGGGGAACTGGGACTAAACTATAACCACATTCTTATTCTAAATTTCTTCCAGGTGTGACCTGGAAAAAGTCACACCCACAAGCCAGAGCTAACATTCTTTTCTGCTGGCCCCCAGGTTTTTTTGTTTGTTTGTTTGTTTTTTGTTTTGAGACAAGAGTCTCTCTGTTGCCCAGGTTGGAGTGCAGTGGCACAATCTTGGCTCACTTGCAACCTCCACCTCCCAGGTTCAAGCGATTCTACTGCCTCAGCCTCCCTAGTAGCTGTGATTACAGGTGTAGGCCGCCACGCCCAGCTAATTTTTGTATTTTTAGTAGAGAAGGGGTTTCACCATATTGCCCAAGCTGATCTTGACCTCCTGACCTCAAGTGATCCACCCACCTTAACCTCCCAAAGTGCTGGGATTACAGGCATGAGCCACTGCCCCTGGCCTGGCCCCAAATTTTTAAATCAAGCCTCTCTTTTTTATCCAACTGCAAATCAGAAAATATTTAAATGTACCTATGACCTGTAAGCCCTTGCTTCAAGCAATCTCACCCTTTTAGGCTAAATAAAACCAATGTATAACCTCCATATATAATTTATAATTTTGCCTGTAACATCTGCTTTCCTCACATTTAGCCCTACCCTTAAAACTTCTTAACTGCAAGCCACTGCGGAGGTCAGGACTTAAACATTAGTTGCCTGGTCCTCCTTGCTTGGTACCTGCAAATAAATGCCTTCCTTTCTACCACTACAAACCTCACTTGAGGTATCTGGTCTTACTGCACTGGGTGAGCAGCCCCTAGTCTGTTCTATAACAATAGTTATGTCTTTTTTATTTGATGGGAAAAGAATGGAGATAAATGCTTGTGTTCAGTTGGCTTTGGCAGCGAGCAGTTAGGACACCAAGTTTTTCTCCACTGCATGATATTGTATTTCCTTTGAAATGCATGCTTTAAATGAAGACTGTGAGTTAATAATGATTTGTTTACTATTAGTACAGAGCAACTGAAAAATAATTCAGGCAGGACAATCTACTTGGTATGTGAAATAGCAGAAGGTAGTCGATTCTGACGATTTCTGCCAAATGTTCTATTGCTTTTATGGAGGAGATTTTGTGAGATGCTTACTCTGCCACTTTTACTGATATCACCTCATCCATTCCATCTTATAAATAAAAGTGATTCACTGATTTGGAACATCCTGTCCTTTGAAAAAGTAAAAGGAATACTTTTATGGAAAATGTTCCAAGGCAAAGAAACAGCCCAGGACTGTGATTCATGTCTGTCTGAAACATGCATTCCCAGAGCCGACTTGTGGATCTGGTTTAGATCCATAAACTTGTGAACTGCAGAGAGGAAACTCTTTTGATCCCAGCAGTGGGAGATGGTGGCGTGCAGCGTGGGTGTGGTAAAGAAGCAATGTTTGCCAAGAGAACAATGTCTCAAACCCTCTTGTGATAAATGCTTCAATACTTAGGCCATCATAATGTGCCATTCAACTTTTATACGAAAACTCATTTGGTTGATTTTGTCATTCAGTTTAATTGTTCTAAAAATTAACATCATAGTTATGGAAGTGTGAAGGATTGTTAGAACTGGAAGAAACTTTATAAATCAACTACAGCATCTATTAGGGTGAACTTTGATCATGATCTTGACCACCGTCCATTGAGTGTCTTCTGGTGCTGGGTGCAGTGTTCAGTGACTGACATACACTGTCTCATATAATCCTCATAACTTGGTGAGATGGTATTAATTTATCATCTCTATTTGATAGAGTGGCCATTAATTGCTCAAAGTTACACAATTATTAAGAGATAGAGTCAGGGTTAGAGATAAAGTTAGTTTTTTGGTGACCTC
Organism: Rhinopithecus roxellana; assembly: GCF_007565055.1. Taxonomy (NCBI): domain Eukaryota; kingdom Metazoa; phylum Chordata; class Mammalia; order Primates; family Cercopithecidae; genus Rhinopithecus; species Rhinopithecus roxellana. The sequence continues at coordinate 100,737,205 of NC_044565.1, forward strand.
AAAACCTGGGTTTTGAGCTGTCTTACCACTTAGTGCAGTGGTCCACAACCTTTTTGGCACCAGGGACTGGTTTCACAGAAGACAATTTTTCCATGGACAGGGGTTGGGGTGGGGAATGGTTTCGGGATGATTCAAGCGCATTACATTATTGTGCACCTTATTTCTATTATTATTACATTGTAATATATAATGAAATAATTATACAACTCACCATAATGTAGAATCAGCGTGAGCCCTGAGCTTGTTTTCCTGCAATTAGACAGTCACATCTGGGGGTGATGGGAGACAGTGACAGATCATCAGGCATTAGATACTCATAAGGAATGCACAAACTAGATCTCTTGCATGTGCAGTTCACAATAGGGTTCCCACTCCTATGAGAATCTAATGCTGCCGCTGATCTGATAGGAGCAGTACTCAGGCAGTACTCAGGCAGTACTCAGGCAGTAATGTGAGTGATGGGGAGTGGCTGTAAATACAGATGAAGCTTCACTCCCTTGCTTGCCCACCCCTCACCTCCTGCTATGAAGCTTGGGGGTTGGGGACCCCTGACTTAAGCAACTCGCTTAAAACCTAAAGCCAAGTAGTCAATATTGTGCTGTCAGACCAGGTGCAGTGGCTCAACCCTGTAATCCCAACATGCTGGGAGGCCAAGGCAGGAGGACCCCTTGAGACCAGGAGTTCAAGACCAGCCTGGGCAACATAGCAAGACCTCATCTCTATTTTAAATAAATAAATATATAAGTTGTGCTATCTCTAAAGTGACAACTTCCCCCTGATAACAGAGGCTTGGTCATGAGGCCAGGTTCCCCCACTGGACCCCTTTGCAGTAGAATGAGTTCATATGCAAGTTCCTTCATCTATTCCAGAAATCATTTTGGATGCTTATGTGTGTGACACCCTATGCCAAGTAGGCATTGTTGATACAAAGGCAAGTGAGACATTTTATCAATGCTGTCTTTGTGCTTCAACAGGGCAGGGATAGTCTAAAGTCAATTATCCAACCAATGTGTATACACGCAAGCACACACAAACTTACACATATTAAATGAGAGTCTCTGATTCACAAGGCGCGTGTCTGGCTAATGTGGGAACACATGGGTTAACATGCAGAACTGGAAACATGGTGCCCCAAATTAGACACTGATGACTCAATTTAACATTATCTGTTGGGCCGGGCGTGGTGGCTCACGCCTGTTATCCTAACACTTTAGGAGGCCGAGGCAGGCAGATCACCTGAGGTTGGGAGTTCACAACCAGCCTGACCAACATGGAGAAACCCTGTCTCTACTAAAAATACAAACTTAGCTGGGCATGGTGGCGCATGCCTGTAATCCCAGCTACTTGGGAGGCTGAAGCAGGAGAATCGTTTGAACCCAGGAGGAGGAGGCTGCAGTGAGCTGAGATTGTGCCATTGCACTCTGGCCTGGGCAACAAGAGCAAAAGTTCTTCTCAAAACAAAACAAAACAAAAAAACACTATCTGTTAATAGAAGCACATGCATCTTTTGTCTTCCAACAGCCACCTCCAAAACTTTCCAATACATTTGCTTGATAAGCTTCCCAGCAAGTGCCCGACCCTAGGCAGAGGAAGGAGAAGAGGGCATGGGTGAAGAGAAAGCTTGGTTAAGGCAAGGGACACCCATACCTATTTCTCGGAGCCCATATCCTAAGCAAAAATTAAATAAGCTTTTGGATCAAAGAGACTTTCCATAAGGTATTCATTAGTTGAGGGGCCCAGGAAGGGAAATTTGTATTTATATCTTTCTCACTCACTGCAGCAATGCCTGAAACCCCACAGGTAAGGATTTTGGCATGAGAGCCTGAGAGCTGACAGGTATCAACCTTGATTTAACTGTTGAGAAATGTTTTGTGGAGGATTTTGTCTTTTCACATGTCCTCTTCTAAATGCAAAAGGTCCCAAAAGGAGGAAAATATTGATCAAGTTCATACTAAGGCATTAGTGACCTATCAGATTCTCTCCCCTTCTCCACCATGCTCCCAGGAACATAAACGAGACAAGAATTAGGGTATCTGAGAGAAAGAAAAGGAATCGAAAAGAGGGAGAAATGTGAGAAAGTGTCCCACTTATGTCATTATTAACTGTTCTTTCAGTGCATGGAACATGTGTGCTATGCTTTTAGACAGTAGCCTTAAGATAATTCCGTAAAATCTTCTACAAAATAAAATAAAATTTACAGAGTTGCTATGTGGGGAATTTTCACAGATGTTTAACTTGTAAAATACATAAGTCTGTTGATTCTTATAAGATAAGCAATTTTGACATAAATGTGAAATAGAATAGTTTCAGAGAAGCTCTACAACAATGAATGTTAAATAAGTGGAGTTCCTGCTTATGTGGGATAAACCGTTATTTTGTGCAATTTGAATATCCTTCTAATCCTTAGATCTGCAGGGAACCCTAGGGGCCTAATCACCTCTTAAAGGCCACACCTCTGAATACTATCACATTGACAATGCCTGAATTTTGGAGGGGACGCATTCAAACCATAGCATAGGCCAGCCACTGGGCATGGGCTCCTTGGGCAAAAGATTGGTGGAGTTTATCCTCTGGAAAAACTCAATGAACCCAGAGGAAAGAACACTATATCCTAACACTTAGGAAACCCTAGGAAAAAGACTGGATTTGCTATTTACTTGTCTGATCTCAGCATATCCTAGCCACATACCCAGAGTTTCCACCATGCAAGTAAGAAAAGCCTTTAGGTCAGATGTGGTGGCTCACGCCTGTAATCCTAGCAATTTGGGAGCCCAAGGCAGGTAGATTGCCTGAGCTCAGGAGTTTGAGACCAGTCTGGGAAACACGGTAAAACCCCGTCTTTACTAAAAATACAAAAAATTAGTCCAGTGTGGCAGCGTGCACCTGTAATCCCAGCAACTAGGGAGGCTGAGACAGGAGACTTGCTTGAACCCAGGAGGCGGAGGTTGAGTGAGCCAAGATTGCATCATTGTACTCCAGCCTGGGCGACACAGCGAGACTCCGTGTCAAAAAAAAAAAAAAAAAAAAAAAAAAAAAAAAAAAAACCGAAAGAAAGAAAAGAAAAAAAAGAAAAGCTTTTAATGTGAACAAGAGATGGAGATAGACAGAAGGATGGAAACCCAGGTGAAAATAGAACTCTGGGAATAGAAGGGGAAGACTTTTAAAAAATACAATTAGCATCCTCAGAAAGATGAGAACAGGAACATTATTTTCAATTTAGGATTCTATATTTAGCCAAACTAACAATGAATTGTGAAAACAAAGACTCAACATGCAAAAACTCATAAAAATTACCTCCCAAATACCATTTTAAAAGATGTCGGCCGGGCGCGGTGGCTCAAGCCTGTAATCCCAGCACTTTGGGAGGCCGAGACGGGCGGATCACGAGGTCAGGAGATCGAGACCATCCTGGCTAACCCGGTGAAACCCCGTCTCTACTAAAAAATACAAAAAACTAGCCGGGCGAGGTGGCGGGCGCCTGTAGTCCCACCTACTGGGGAGGCTGAGGCAGGAGAATGGCGTAAACCCGGGAGGCGGATCTTGCAGTGAGCTGAGATCCGGCCACTGCACTCCAGCCTGGGCGACAGAGCGAGACTCCGTCTCAAAAAAATAAAATAAAATAAAATAAAAGATGTCGCTGGTGATAAATACAGCAAAACAAAGGAGCAGATCCAGAAAGAGGAAGGCATGGGACCCAGGAGAAAATAGATACGATCTGGGAGAGGAGTAGTGAAGAAATGTCCCAGGTTGACCACTGTACAGCAAGCTGAGAGAGAAACCAATCAATATAATAGAAAAAGAAAATAGGAAACTCGAGAAAGAATGTTTCAAAAGAAAAAGTGGCACAAGAACAGCTGATATGATGGGGAAAAATGAAGACAATATATGTAGCAAAATGTGCAAGTGAAAAAAAATGAGGCACTAATTGACTCCAGGTGAAACAAAAAGCTGTACAAGAAAAGAAATAGGCCAGGCATGGTGGCTTATGCTTGTAATCCCAGCACTTTGGGAGGCCAAGGCAGGCAGATCACTTGAGGTCAGGAGTTCGAGACCAGCCTGGGCAGCATGGCTATACTGTCTCTACTCAAAATGTACCCTGTCTCTACTAAAAATGCCAAAATTAGCTGGGCATGGTGGAGCATGCCTGTAGTCCCAGCTACTTAGGACGCTGAGGCAGGAGAATTGCTTGAACCCAGAAGGTGGAGGTTTTAGTGAGCCAAGATCGTACCATTGCACTCCAGCCTGGGTGACAAAGCAAGACTCTGTCAAAAAAAAAAAAAAAAAAAAAAAATTTGTATTGTTGGATGATCATTTAAGAATGAGGGAGTGGGCCGGGCGCGGTGGCTCAAGCCTGTAATCCCAGCACTTTGGGAGGCCGAGACAGGCGGATCACAAGGTCAGGAGATCGAGACCATCCTGGCGAACACAGTGAAACCCCGTCTCTACTAAAAATACAAAAAACTAGCCGGGCGAGGTGGCGGGCGCCTGTAGTCCCAGCTACTTGGGAGGCTGAGGCAGGAGAATGGTGGGAACCCGGGAGGCGGAGCTTGCAGTGAGCTGAGATCCGGCCACTGCACTCCAGCCTGGGCGACAGAGCAAGACTCCGCCTCAAAAAAAAAAAAAAAAAAAAAAAAAAAAAAGAATGAGGGAGTGATACTGACTCACAAAGACATGAACCTGTCTGCAGGGAGGGATATTTGAATAGAATGTAATTTTATAAGTGGTCAGTTCATTGGATAATTTGTGTTATGATAACTTTTGATTACATATACAACTTTGTCATGCAAGAACATTGGTACTCAATACTCAGATAAAAAACAAATGCTGTAAAAAGATGATGCATAGTCTTTTATTTTTATTATTTTATGTTATTTTATTTTATTTTTGAGACAGAGTCTTGCTCTGTCACCCAGGCTGGAGTGCCGTCGTGTGATCTCGGCTCACTGCAACCTCTGCCTCCTGCATTCAAGTTATTCTCTTGCCTCAACCTCCCGAGTAGCTGGGATTATAGGTGCCTACCACCATGCCTGGCTAATTTTTTGCATTTTCAGTAGGGATGGGATTTCACCATGCTGGCCAGGCTGGTCTCGAACTCCGGACCTCAAGTGATCTGCCCACCTCAGCCTCCCAAAGTGCTGGGATTACAGGTATGAGCCACCACACCTGGCTTATTTTTATTTTTATTTTTGAAAATGGGGTCTTGCTATGTTGTCCAAACAGGTCTTGAACTCCTGGACTTAAGCTATCCTCCTGCCTCTGCCTCCCTAAGTGCTAGGATTACAGGCATGAGCTACCAAACTCAGCTCAATGCATAGTCTTTTCTAAATCTGGGCATTACTTTCTATGGATTGTCACAAATGGGATTTACTAGAGATTATATACATGTTGTTGATAAATTTTGACAGACCTTCAGCAATCAAGAGCATACTCATTTCACCAAATTTGTATGTCTTGTTTATTGTTATTTTTAAAATATTCATTAATTTCATAGTTTAAAGATGGTATCTAGTTGTTTTAATTTAATATGTTTGATTGATGTATGGCTATGCATTCTAATTAGTGTTTATTAACTGGTTACTTGTGGCCCTTCCTGTACACTTTCTGGTAACAGTCTTCGTCCGGTTATCTATTGGGTAGAGTTTTAGTATTCTTTTCTGCTGATTTGTATAAACTCTATATAGTTAAGAGATATTAGCACTTACATTTGTTGAAGCTTTTCAGGGATTTTTCCTTTTGCTTGTATTTTATTTATACAGAAGTTTAAAATGTAAAATGTCTGTGTCATCAAATTAGGTAGTTTGTCATCATCTTCTGGAATGTAAGTCCCATGAAAGAAGGGACTGTGTCTGCCTTATTTATCAATGCCCACTACCTCATATAGTGCTGAAAAAATGTGTTGAATTAATGAATGAGATCTATGTATCTTTCCCTTATTTATTTCTTCCACTACTTAAAAAATTCCCTCCAGAGACATATTCATTTTAATTTCTTCTAATTTTTACTTTTGATTTTTTTTCTTTTTTTTTCTTTTTTTTTTTTTGAGATAGTCTTGCTCTGTTGCCCAGGCTGGAGTGCAGTGACATAATCTCGGCTCACTGCAGGCTCCACCTCCTTGGCTCAAGCAATCCTCCCTCCTCAGCCTCCTGAGTAACTAACAGGTGTGTGTCAACATGCCTGGCTATTTTTTTTGGTAGAGACAGGATCTCACTATGTTGTCCAGGCTGGTACTTTTGATTTGCAAAAAAGTTTTAACTCTCTAATTCTTCTGAAATGTGTTTTGCATTCTAAGGTTGTGGTGTCATTTGAGCCCTGTTGACTTAGGATAGGCTGCCTCATCGTTGATATATATGAAACCTACAATCACCAGAAATCTGACCTGTGGATCTGGTGCAATATAGTAGAGACCTATAGACATTTACCTAGTCTTTTCAAACGCTTTTGAGAATGAGGCTAGTTATAAAAGATACATACAGGCATCCATCTTTCCTTTCTTAACATGATCAGTGAAAATGAGCTCACTGAAATATTTTAGTCAGTTATACATACAATCCCAAAGTTTAGGCCAGGCACAGTGGCTCATGACTGTAATCCCAGCCCTTTGGGAGGCCGAGGTGGGCAGCTCACTTGAGGTCAGGAGTTTGAGACCATCTTGGCCAACGTGGTAAAACCACATCTCTACTAAAAATACAAAAATTAGCTGGACGTGGTGGTACACACCCATAATCCCAGCTATTTGGGAGGCTGAAGCCCAAGAATAGCTTGAACCTGAGAGGCAGAGGTTGCAGTGAGCGGAGATCATGCCACTGCACTCCAGCCTGGGTGACAGAGCAAGACTCCGTCTCAAAAACAAACCACAAAACAACAACAACAAAATCTCAAAGGCTAACCTATGAAAAAATGAATAATGACAATATGAAGGCATAGCAGATTACTACTTAGTTTTTTAGTTAACAAAAGTACATTAAGCTTGAATTTAAAAATGCTCTAGGATTTTATGTGCCCAAAGTCCACTTGATCTAGAGGAGCTATTCTCACTTGTTAAAAACAAAACAAAACATGCAGCCTTCTTTGTGTCAGGGATTCAGATGAATTACATTTTGTCCCCAAGTGTAGGTGGCTATCAGGAGAAACAACTGGTAAGGAATTTGGTTGGAAAATGATTTTTAATCTTCACATTACCAGTGTAAAGTTGTATACTTATTGGTGATTTCAGTTATTTTCGAAATAACTGAATCATTGGTGATGGATGAGCATCATTTTTCTGTCCATGGGAAAGTCTATGAGGAGAGTATCCACATGTGCCTTTTGGGGTAGACGCCAGAGGACATGTTCTACCATAAGTAAAAAGGGCCATTTTTTTACCAACAGAAAAACATTGTGTTGAAAACTTCTACCAGACACCATTCACTTTTAGCTCCTTGATAAGGACCAAGCCTCACAAATCCCAAGACCAAAATGTGCAGTTCACTCACACCAGCATGGTTTTAAGAGCAACAAATCCTAATCATTTTCATCCAAGACAACTGGACAAAAGAAAACTTGCATTTGTAGTTTCTCCTCCCCTCACTCCTCCCCTTTAATTGATTTTACTGCTTTCGTAAGTGACCTAAATAAGTCTCTTGATCTACTAAAAACTGCATGATTTTATTTCCTCATGAATGTGTTTCAAAATGTGGGCATTAAGGATATCAGATATTCTGCAGTACTTCTTTGAACATACAGGGACTACTTTTTGATGACTACTTATTAATTGCATTAGAATAAAGAAGAGTGAGGAAGATCTTATTTTTCTAAAGACCATCCCTCCCCACCACCGCCACCATCTATCTACTTGGCATTGAGACTATATAGCAACTCAGTGCTTTTCTTGTCTATTGCTGGTGGGAGTATACATTAATACAATTCTTTGAAAGGAGTTTGGCAGTATGTATTAAGGTATAAAAAACTGCCTTTTCACTCACAAATTCTACTTTGAGAAAACCCTCCAAAAGTAATTATCTTAAATACATAAATAGTCATCTATACAAAAATATGATCAAGGGATAATTTGTTCAAATGTGGTTATGAGTTTTAATTTTTTAAAAGGTATAATTTGTAATAGCAAGATAACAGTAGCAACAATTTAATAGCAGAGGGGAAATCATTTTAAAAGAATATTATGTATCCACTCAAAAAATATTTGGCAGCCATTTAAACAATGATCGTGAAAATTATTAAAATAGCACCAGAAATTTTTATGATCTAATGTGTAGTGAAAAATGCAGGATCAAATTGAGATGTGTATTATGATTAAGGTCAGAAAAATCATGTGTATGAAAAATAGGAAATGCATTAAAATTCTTCTAACGGCTGTGCTGAGACACAGTGACTAGGGGTGATTGCTTATATTTCTTTCTCTTCCATTGGTTTCACAGTACTTCAAAATATAATTTTGTTTGTGATGGAATCTCACAGTGTTGCCCAGGCTGGAGTGCAGTGGCGTGATCTCGGCTCACTGCAATCTCTGCATCCTGGGTTCAAGCAATTCTCCTGCCTCAGCCTCCCAAGTAGCTGGGATTACAGTTGCCCGCCACCAGGCCTGGCTAATTTTTGTATGTTTAGTGGAGACAGGATTTTGCCATGTTGGCCAGGCTGGTCTCAAACTCCTGACCTCAAGTGATCCGCCCGCCTCGGCCTCCCAAAGTACTGGAATTATAGGCATGAGCCACCGTGCCCAGCCCAAAATATAATTTTTAAAAGTGGAAAACAGGCAGTGTTTGAGGAAAAGAGCCATCAATATGGTTAAGATGAAAACACTTTGTTATTAAATAAAAATAGTCCCACTTTCTGCTACTTAATTAGGACTCAGTCATTTGTATGATGTTTGGGGACTCAGTCATTCGTATGTTTGGGGTCTGTAGTGATTTACTAAGCAGATTCTTTGCAGTTATTGTTTCTCTTAGTTGTATATATAGTGAAAAAATGAGACACGCACATCTTTCCTGATAGTGGGAACAAAAAAAGTGGGTTTCTTTGATATCAGAAATATTCTGGGGTGTTTCTGTACTTCTTTTTTTTTTTTTTTTTTGAGACAGAGTCTCACTGTGTCGCCCAGGCTGGAATGCAGTGGCGACATCTCGGCTTACTGCAAGCTCTGCCTCCTGGGTTCACACCATTCTCCTGCCTCAGCCTCCTGAGTAGCTGGGACTACAGGCGCCCACCACCATGCCTGGCTAATTTTTTTGTATTTTTAGTAGAGACGGGGTTTCACCATGTTAGGCAGGATGGTCTTGAACTCCTGACCTTGTGATCCGCCCACCTTGGCCTCTCCAAATGGTGGGATTATAGGTGTGAGCCACCGTGCCTGGCCGTTTCTGTATTTCTTAAAACCTGACAGGCCTATAAAGAATAAGGAAAGGATTAGACAAACAGGAGTCTGTACAGATACAAATGATTGTTACATGATCTGCCTGTTTCAGTCACCTTTAAAAGTTCGAAAGTATCAGACCTGTGGCATAGACTATGCCCTCAAACCAGCATTGTGAAACACTGTGGAATCATTCCAACTGTTTTAGCATTTAAGGAATTAGAATTAAAAACTAAGCTGATAGTTTGAAATTCCTAGGGGAGCAGAAAAAGAGTTAATAAACACAGTCTGGTTGAGTAAACCAGAAAATTGATTTCTGCTTGAATGGAATTTGGAAGCCAAGATGATTAAAGTAGGTCCCAGTCTCAGGCCGGGCGCGGTGGCTCAAGCCTGTAATCCCAGCACTTTGGGAGGCCGAGACGGGCGGATCACGAGGTCAGGAGATCGAGACCATCCTGGCTAACACAGTGAAACCCCGTGTCTACTAAAAATACAAAAACTAGCCGGGCGAAGTGGCGGGCACCTGTAGTCCCAGCTACTCGGGAGGCTGAGGCAGGAGAATGGCGTAAACCCGGGAGGCGGAGCTTGCAGTGAGCTGAGATCTGGCCACTGCACTGCAGTCCGGGCGACAGAGCGAGACTCCGCCTCAAAAAAATAAAATAAAATAAAAAAAGTAGGTCCCAGTCTCAACCTCCTCAAAGATAAGTTTTACTTGTGGGTAACATTTTGGGAAAAATATAACATTTCAAATATAGCTTATAGATGTGCTAGATTTTTTTTTTTTTTTTTTTTTTTTTTTGATACAGAGTCTCACTCTTATCACCCAGGCTGGAGTTCAGTGGCGGGATCTCGGCTCACTGCAATCTCCGCTTCCCAGGTTCAAGCGATTCTCCTGACTCAGGCTCCCCAGTAGCTGGATTACAGGTGCCCGCCACCATGCCCAGCTAATTTTTGTATTTTTAATAGAGACGGGTTTTCACCATGTTGGCCAGTCTGGTCTCGAACTCCTGAGTTCAGGTGATCTGCTCACCTCTGCCTTCCGAAGTGCTGGGATTACAGGCGTGAGTCATCGCGCCTGGCCTGTGCTAGAATTTCTAAGAAAATGATGTTTATCCTGGCAATTTTTCTTCTTAAAAAATCTGTGCTGCTTTTCCAACAGCGTTAACATCAGCCGAGTCAAGTATCGTCCTCCAGTTGTGAGAGTGAAGAATTTCCTGCACTTTCTTATAACAATGTCTTGACTGGGAACAGGAGAATGAATGTATTGGTTAGAATTTTTTCAGTTGTAATTGACAGAAACCTTACAAATTAGCTTAAGCAAAAAATAAAAACATAAAGGTGGGGTGGAATGTACTGGTGCCTATAACCTTGGCACGTTAGGTACTGTTTTATCTTCATCTCTCTCCTACTTTTGCACAAGCTATCCCTTGAGCTAGGCAAGATGGCTGCCCCAGGGCCACACCCTGCCGGTTTAGCAGGGAATGTGAAAAGGCAGGCTCCTCTCATTGGCCAGTTAGGGTCATGTGCCTGCCCCTGGGCCAATCACTGTGATCAGGAACAGGGGCTCCTCCGGTCCGTCTAGGTCCCCTACCCATCTCTATGTGTGGCATGAGGTGCTCTTCCCTACCCACACTGAGGGAGTGACCTTAGTTATCCAGAGACTAGAGAAAGAATGTCAGGAAGCGGGGCAACACCTACCTACTACCTGGACTGCAAAAAGAGGGTGCTCTTGCTATCTTGAGTGAAAGGAATCTCCAGGAGCCAGAGGCATGAAAATAGAAAGGTGGCCTTCCAGATTTCCATTCTTCTCAATGCCCTTCATTCCTTTGGTGCTTCACTTGTCTGAAGTTGCTTCTCCTACTGTTAGCAAAGCATCTGGGAGATGTAAGAGAACTTCCCAGTCCTGCTCCTGCCGGTGCTGAGGCTTTAGCCATTTGCATTGTCAGGGCAGCTCTCACACCTGGGGCAGCAGCCTGGGGAAGTGGGAGGAGAGGGCTCAGGGCAGTTGCCAGCCCTGTCCAAGTTTGAGGTCGGAACTGCCTCAGATTTCAAACCACTGTGGGTTGCCTTCTGCTCCTGTGGCCTCCTAAGAAAACAAGAGGACGAGGCAGTGAACACCTACAGCCAGTCTGAATTACCTGGGCGTCCTTGGCATGTGTGTTCCTGTGAAAGCTGCACCTTGAGGTGGGGCGGGTTTGTGATCACTTGGTGTTACCCCTCCCATGCGGCAGCCTAACTAGAAACCCAGACTGTCACATCTTCTCTCTTTGCAGAAATAAACAGTACCAAGGTAGACTTCAGAGGTATCATCAATTACTAATTTTGCAAATGTGAATAAGTTTTGGCCCCTAACAGGTTTGCTTCTACTCCATCCACCAGCGTGTATGTCCCCCTTCTCCTGTAGACCAGTGTTTACAGAATTCTAGAATTTCCTGAGTTGCATAGGCCCTGCCACACACCTCCTCTTGAGTGCCTCAGAGAGGTGGCTGTAGTTTTTCTCTGTACCCACCTCCACACAGGATTTTCTGTCCTTGCTGAGGGGCTTTTTCTTTTCTTTTTTGAGCAGTGTATTCCCACCTATCACACACACCAAATTTGGGGAGATCATTTTTACCACCCCACGTAGTAATTTCAGTTTATGCTGCTTATTAGTTGTATTTAATGCATGGATATATATAGATATTTAGGGTCATCATTGTTTTCTGACCCGTTCTCTTTTCAGTATATCAACTGAAAGTTGTTTGTGCTAAGATAAGTGGGAGTGAATTATGTGCTCTTTCTAGATTCCCTTTAGCTTTACGATTTTAAAGAAAAACAGCTTGGAACTAAGTACTGATACTTTCCAGCACTGAGAAGCAAGGCCAGTAACTGGCTCTGGCTCCCACAGCTGAAACGCTAAATCACTGGTTTCTAACCCCACTGAGCCTCACTTTCTCAACTGTTAAATAGAGATATTAGCACCTCCTGCATCAGGCTGGCATGAGGATTAAATGAAAGTAGGTGTGTGAAAGAATGCTGTGAAGTAGAGATGGCTGCAGGGAGGGGGACGCCCTCTGGCTCTCTGGTCTGTGGGGAGCTGTCACTGAGCAGCAGTGAAGCCTGCCTGCTGAACCCATTTTGGGTCAGGGTAGAGAGGAGGCCTGGAAGACCAGCACCTAAAGGGCTTTAACCTGCCCCTATCTGTAAACGAGAATTCAGAATGAAGGCTTGCAGAAACTGGAAATACATGGTGACATTTAGATGTTTACATCTGCCATCAAACTGTAAAAACCATTCTCATGTTCATACACACGTGAAAAGCAAAAAGGTTTAACTTGAGAAAGTTGAATTTCAGGTCCCTGGGTACATTTTGTTTGTTTGTTTGTTTTAGAAATGGGGTTTCACCATGTTGGCCAGGCTGGTCTCAAACTCCTGGCCTCAAGAGATCTACCCACCTGGGCCTCCAAAAGTGTTGGGATTACAGGCGTGAGCCACCACATCCAGCGCCTCCATGCATTTTTTGACAGGAGCCTATGCAGGCATCTATGAATACACACCTCATGTTTCTTGGTCCACTTAGTCCATTCCTGCTGCTATAACAAAATACCTTAGACTGGGTAATTTATAGACCATAGAAATTTATTGTTCACAGTTCTGGAGGCCAGGAAGTCCAAGGTCAAGGTTGGTGTCTGATGAGGGCCCCCTTCCTCATAGATGGCACTTCTAGCTGCATCCACACATGGCGAAGGGCAGAAGCTTGCGCCATAAGAGGATGCAGCTAGAAAGCAGCATCCTTCCTGTATGAGGAAGGCAGACAAGCTTCCTCGGGCCTCTTTTATAAGCACAGGAGTCCCATTCATGAGGAAGAAGCCCTAATGATCTAATCACCTCCCAAAGGCCCCACATCTTAACACTATCACAGGGGCCATTAGGTTCCAACATATGAATTTTGGGGGGACATCAACATCCAGACCATAGCAGTACACAGAGATTCTTCACCTGGGAAATAGAATGTGTGCGCTTTCTGGAGAAAGATGATTTTTTTAAAAGTAAGTTTAGCAAATTCAAGTTGGTTACTGTGGAGTAAGGTTGAGTCATGCATCTCATATTAAAGGATTTGCTCTGTGGTTTATTTTCCTTATGAGTTTACATGATCTCATTTGTCTTAACAACGTAAGGTCAAATTTTGTAACATACTAATGATTAAAAATCCCTTTTGCACGTGAATCTGAGTGCACTCCACCGGTCTCTACCTGCTTGCCCCGTGCCCTTGCCCTCATCTCCCTTCCTCCCTGTCCACCTGTGTCCTCCCTATCTTCAAGGTGTTACTCCAGACCCCTCTTCCTGGAGCTTCCTCATACCACTTGCCTCTCCCGTGGCCTCCCCTCACCGTGAACTCATCGTAAGCCCTCCGAGTTGGTATACTCACTCATTTCATATTTAAATCTATTCTGCGACAGTTTGCTTTTTTTTGTTGTTGTGGTGGTGGTGGTTCCTTGATGTGTATATTGTGATTTTCACTAGATTTTTGTCCTTGTCTTCACAACTAGATTGCAGGCACCCTGAAGTCAATGATCCTAGACAAAATGTCTTTAACATCTGCCAGGATCCCTGGCCTAAATACCTTGCATACAGCAGGGTTTCAGTGAATGTGTGTGGATTTGACTTTTTAAGCTTTGTTTTAATGAGGTTTGCCACATTCAACCCAGCGGCAGTCTCTAACCGCCTGAGACATTCATGGTTCAGAAAGTTGAACGGAAGAGAATTCCTACTGTTAACTTGCACACAGATTAAGATATCCCGGCGACCACTAATCATCTGTTCTTTGGTCTTTTCTACTAATTAAATCAGCACAGTCCAGTTAACACTTTTTATTTTGTTTTTGCAATGCAGTGAATTTGTCCCAGCAAGGTTAAAATGAATAACATCCTTCTCTCTAGGCTTGTCCTCAAGGCCCTGCCCATTTTGGCCTAGCTTTCTCAACCCAGCTTCCCACAAACCCTTCCACCATCCTCACAGGTACTTCCTTGAGGAGCTCCTGGGACCCCTTGAACCAGATGGGTTTACTCTCTGGTGTGCTCTCCGTAGCATCCTGTACATCCCTTTGTGTGATACTCCCCACGTTTGTGATTTGTTTATTTATTTTTGGTAAGGTGTGCCGTCCTTGCTAGAATGTGAGCCTCATGAGCATAGGAAATCCACGCCTACCTGGTCGATGAGGACTAAGTTCTGCTGCCAGTAACAGAGACCCTAAATAACAATGTTATGAGCAAGATAGGAATTGATTTCTCTCTTGTATACAGTCTCTGCAGTAGGCAGTTTAGGGCTGGTGTGGCAACTCCACCGCATCAGACTCCTCCTATGGGCTGTTCTGCTGAGCATGGCTTCCATCCTCATGGTCCCAGAGAGTAGGGAACAGGGGCCCAGCGGGCAGGAAGGAGTGTGGGGAAGAAACACAATATGTGCTCTCCTGAAGACTTCCCCTTGGAATTTGCATGCACCTTTTCCAACTCCATCCTATATCCCCAAGATTGGTCATGCGGCCACACCTAGCTACCAGGGAGGCTGGGAAAGTAAATCCTTATTCTGAGTAGACACGAGCCCAGTTAAAAATTTTTCTAACACTAAGCAATGAGGGGAGAACAGTTATTAGGAGACAGTCACATACCACTGTATTCCCAGCTTTCAGCCTACTGTCTGGAACAATGTGTATTGGCTGAATAAAGACATGAGCTGAACACTGATGTATTCATGTGTTAGGGCTGCCGTAACAAAGTGCCACAAACTGGGTATTTGTTGTGCCCAGTACAACAGAAATGTGTTGTCTCACAGTTCTGGAGACTGGAAGTCCCAGCCCAAGGTGCTGGCAGTGTGGGTTCCTTCTGAGTGCTGTGAGGGACAATCTGTTCATGCCTCGTTCGCAGCTCGCGGTGGCTTGCTGGCATTCCTTGGTCTTCCTCGGCTTAGAGTTCCATGCCTTTGTTTTCACATGGTGTTTTCCCTGTGAGCCTGTCTCTGTATCCAAATTTCCCTTTTAATAAAGGACACCAGCCATGTTGGACGAGGCCCCACCCTAATGACTTCAGCTTAAATAATTACATCTGCAACAACCCTATTTCCAAATCAGGTCACATGCTGAGGTACTGGGAATTCCAAATTCTTAAGTCCTTAAAAACCGGGGAGAGACAGCATTCAGCATGGAAGCCACATCAACACAATGGAAATTCACAGGACTTATGATTGGGGGGTATAGAATTCAACACCTAACAACTTGGGACAGTTTCATCTACTATCACATTCTCTAGGAGGCATCTGGCATTTGGCTGTTCTGGGCTCCCCCAGAGTGACACACGTCTTCACTCCAGAGGAGTGTCGTGATTATGCAGATTTCCCAGTCCCAGCCTCTCAGCCCTGGGGAGGAATGTGTGCAGGCAGGGCATGTCAGGCTTACCAAAGGCCTGGAATGTTCCACAGCATGATGATCCATCAGAAGTTGGAACCGAATAAGCCAGGCTTCTTCGTGGTGTGATAGAGACCCAAGAGCTCTCCAGGAAAGTCTGAGTCTTCTGCAGCAAGATGAAAGCTCCTGGCCTTGGCGACATCCCGCAACCCACTGGGATCACACTTAACAAGACAGCCCGGTTACACCAGAGCCTGGTTTGGTGTCTGAAAGCCAGGCAGATAGCTCAGCTCTTGCTCAGTACCACTCCAGCCCCTCCTATGTCCATTTGTTCTTTTGTGGTGTTTCTGTTTGGTTCTGCCTGTATCCCTCACTGGACTCGAAACTCCTCAGAGGCCAAAGAGAGTATTTTATTCATCTGTGTAATAATCCTTACAGCTCCCATTGGTTAAAGTTGCCCTCAAGTAAAAGCACAATTAAACAGGGCTTTTTCAAAGGGAAGAGAATGATATTCTCATCAGGAGGGTTGAGATGTAATCATGTACCAGAGCTGAGGAATAGATACTATAAAGCTTCCCTGTTGCTTCTTTTGACATCAAGTTCTAGGACTCTAGGAAGGTGACTATTCTGCTCTCCTGTGGAGACAGAATTTTTGTCAGTGGTATTCGAAAGGTTTAGCTTTGGGAAACCCACAGTTGCCAAAGCATGACCCTGACAAAAGCAAGGTTTAAGAAACGGCCCATTTGATTTGTGGAAGAGGTGCTTAGTGCTGCTTGGTGAACCCGAGGCCTCCCTTTGCACACGTATCATACACAATGTGAGACCCAAGGTCTAGATCACACTTGAGGATCCCCAGTAAAGGAGAGAGCAGAGTGCTCAGCTTTAAGGAAGAGGACATGATTCAAATGTCCCTCTTGTTTTAAATACCCTCCCATTGAACTGGGTTCAGAAATGGCACATCCCGAACCATCTATCCACTCAAGCTGTCCTCAGATGGGGCAGCAGTAGGGACTCTGCTAGAGTTGTTTCCTGGCCATTGCAGGACCCAGCCATGAGCAGTCTCAGAATAGTCACGGCTTTGCCGCAACATGCCTGTGGCTTTGGAATATGAACGTGGGCTTATATCCCCTTCCCTAATGCTCCCTCTTAAAGATCCCATCTGCCACATGTGGAATAGCGTTCGGTAACTTCTTTCTGCAGCACATCTTAGTCCCTTTGATTCAGATGACCAAGCCCACGCAAGGAAACTGCTGGATGGGATGGCAATGCATCACGCTTCATCAGGCTTCATGCCTGGACTCCCAGGCAGCTTGAGACTAGGAAGCTTTAGAAAGCAAAGGCGCATTAGGCCTGGGGAAAACAGGCAGGTCGCTCCTTTCTTAGCCATTCTGCAGATGGCCGCCATAGGTATGGAATCAGTGGTAGCACACCCAGCATCATATCTTGCCCCAGCTACTCATCTGGCTTCAGAGCACTGTGTTATTATAGCCAAACTGAGAGGCTCCTGGACGAACTGTTCCTGTGCAGATATTCTTGGCATTTTGCTTCTTTGTGTTTCTTATGGCTTAGATTTATTCAGTGTGAGTGCAGAATTCACACCAGAGAGCCTCACCCTGACAGCAACCTCTGTCACACGTATATACATCAGTTTGAAAATATGACTGTTGTCATCTCTCTGCCATGAGTTGTAAAATGATGAGGCACATCTATCCCTTGATGATCAGATGTGTGCTTGACTGATAATAACAGACTCCATTCATGGTGGAGTAATTGAGAATGGCAGCCCTGATTCCATGGCTGTGCCACCTGCCAGAAAGAATGGGAAAGTCTTGCTTTAAATCCTGTGGAAGGGCCGGGCGCAGTGGCTCATGCCTGTAATCCCAGAACTTTGAGAGGCCGAGGTGGGCAGATCATGAGGTCAGGAGTTTGAGACCAGCCTGGCCAATATGGTGAAACCCGTCTCTACTAAAAATATAAACATTAGCCAGGCTTGGTGGCACGCACCTGTAGTCCCAGCTACTTGAGAGGCTGATGCAGAAGGATCGCTTGAACCCAGGAGGTGGAGCTTGCAGTGAACTGAGATGGCATGACTACACTCCAGCCTGGGTGACAGAGTGAGACTGTCTCAAAAAAAAAAAAAAAAAAAAAAAAAAAAAAAAATTGTGGAGGGTCTGCAGCGCAGTGCTTGTTCTGCAAAATCTGAGGCGCTCATTCGTGGCCAGCCTTACCTGTTATAAGGATCTTACAGATACATGTCCGTATTATGACCTTACTGCTGGCTTTGTCTCCTCTCCTCTCCCCTCCCCTCCCTTCCACATCCCTTCCCCTCCTCCCTCCCCTCCCCTTTTCTTTCTTTCTTTTGTTTTTTCTTTTCTTGGCCCTCATTCTGTTTCCCAGGCTGGAGTGCAGTGGCGTGATCATGGCTCACTGCAGCCTTGACCTCTGCGGCTCAGGTGACCCTCTCACCTCAGCCTCCCAAGTAGCTGGGACCACAGGAACACACCACCACGACTGGCTAATTTTTATATTTTTTACAGACAAGGTCTCACCATGTTGCCCAGGCTAGTCTTGAACTCCTGACCTCAAGTGATCCACCAGCCTTGGCCTCCCAAAGTACTGGGATTACAGGCATGAGCCACCATGCCTGGCCTCTTTTTTTCTTTACCTAATTTCCATAGTCATTTATCTGTACATTATCTTTTTTTCTCGTTTCAGGAGCACTCATGTTCATTGTAGAAAAATTAGAAAATGCTTATAAGCAAAAAAAGATTTTTGTTTCCTTTTTATTCAACACACTACTACCCCAAGAAAGCTACTGTTTATGAACATTCTGAGATAATTTCATTCCAAGTATTTTTATGCACATTTGTTCAGCTTGCATTTTTGACTTAATGACATTTGGAAGTAGTTGTTATGTCTATAAAAACTCATCAACATTGGACTGCTGGATGGAAGCATTGTAATTTATTTAACCAGGCACATATCATCCATGATTTAGTTTATTTCCCAGTTTTCACTTTTGGAAACAATGTTACAGTCTTTGTGGCTAAATATTTGCACACATCCTCAATTGTTTTCTTAGGGTGAATGCCTACAACTGGAATTGCTGGGTCAAAATAATAAATATACGTTGTCTTAAACTCCGTTTTGTGAAAACTTGAAAAATATATATAACTTAGAATACTGTATTGAAACTTCATATACCTAGTCAACAAATCCACAATGTTCAACTTTAGGCCAGTGTTCTGGGGTAATACTCCCACCCGCTTCCCCTAACTCCTCCATTATTTAAAAACAGATCTAAGACATCATGCTAGAAAAACACTTATTTCTGTTTTTTTGGCCTGTCCCACCCCGGAGGCAAGGAACATTAGCTATTTGAAAATGGAGGGGGAAAAAAAGTGAATTACTAGGGGGAAAAAAAGATGAACATCATGTTAGCATTATCCAGTGTGGTGTTTGGGCTATTCCCATTTTCCCTGCCACATTCTAGACTCAAGACTCATCATTTGTCTCCCTGGTTTCCTGCAACAACCAATAACCATTCTCCTGTCTTCTTTCTCTCTCTCTGGATAGGCGTATATGTTTTTAAGCTGTTTCATATCTTCCCAGATTGCACTCTGGAAAGGCTGAGCAAATTCATGCTTCTGCCAGCATCATAAGGAGTGCTTGTGCTGGTTGTTAAAGCTCTGGCTTCCTTCTTTCCCTCTCGCCTTCCTTCCTCCCTCCCTCCCTTCCCTTCCTTCTTCCCTTCCTTCTTTCCTTCCTTTTCTCCCTCCCTTTCTTCCTTCCTCTCTCTCTTCTTTGTTAACCTTTTTTTAATTTTTAGAACCCCTTCTCCTCACTCCGTGGGGAAAAAAAGGAAGTTTGTTTTTAAATTAGAATTCATGTGGTTATAAATGAGGTGAAAGCCCTCCTTCCTCAAAGTTTGCTCATTAAACGTTTGTATATCCTTTTTATGAATTGGCTGCTGCTAATTTTCCTACTGGAGTGATTGTCTTTTTAAAATTGTGTTCACCTATTTATGTTAATCTCATAGCATTGTGCTTATATCAGTGAATTGCTATGAATACTTTTTTGGACCAAGATAACATATATGACATTTATATGAAAGAATAAGCATTTTTATAAAGCTAACAGCTTAGAGCAGCAAGTCACCTTTAACAGTCAGAGGGACAAGTACGGCATGAGGCATGCATGCTGCTGTGAGGGGATGGGGGGATCTGAGTGTGGGCTGGGAGCCCAGGGGCATTGGGGATGCTGGCAGGGACAAGGGAGGCAGGTGCCGCTCACCTAACCCTCCTTCACTCCTCACCGTCGTGCACAAGGGAGGTGAGGCAGGAGTTACTCCTGCTTCACAGCTACTTGTCCCAGCTCACACCCTTAATGAGATCTCTTGAGACCAAACATGGGATTTTTCTACTATATCATACTGATTCATATGTTTATTTGTAGAAGGCAAATAAAGCATTAAAATATATCAAATATTAGTATAATAATAATGAAGCAATTTTTTAAATGTTCAATAGCATGAAGGCCCTGGTCCAGGTGATTATAATGTGAAAATACCTCCCACAAGCTCTATCACTTCTTGTTTTCAATCCAGAGTCCCTCGATTCTTGCCCAGCTATTCAGTAAGTATTCGGAAAGACAGACCGCCCTCCACCCCCAGGGGTATGGTTATGGTGGTAGGTTTTCTGTTCCCATGTGTGTGGGAGGTGCGGGCTGGTGGTGAGATGGGGGAATGATCATGTGTATACAGTTCTGGTACATACAGTTGCCTGTCAAGGTAATCAGAAGTGAAATGCTCAAATACCTGGACGTTCTCAACCAACTTCGGATTCAGAGTGACTCCAGGCCCAAAATCTGTGGCTGAATTATGGGGCCACTTGGAAGCAGCACATTAGTCAGCCATCAATGTTACCAACTAGATGCTTTGTTGGGAGTGCCTGCAGTGGCTGCCTCCTGCCAGCCAGAATGGCTATTCTGTGTGTGTGTGGCTTCTGGGAGCCCAAGGAAGCAAAATTTGAAGCAGAAACATTTTTATTGAACCAAATGGGACCATTAAGGCATTAGCGATCACCCAATCCCCAAAGACTCAGGACAGACAGGGAAGAGGCTCAGGTCCATGGAGAGATACGAAGAGCGTGGATCCTGGGAGCATGCAGGACGACTCCAACCCTAGAGAAGACCAGGAAACATTATAAAAGCATAATGTGAAGTTTACCAACAGTGGATTTTTTTTTTTTTTAATGTCAAAAGAGTTTTAATTCCCATAGCTTTGTTTCTTTCAGTCTCCAACTCAGTCTGAAAGTCCCCAAGACTTGCTGGTATGTAGACTCATTTGAGGTGGCTGGGGAGACAGAAATACAAATTCTGCCTGTAAGAAAACGGGCCCACCCAGGGGGAGTCAAGGGACTAGGAGGAGAAGTTGGAGTGGTGGGTAGGAGAAGACTAGTGCTGCCACTGCCTGGGCTGCAAATCACCTCCTCTAGCCCTACCTAGCCCATGTCCCAGGACATGGCCTTCAGAATCTCTGCCCCAGAGTTGCTGGGCAGCAGAGTAAGGTAGCACAGCCTTTATCTAGATTGATAATGGGGAGGCCCTGCCAGTGAAATTGTAGACAGACCGACAGTAGGAGGCTGGGGGATCCACACACCTTAGTGGCATCACCATGATCCAGAAACATGTTTGTCAGAGCCCACGGGGTCGGGTATTCTCAGGAACACTGAGTCATGCTAACTAAACTCCCAGGCAACTGAGCAAGAAGCCAGAAGATGTGGTGTTAACTTCTAAGCATTCACCATACGGGCCTGGTGACTGGAGCACTGATTGGTGGAGTCTCTCACTTATAGAAAATTTTCATGGAAGTTGAAGACAACCAGAAGGTTGTTGGTGGCAGTGAAATCAGGGGAGGGGAACTGAGCTTGATGTTCTCAAGGTGGCTGAACCCCAACCAACAGCCTCCCAAGGGGTGGCCTTGTAGGGTGCAGGCGCCCTGAACCTTCTGTTCTCTGCCCTGGCCTCCCAGGACTCCACATGCACGTTGCACCCTCATTAATAGCACTAATGAAGGCTTCAACTTCCTTTGACGTTTGGCCAGGACTTGATTAGATTTCCAGGCTGCTCCTCTGCTTTTGGCAAGGGAAACATCCTGTCATTTAAAGCGGTTTCTGCAGGCAGCTGATCTCATGTGCTCTGGACTGACTGCTCTGCTCCACTCTCACTGTCTCCTGAAGAGATAAGAAACTGCAGGGCAGGGTAGAAATGACAAGTAGGTGATAATAGTACAGAATAATAGTGGTGGTAGCTAACTGCTGGCCTGTCCAAGTCCCTTTGTCCTAGAGAGGCGCCAGTGAGCCTCATAGCCCCTTAGAGGCAGGTACTCTATGCCGTTTGATGGGCAAGGTGTGGGAAGCCCATGCCCAGGGTCCCACTAAGCCGTTGGTGGTGGGACTAGGACTGGAACTCAGGCTTGTTGGGCTCTAAAACTCTTGATCTTAACCATTACACTGGTGTCTCAAATGCCTTCAAGAATATGTGCATGTGCCCCCAGCATGGGAGACATCAACCTAAGAAATTGAAGTCTTAGGCCGGGCACGGTGGCTCACGCCTGTAATCCCAGCACTTGGGAGGCCGAGGCGGGCAGATCACGAGGTCAGGAAATCGAGACCATCCTGGCTGACACGGTGAAACCCCGTCTCTACTAAAAATGCAAAAAATTAGCCGGGCGTGGCGGCGGGCACCTGTAGTCCCAGCTACTTGGGAGGCTGAGAAAGGAGAATGGCATGAACCCGGGAGGCAGAGCTTGCAGTGAGCCAAGATCGTGCCACTGTACTCCAGCCTGGGCAACTGAGCGAGACTCTGTCTCAAAAAAAAAAAAAAAAAAGAAATTGAAGTCTTAGTCTGTGAAAATGGCATTTATTTGTATTTTATCACTACAGAAGAGAAGCTTTGTTTAAATAATTGGCAAAATAGGGCCAGGTGTGGAGGTGCACCCCTGTAATGCCAGCTACTCAGGAGGCTGAGGCATGAGAATTGCTTAAGCCCAGGAGGTGGAGGTTGCAGTGAGCTGAGATTGTGCCACTGCACTCCAGACTGGGTGACAGAGTGAGACCCTATCTCAAAAACAAAACAAAACAAAAACAAACAAACAAAAAAACCCCCGGCTGGGTGCGGTCGCTCATGCCTGTAATCCCAACACTTTGGGAGGCGGAGTTGGGTGGATCACAAGGTCAGGAGACTGAGACCAACCTGGACAACAGGGCGAAACCCCGTCTCTACTAAAAATACAAAAAAAATTAGCTGGGTGTGGTGGTGGCACCTGTAATCCCAGCTACTCGGGAGGCTGAGGCAGGAGAATAGCTTGAACCTGGGAGGCAGAGATTGCAGTAAGCTGAGATCACGCCCACTATACTCCAGCCTGGTGACAGAGCAAGACTGTCTCTCAATAATATTTATAATAATAATAATAATAATAATAATAATAATAATATTTGTTCAAGCATTTTATAAAAACAAAAACATGACTTTCAAAAATTAGAACTTGTGGATCCCTTGAGAATACTTCTGACCCTGGGGTCCGTGGACCCTGGTTGAGAAACACCTTACTTTAATAACTCTGGGTCGATAACTAAAACACAACCCGAGTTTGAGAGGCAGTTTGGGCTTTTGAGTTAGACCAACCAGGTTCAGAATTCATTCTCTTCACTCACTTCTTGCTAGGCCGAGGTCACTGGGGGAAGGATGATGGCATTCCTTGGGCTAGGAGTTGCCTGGGCCAAGTGCTCTTTGGGAGAAGGTGTGCCTTGAGGTGCAGGTGGCATGTGACCCTGGCTCTCCCAGCAGGTTCTAGGTGGCCCCTGGCTTGGCCTGGCCTCTCAGCCCCCCTCCACCCTCATGGTGAACCCCTAACAGGAGCAGCCTCTGCTCCAAGGACATGTTCCAATTAGAGGGTCTGCCAGGCTTCAGCCCAGGCTGGTGTGGCCCTGGTCTTCATCCTTGGGGAATTTGTCCACCACATCTAAGCCAGCAGCCAGGCACAGGAGCCTCAGGGTTTTGGTTTCACTGTCTCATCAGTCCCTGTTTTCTGCTCTGTTTTCAGAAAACCCCAGGCCCGGGAGCATATACAACTTTAAGACAATTCCCTAAGCAGTCTCCAACCATAGCCAAAATGGGCCGAGAACATAGCCTTTTCTTCAACAACACAATTGGCTTTTAAAATAAAGCAATCTTGGCACCAAGCTCTACTTTGAGGTTTAGCACGTTCTTATGTTTAGAAAACTGTATTTTGTCTTTTCCTTGGAGGGGTTTGGCCACAGAACATGATTGATTGCTTGAGGTGACCGTCCTGCTTGCTTATCTGGGATAGTCCCAGCATAATTACCAGTTCTCCCTCAAAAGTGTCCTGGTCTGAGCAATAAATTATATGTTCACTCTGCTGATTACCAAAGAGCAGATTCGGACAAAGTGTGCCCCGGGCTGCTCTCGGACAGGCCCTGAGATGTCTGGTCTCTGCTCTGTGTGGCCTTGTTCTCTCTAGCTGGAACTCAACTGCATCAGGGTTATAAGGCCTTATGGCCCTCTTAAAGACTTCTGTGGGTGTTCAGCATTAAACAGAGGCCAAGTTGAGCATCACAGCATCCCAAAAGCTGGTTCTTTCTCTCTTTGAACCCCCTAAAAAGAACAATATTGATTCAACCTGATGAATATTTGTGTTTTCAAGTCAACAACATTTTGAGTATCTGCTATGTGCAAGGTGCTGAGGTGGGGTTGGAGAGTGGAGTCTTGAAACAAAGATGAATGAGGCATGTGACTGAGTTCGGGGAGGGTTGTGCCGGAAATGGAGTGTGGGGTAGTGCTGGTTGGGGGAGGGCTGTACACGTGCCAAGACTTTCCTGCCAGTTGCCCTGTGTTTGAAGCTCAGGGGCTGCCCTCACGCGGATGGCAATTCCAACAGGAAGACGAGCTGTAGTTTCAGGAAGCTGCCAAATCATTGCACCAGGTGCACAGAGGAGCCATTGTGACAAGGAAGGCCGTAGGCATTCAGAGGAAGGAGAAGGCAGTGTGGCCTGAGCCTGGGAGGTGAGGGGTGGCCCGCACAGCGGAGGGTAGATTGGCCGGCACCCCAGGGATCAGGAGGCTGTGATCAGGAGAGGAAAGAGTCAGGGGTGAGGAAGCCTATCTGGGCAAAGGCTCAGGGCAGGAATAAACATTTGCAGGAGGGGAATGGAGGCAGCCTGGACCAATGACAGTGGAGGGTGCAAGTGAGGGTGTGGGAGGGGAGGAGGGTCCTTAGAAGGCTGGGACCACATGCTTTCTGCCCAAGGGGCTCTAGCCAGTCGGGTCCTATGCATGACAGTGGTGTCTCGGCAAAGGCTAGGGAGATTCCAGAGTGGTTACTAAATAATTGCAAAGGGTCTTTTTAAAAAGCTAATACAATGAAGAGCTAATACAATGCTTACATTTTGTTATATTTTAGTAAATAGCCCAGCCCCTCCCCATTAACTGCTATGATGCTGGCTTCTCTAGATCCCTGCTTTGGTTCCCCAAGAATCCCTCTGTTCCTCCCACACACACATTACCTGCCTTCCACAACTGCCCTCTGAATTGGGCTCCAACCAAAGGGAATGTCTCTTCTTGGCTGCAGCAAAGCTCTAGACTTATAGACCCTTGTAAAATGGTTGTTGAGGGGCGAAAGGGAAGGCCATCATCTCCTGGAATGTGTTCACATTTGTGGAATAAACACCCTGCATTACATTCCTTTGGAGCAGAAAACAGACACTTGGAAGATCAGACTGATGTCAGGATAGTGTCTCTTGTCCCACTTTGATGAGAAGATGGCTGCAGGGAAGATAGTTTCCAATTTTAGTCTCCAAGTGGGCTAAAGTCCCCTGCATGATCAGAAAGTAATGGCTGGTCGTTCTGATGGAGGGTGTTTTCTCTAGGAAGCAGCAGCTCAGCCAGCATCTGGCACTCAGATGCCGTTCTAGAATGAGATAGAGGTGGGAGATGGCCATGTGTGTCTTAGCCAAGGCTCAGTGATGGAAAGGTTAGAGAAACCCCTCAAACTAGCAAGGGGAAGAAGGGGGTCAGATTGTAAGGACTTAGAGGCATCTCATCGACAAAAGTGTAAACCAGGGTCTGGCAAGAACCATCTCTCTCTCTCTCTCTTTATCTCTCTCTCACTCTCACTCTGTATGTGTATGTGCGTGTGTGTGTGTGTGTGTCTTGCTCTCACTCTCTCAGGCCTCATGGTCTCCCTCCTGTCTCTCAGGCCTCGTGGTCTCCCCTCTGCCTCTCTCTCAGCCATCATGGTCTCCCCTCTGCCTCTCTCAGGTCTCATGGTCTCCCCTCTGCCTCTCTCTCAGGCCTCATGGTCTCCCCTCTACCTCTCTCAGGCCACCCCCTCTTTTCTGTCTCTCTGTGTGTGTGTGTGTGTGTGTTCTTGCTCTCACTCTCTCACCCTCTCAGGCCTCGTGGTCTCCCCTCCGCCTCCACCTCTCTCAGGCCTCGTGGTCTCCCCTCCGCCTCTCTCAGGCCTCATGATCTGCCCTCCATGTTTCTCAGGCCTCATGGTCCCTCCTCCATCTCTCTCAGGCCTCATAGTCTCCCTCTGATATCTCAGGCCTCATGGTCTCCCCTCTGCCTCTCTCAGGTCTGTGTGTGTGTGTGTGTGTGTGTGTGTGTGTGTGTGTGTGTGTCTGTGTGTGTGTGTGTGTTCTTGCTCTCACTCACCCTCTCAGGCCTCATGGTCTCCCCTCCTCTCTCGGGCCTCATGGTCTCCCCTCATCTCTCTCAGGCCTCATGGCCTCCCCTCTGCCTCTCTCAGGCCTCATGGCCTCCCCTCCACCTCTCTCAGGCCTCATGGTCTCCCCTCCACCTCTCTCAGGCCTCATGGTCTCCCCACCGCCTCTCTCTCAGGCCTCATGGTCTCCCCTCATCTCTCTCAGGCCTCATGGCCTCCCCTCTGCCTCTCTCAGGCCTCATGGCCTCCCCTCCACCTCTCTCAGGCCTCATGGTCTCCCCTCCACCTCTCTCAGGCCTCATGGTCTCCCCTCATCTCTCTCAGGCCTCATGGCCTCCCCTCATCTCTCTCAGGCCTCATGGCCTCCCCTCTGCCTCTCTCAGGCCTCATGGCCTCCCCTCCACCTCTCTCAGGCCTCATGGTCTCCCCTCCACCTCTCTCAGGCCTCATGGTCTCCCCACCGCCTCTCTCTCAGGCCTCATGGTCTCCCCTCATCTCTCTCAGGCCTCATGGCCTCCCCTCTGCCTCTCTCAGGCCTCATGGCCTCCCCTCCACCTCTCTCTCAGGCCTCATGGCCTCCCCTCCGCCTCTCTCTCAGGCCTCATGGCCTCCCCTCCGCCTCTCTCAGGCCTCATGGTCTCCCCTCTACCTCTCTCAGGCCTCATGGTCTCCCCCCGCCTCTCTTAGGCCTCATGGTCTCCCCTCACCTCTCTTAGGCCTCATGGTCTCCTCTCACCTCTCTCAGGCCTCATGGCCTCCCCTCTGCCTCTCTTAGGCCTGCTTTTTTCTCCTTCTGGAGGCTGGCTTTCACTGCCTCTTTATGTGTAGAGGATCAAATGTGGCAACCTCATATCATTTTCTGAGTCAACATTCTAAAAGAATAGAACTGGCACCTCTTTGGTTTAAGTCTCCAATTCCTAGGAGAGAGAATCCAGTTGGCCACCTTGGGTCAGGGGTCTGCGCCTGGGCCACGAGCTGTGGTCAGAAGGGCCCAGACCTTTGCTGCAGGCACGGCTGTGGGGGCCTATGTGAGGTGCGTGTAATTGGGGTGGAGGGCAGCTCCCTGGCATCCCAGGAGAGAATGAGGACCCTGTTGGAATCGTAAGGGGAGAGCGTTTACACCAGCTTGCAGGAAGCGGGTGGGGGCCTGCAGAGACTTCCCCTGGAGGTAGAACGAATGGAGAAGATTCTGCAGGGCCATCTGGGCTGCCTCTGTTTCCCCCAGCAGATGTTTCTTCCTGCTCTGGGCTTTTGCCCAGATAGGGTTCCTTGCCCCTGACCTTCCTCCTTCTCCTCTGCTGATCTCAGCCTCCTGATCCCTGGGGTGCTAGCCATGCTGCACTCCTACGTGATTTTCTGGGGAAAGCTAATGCCTGACCATGACCAAGCCACAGTTGTTCTGGGGAGAAGGACAAGGGCCTGAACCCATGCACTTTTGCTGGCCTGATTCTTGGCTGGGGTCCCTACAGACACCTTGGTTTTGGCCAAGGGCAGGGCTGCAGGCACGTAGAACCTGCCAGGCTCAAAGGGAAGGGGTTGGGCTCTGGATTCAAGGCCTCATGGCCTGCCCATCCCACCCTCTTAGCAAGGCTGGGTGAGCTTTGGGGGCCAGTGCCCAAGCCTGGCTGGGCTTATTTGCAGCCTCCTCAGAGAAAAGGCAACTCTGGAGAGCAGGAAGGGCCAAGGCTGGAACCATGGGAGGCTGAGAGGTGGTGGGGGCGTGAGTAAGGAAGGAGCAGGAGATGGGTGACTGGAGGAGGAAGGACGGAGTGGCAAGAGAAGGGGCTCCTGGGGGTGGACGTGTAGGGGGAGGCCTCCCAGTACATGCCCCTCATTGTCTTGTTAACAACACCCTTGCCCATATTTGAGCCCAGAAAAAGGTGCCATCCTTCTAGACAGTTGTAGGGGCTCCAAGGGGTCTAACTAGCATGGGAGCAAGGTAGCACCATGGCTGCTTTGGTGGGAGTGTGCTTTAGTTCCTGAAAACTGTAGGCAGACAGGGTGACTGCAGGAAGGTAGCTCAGGCTATGACACTGCATCTTTGGTCACCAGAGTGGGCTGGGTGGGGGCAGAGGCAGGCACTGACAAGCATTCTGTTCACCTCACCCCACTGCAGCCTAGCAGCCTGGGAGAAGGCAGTGGGGGACAGCAAGGCAATGTGCTGGGAGCTGTGCTGGTCACAGGTGGAGGGCAGGGCTTGCTGAAGGCTGGCCACTGCCCCCTCATCCCTGCTCTGAAGTTCCAGGGCTCCAAGGCCCTGCATGGTCGCTGAGGGCCATCAAGAAGGAGGGAAGTTGCTAGAGCTTTCCTGATTCAACAGCATCAGAGTGGCCACTTGGAAATAGACCAAGCAGGATCACGCCTATTCAGGCTTCTAATCCTCAGCCCCTCCTGGGCTGCGCATGGGAGCTGGACTGCAGAATACCCCGAAGTGCAGGTTCACAAAGGCCTCCCTGAGCCCTTGTGCCCATCTGTGCTGGGGTAGCTCATTCACTCAACCCTCTGTATGAATTTCTTGTGACTGCTGTAACAAATGACCACAGACTTTGTTGCTCAAAACAACACAATTTTATTACCTTACAAGTCAAGAGGTCAGAAATCCAAAATCATTCTTATTTGGCCAAAGCGAGGATTTTGACAGGGCTAGTTCCTTCTGGAAGCTCTGAGAATTGGCTTCCTTGTCTTCTTCTGCTTCTACAGATCACTTGTGTTTCTTTCCTCGCAGCCCTTCCTCTGATCACTCCACTCTGGTTTCCATCATCACATCTTCTCCTGTTGACTCTGACTCTCCTGCCTGCCTTATATAAGGACTGTTGTACTTATATTGGGCCCACTGGATAATCCAGGATAACCTCCTCATCTCAAGATTCTTATTTATTTATTTATTTAGGTGATGGAGTCTCGCTCTCGTCACCCAGGCTGGAGTGCAGTGGCATGATCTCAGCTCACTGCAACCTCCGCCTCCCAGGTTCAAGTGATTCTCCTGCCTCA
Source organism: Rhinopithecus roxellana (assembly GCF_007565055.1). Classification (NCBI taxonomy): domain Eukaryota; kingdom Metazoa; phylum Chordata; class Mammalia; order Primates; family Cercopithecidae; genus Rhinopithecus; species Rhinopithecus roxellana. The sequence goes on from NC_044565.1 coordinate 100,766,668, forward strand.
GCCTCCTGAATAGCTGGGATTACAGGTGGGCACCACCATGCCCAGCTGATTTTTTGTATTTTTAGTAGAGATGGGGTTTCACCATGTTGGCCAGGCTGGTCTTGAACGCCTGACCTCAAGTGATCCGCCCACCTTGGCCTTCCAAAGTGCTGGGATTACAGGCATGAGCCACCTCACCCGGCCTCATCTCAAGATTCTTAATTCAATCACATTTTCAAATCCCTTTTACCCTATAAGGTAACATATTCACAGGTTCTGGGGATTAGAACATGGACACTTTTGGGGGGACATTTCAGCCTACCACACCACCTTTCTAACCTTTCTCTGGGCTGGGGATCGAGGTACCCTTCTGCCTGAAATACTCACCCGCACCCCTGGCCCTTCGTGTGCTCCCTCCAAGCATCCTTCGTGTCTTCCCAGGCTGGTTGGTGCCTCTCCTAAGTGCTCCAGCTCACCGACTTACCTGAGGCCAGTGATGGATTGTAGGTTCCCTGATCATCGAGTTGGGACCTACTGGGGCATTGGTAAGTTTCCCAGTGCTGAACACACCAGCATATAGTATATGCTCAATGAATACTATATGTGCTCCAAGATAAAGTGAGGGCGTCCCCCCTCACAATGATCTATCAGGAAATAGAAGCCTTGTAGAAAGTCACCTTGAAGTGTAGGGAGCCTCCTTGGATTATTTTGAGTCACACAAAATATAATTTAGGGAAGATCTCTTGGCCTGAATAACCTCAGTCATTGCTGGTGTTGGATGCTGATTGAAATCATCTGATGAAATAATTTTTTTAAAAAAAGTAGTAAAGAAATTTAGAACTGATTTAGAAATCATCCCCAGAGTTTTGATTTTATGGTTGTTCATGTTAGATGTTATCAACAAGCTCTCTGTAAATCACTTAAAAAGCAATCTAGTTAAAAGCTGCATTATGGAGAATGGGGTCAGGGATGGGAAGAACTCTCCTAATGTTTTACAAATGGTATTTATGGCTCCAGATAAAATCTCTGGTGGCCACATTATTCAAGGATTTGTAAAGTGCTTTATCTGAAATACCTTCATAGACATGAATATGAAGGTTCTGAAAATTGTGTTCAATGGCCTGTGTGTCCCAGAAGATCCTAATGTAAAGATACATATTTCTAAAGTAATTTAATTTATAGAATAGGATTAAACATATGTGTAACTTCATTAAGAAAATGTAACGGCTTTGGGACCAATTGCAGGCCCTTGAGCAGCCACAATAGGCTCAGGAGGGCTGTGCCTGTGTAAAGTCCCCTCCCAGACACCACCAGGGTACAGAGCTGGGATGGTGCATGGCTTGGGCAAGTCCATCTGCCCAGAGAGAGAAGGCCAAGGTCAGCCTGTGAGTGGGGACATGGCGGCCTCACTCCACTTTTGTACCACAAGCCTTCCAGCCGCAGGGGCGCCTCCCTGGACCCAACTTGGTGTTCCATTCATGGGGGCACCCACAGGTGTGGCTGAGCCCGGGTATGTGGAATGTGGGGGTCCGACTCAAGAAGCAGAACCCACAGGACTGTCTAGCCTGGGTGTTCTGCCAAAGCTCAAGGGCCCCGTAAGGTGGGAGGCAGCTGGCACAGGACTTCTAGAAGGCGTGGGAAGGATCTTAAAGGACAAGGCACAAACAAGGAGTGAGTCTTCGTGGGCATTCTGGAAAGGCATTTTGCAGGGTGTGGGGTGGGCATGGGAGGCATGGCTCTTTGAGGCCACAGGAAGCCTGATGGACCGGAAAAGAAAAGAGGAGAGGCTGGGCATGATGGCTTATGCCTGTAATCTCAGCACTTTGGGAGGCCGAGGTGGGCGGGTCACTTGAGGTCAGGAGTTCAAGACCAGCCTGGTCAATATAGTGAAACTCTGTCTCTACTAAAAATATAAAAAATTAGCCAGGCATGGTGGTGGGTGGCTCCCAGCTACTCGGGAGGTGGAGGCAGGAGAATCACTTGAAACTGGGAGGTGGAGGTTGCAGTGAGCCAAGACCCACTGCACTCCAGCCTGGGCTCTGTCTCAAAAAAAAAAAAGAAAGAAAGAAAAAAAGAGAGATAGAGAAAAGACAAAGAAAAGAAAGAAGGAAGGAAGGAAGAAAAAAGAAAGAAAGAAAGAAAAAGAAAGAGAAAGAAAGGAGAAAGGAAAGAAGACAAGCACTTAGGAGGGTGGGGCTCCCAGCTCAGAAAGTTCTCTGCATGGGGGAGAGCACTCAGCTTCCCCTACCTCCCCCAGGACAGGGGCCTCTGTGGGCTCAGCCCAGCTTGCACCAGGCCAGGCTGTGTAAGGGCCCCATACCCTTGGCATGGGTGTTCTCAGGGGTGGAGTGTGTGTGCTGGGCAGGATGCCACCACCATAGCCACTGAGCCCTGGGCCTTGCGTGGGGGCTGGGGAGTGAGTTGTGGGCTCCTGAGATGGCTCAGGCCTGGCACAGACAGGAGAGAGGAAGCTTGCAATGGACTCTTCCTTCTGGGCCCAGGCTGAAATGAGAGATCACAGTCAGGGTGGCGGGAGACTGCCCAGCTGTGTGCGCCCTGGGGGAGACCGTCTGTGCTCCTGACCTTTATGTGGGGACGGGCCCCACCTCAGGGGTCAGAGCTGCTGCTGTTCAGGAAGTCTTCCATGCCTGCCCCATTCCCAGCTTGGCACATGTGCTCTCTGAGTGGGCGTGGGTGCCACAGACAAAAGCAGTGGGTGAAGTTCTGGAACATGTCCTGCTTCCGCTTGTCTGATGGTGCAGGGAAGCAGAGTGAGCCTCTCTCTGGGGATGTGCAGGGCTGCCAGGAACAGACACACACTCAGGGTCCCTCAAGTCTTCATGGGAGCCACCCTATCAGGAGAGGAGGCAGGTGGGACTCTTGCCTGCAGTTAGGCTGCAGGTGTTGGAAAGCTCATTCAGGACGGAATGGAGCTCCAGTGCTTCCATCATCTCCATGCGCCTTGCAAGTAGGTGGCCATTTCTTTTGTTTCCAAAGCTCTGCCTGCACAGAGATTCACCTGCCCTTCAGTTTTGCTTTTAATCTTCCAGCTCCTACCAGTCAACGGTTCTCCATTCTCTCAGCCCCTTGGCTTCGGCTGCTTTCTAGCCTCTGCTCCCCCGGCCACCCCCGCCCCACCTCCCGCTTCCCTCTGCCTACCTGCAGAGGCCAGGCCGCTACAGCCTTCGGCAATGCCAGCATCACAAAAGGCAAAGGGAGAGAAGGAGCTCTTCCAGATTAACGGAGCCGAAGGAGCTGGCTGTAAAGTGGAGGGTGTGATCCTGGGCTGGAGAAGAAGACGCTAAGGAAAGCTAGTGCCTAGCCTGAAATGGGGTGGTGGATTAGATAAGAGCACAGCGGCAGTGTTGAATGTCCTATTTGTTAACTCCACTGTGGTCAGATACAGGGATGACCTTTGTTCTTGGTAAACACATACTGAAGTATTAAGGGGAACGGGGCACCATTTATGCTACCTGTTATCAAGTGGTTCAAAAAACAATGATACATATTTTTAAAGAAGTCCACAAGGACTTCTTGCCAAATTCCAGAGACAGTTGAGAGTGAGAAACTGAGGGTGAGCGGGAACAAGAACAAGAAAACAATGACAGCCCCTACCTGTGCTGGGGGCCACTACATTGGTGTGTCAGCATCTCTGAGCTGTGGGCCAGCCCATGGGGAACACAATGGCTCTGGAACCCAGCCACGATGCCGTCAGCGAGTGATCAGGATTGTGGGGTCCCACGACCCAACGCAGTTCCCGTGGCTGCCCATGCTTTCGGGCATCTTCTGAACACTCTATTTGGGGCAATGTCCAGCCTCTTGCGACCGCTGCTTAAGGGGCCTCTACTCCTGCTGCAGAGGAGCTGGGGTAGCAGGCATCACAGAGCACTGGCATTCCTCTGCAGCCAGTGGGGCGAAGCTGGTGGTGGGGTGGGGCTGGCAAGTGGGGGTTCTGGCACCCAAGAGGCCCCTCGACCCATGTATCTTCCTCCCCTGGGCACTCCCATAGAGGACTCCTGGTCATGCAAGTTTCCATGGATCCAGAGGGGTCCTTCTGCTGCGGCGATTCGGGGAGGCTCCTGCCTCTGCCCAGGATGGGTGAGCCGGCACTATGTGGTGTCTTCCGAGGGCAAGGCCTTGCGCTCCCAGGCCCCGCCCTGTACTGTGGAGGCCCCGTGATCTCTTCACCTTTCTTGGGAACAAAACCCACCTCCCAAGGTTGTTGATTGGAGAGGTTCCCAATCAAAGGTGTGACTGAGAGAGAGTTCATTGATAAGTGAAGCATCGTATTAGCAGTACAGTGCAGGAGGCACGTCAGTATTCCCATTGTCATCTTCATTCCAAGACCACAACCAGGACAGGAGCCCCTCCATGGGTGGACCCTTAGGTGATGATGATGCAAAGGAGAAAGGAGGGTGTTTAAGGGGGTGTGTTCTGTTGTCTGCCCTCTCTAGAGGGACCTGCATTGTACCCATTCCCAGAAAGGACACGGCATGGCGTGATGGGCTGACACAGGGGACCGGAAGGGCCCAGGGCATTGCCCACTTAGCACTCCAGCTGCAAAAGCAGCTGTATGTGTCCTGAGGCCCATGCCTCCTGGTCATAGCCGATTGGATCAAGAGAAGGCACCTATCCAGGGAAAATCAGTCTACAGGCTGCCTACTGACCCATGGAAAAATGAGTGGGACTAATCAGATCCTCTCATTCAAGATTCAGCCATTAGGAGGGGAGTGGTCACAGTGCTGCAGGTGGTCAGTCAGGGGTGGGGCTGGTGCAACCAGGGCAGTGCTGAATATAGTTCTAGGGGAGCAGCACCTCTCCGGGAACTGTCAGTAGCAGGGAGAGGAGGGCGGAGCAGGCAAAGGCAGAGAAGATGATAATTGCTCACGTGTATTGAGCAATTACTATGGGCCAGGCACTATTCTAGGATTACTTAATCATAATCCACAGAGCAGGCACTATTCCACCATTCTTATTGTACAGATGAAGAAACAGCTATAGAGAGATTAAGAAACTTGCTGGAGGCCACACAGCTTGTAGTGGTAGAGCTGCCCCTTCAAGCTCAGACTAGTGACTGCAGTGTCACCCTGCTGCCTCCTTCATGGTGTGTGGTTGTTTTGGCCCCAGGCCTGGGCACTGCAGTTCCTGCCCTAGGGTTCCAGCGAGCTCCCTTTTGTCTCTTGAGTTACCTTCAGGGTGTCTCTGTTCTTTGCAACTGAAAGAGCTTGATGAAAATTCAGTTTCTGGCAGGGGATGGTGGGATCCTTTCAAATCAGGACCTCCCTGACCTCTCAGGATCCTTTGGATCAGTACCTCATGGGTCAGTTTCACAGATCACTTAGGCATGAGGTTCCCTGCCCGTGGGTCGTCATCAAAGTCTAGGCGGATGGGGAGGTTTGTTTAGTCAGAGGCTTCCCAAGCCCAAGAAATATTTGCACAGTGACGATACCTGACTGCTGGGTGGGGGATAGGATGCAACAATGAGCACTTTGGTACCAGAAAGGAGTCTGGGTGGTGGCGGCTGAAATGCCATTCATATTTGTGCCTGCAGGAAGCACTATCAATATGAAAGCGCACAAGTGGGAGCTGTGTCCTGGAAAGTGGCATGTGGGTGGAAGTCCGAGAGGGTGACAGGCAGTCTGAGGTCTGTCCCCAGACTCTCACCCTGGTCCCAGCATGATGGGCTTAGACACAGGAGCCAGGTGCCTCTCTCTCCAGTGAGGGTTCCTGTGCAAGCACAGGGCCTGCAGATGGGCAACTGGAGTAAAGCAGTGCCTGCGGCCCTCAGCAGGTCTCCACCGCTGCGTGACTCTCCGACATTTGACCAATTTAAGGTCAGCTTGGGAAACCCTGTTCCCATCAGAAGAGGAAGGCAGAGCCTTCCCTCCTTCCACATTCCCTCCATTCCCCTCCCTGCAGGATGAGTTTCTAAGCCGCTTCCCCCAGGCTGGCAGACACCTCCTGCCACCTAAGGTGGCCTGTACTTCTCACCCAAGGAGGCCATGAGCTGGGGGTTAGGGTACGTGACAAGTAATTTGATACCAAGTGTTCAATCACTCAAGCCTGTAAATGTGTTACCTTAAAATAAGGCCACAGCGAGAGAAGCTGGGCACCCAAAGGCTGCAAGCAAAGCCCTTCCTTACGGGGACAGCAATGTCTGGCTGAGTGTGGAATGGAGGGTGGGGATTGGGGGAGGCCAGGCCACAGGGAGGAGTGGCAAGAGAGGAGTCCAGATGGCCGAGAACAGCCCTGGGTTTAAGGGGAAGCTTCAGGACAGCTGTCTTCAAAAGGAGGTGGCTGCAGCCTTGGGGGTGCCATGGTGGTCCCCTGGAGTACATGAAGAAACAGAGCTTCTGTGTAAATGAGCAGCATTGTTTAGAATTATTTTGATGCAGGTTATAACATCCACAGCACGTTGGTATGTGGCATAACTTATTAGGGGTGTACTGGTATGGACTTCTCAGCAGAGGTGGCCAATCTGAACAGGCCCAGGTCTCTCCCATGCCCCCTCTCCTAGGCTTCTTCCCTGAAGCTGAAGGCGGCCCATCAGCAATGCCGGAGGGGTCTCTGTGCAGATATGAGCACTGCCTCGGCCTCTCCCAGCAATGCCGGAGGGGTCTCTGTGCAGATATGAGCACTGCCTCGGCCTCTCCCAGCAATGCCGGAGGGGTCTCTGTGCAGATATGAGCACTGCCTCGGCCTCTCCCAGCAATGCCGGAGGGGTCTCTGTGCAGATATGAGCACTGCCTCGGCCTCTCCCAGCAATGCCGGAGGGGTCTCTGTGCAGATATGAGCACTGCCTCGGCCTCTCCCAGCAATGCCGGAGGGGTCTCTGTGCAGATATGAGCACTGCCTCGGCCTCTCCCAGCAATGCCGGAGGGGTCTCTGTGCAGATATGAGCACTGCCTCGGCCTCTCCCAGCAATGCCGGAGGGGTCTCTGTGCAGATATGAGCACTGCCTCGGCCTCTCCCAGCAATGCCGGAGGGGTCTCTGTGCAGATATGAGCACTGCCTCGGCCTCTCCCAGCAATGCCGGAGGGGTCTCTGTGCAGATATGAGCACTGCCTCGGCCTCTCCCAGCAATGCCGGAGGGGTCTCTGTGCAGACATGAGCACTGCCTCGGCCTCTCCCAGCAATGCCGGAGGGGTCTCTGTGCAGACATGAGCACTGCCTCGGCCTCTCCCAGCAATGCCGGAGGGGTCTCTGTGCAGACATGAGCACTGCCTCGGCCTCTCCCAGCAATGCCGGAGGGGTCTCTGTGCAGATATGAGCACTGCCTCGGCCTCTCCCAGCAATGCCGGAGGGGTCTCTGTGCAGATATGAGCACTGCCTCGGCCTCTCCCAGCAATGCCGGAGGGGTCTCTGTGCAGATATGAGCACTGCCTCGGCCTCTCCCAGCAATGCCGGAGGAATCTCTGTGCAGATATGAGCACTGCCTCGGCCTCTCCCAGCAATCCCAGAGGCAGCAGGGGCTTCCGGGTGGCCCCCTGGACAAGTCAGAGGCCAGGATCAGCCCTGCCTGGACCCCTCTTGCTTCCTCCTACCCCCTCCAGGCTTTAGCCCAGCCTCAACTGGCAACACTCTCACCAGCTCAAACCTACATTTTCCCAGAGGGTCCTCCCTCCCATCCTTCCTTCCCCACATCCCTCCTCAGCTGGGCCCAGGTCTTGGCTTCGATGACTTCTACGGCCTCCCTCCTCCTGCAACAGCCCCTCCTCTCTAGGGCCTGGCTCAAGGCTGGTGCGGGAACGACATGCCAATGAATAAACATGCTGCTTCAGACAAGCCTGCTTCCCCTCCGAGGGTCTCTTTATTCAACCTGTAAAGTCACTGTCAGTAACTTGGCTTGGCCCTCTGCTGCTTCCAACAAGGAAATGCTTAAAAGTCAGGAAATGCATTGGGTGCCTTTCCTAGTACCAAAAATTGACTACAACTCTTTGGGCACCCTGAGATAAATCAACAGCATTTGCTTTTTCTTTACTTTTCTAATGTAATTCCAGAAAAAAATAGATCTCTATTATATATATATAAACTATATTTATATACACACATACATAGAGATCCTTCAACCATGAAGAGGCAAAGGATCCAGCGTCCTCTGGGGTGCCCCTTGGCCTGCCGCAGGAAAGCCAGGAGGCACCAGCTATCTTGGGAATCATCTCGCGACATGCAGTGCTGAGCTAGTGTGCCATGGATGGGGGGTCTCCAACAGCCCTCTCCCTCCGAGGAAGGTGGGGCTATGACAAACCAGGGCAGCCCTCACCTGAGCTTTCTACACATCCTGAAATGTAAGCTGTACCTGATGAAGCTTTGAAACTAAAACCCAAAGTGCAGATACAAAAGGACTCCCTGATAGGCCTGGGGGACTGACTCCCTGGGGAAGAGTTCCAAGAGCATCATGCAGCAGGGGCCAGGGGAGCCAGCAGGGAGGACATACACCCACAGCCCCCAGGCCTGGAAAAAGGTGTCATGGACACAGAGGCCTGCTCAGTCACAGGAGAAGGGCTGGGCTCTGTCCCCTCCTCAGGTCTCCCTCAGGCAGGGCAACCCAAAAGGCTAGGGTGAGGCTCGAATCAAGGCAAAAAAGGGCTGTGGGTGGTGAGATGTACTGGGGACAGTCCTAGAAATTGCCCATCTCCATGTTATTGGCCCTCGAGGGACCTGCATTGTAGCGTAAGGCCTGCAGGAATAATGTGTTGACTCAGGGTATTAGAAAGGACTGGATCTAGCAACCACAGGATCTAAAGCTGACGGAGGCTGCTCGGGCTGGAACACATTTCCAGGGAGATGGGGTGGGTGGAAATGGAAGCGTAAGGGCCAGTGCTCAGTACCCCCTGGCTAGACCCCAGAGGCCCCAAAGGCACTTGGTAGCAGAGGGAAAGAGCAGAGTGGGGCCCAGCTGGCCTCAGGGGGCAAACAGGGGCAACGTGGGCATCATCTACTAACTCCAAGTCTGGGAAGGGAACCCAGAAATCCCATCGTCTTCCCACTTGCCCACAGTTTCTTCACGTCATGACTGCCCTGGGCAAGACCTGAGAGGGATCCAGAAGTCTGTGCTGTGCTGAGAGTGGGGAGTGAGATCCCCAGACCCCCAGCCAGGGGCATGGGTGAGGGTGAAGGGTAGTTGTGAGGCTCCCCCCTGCCCAGCTCTTGGGGAGCAAGTCTGGTCACCACAAAACTCTGCAAAAAGGCACTTAGGGTTCAAGTCAGACTGTTTACCAAGGCACCAACAAAGAAATCCAGGAAGACCCTCTTGGCCGAGCCAGGAGAACGAGGGCTGCAGCTGCGGAGGCGTTCACTAAAGATGGATTTCCCTGAGGCCCCGCACCTGACGCCACTGTCGCCCCACACTGACGGCTGCCTCTCCCTCTGGCCGGCCCTCCCTCCCTGTGGCTGCAGTATCGTCAGAGCTCTCTGGGGATGATGGAGAAGGGCAGCACAGGGCTGCTGGCCTCTAGCTCCAGGGCAGTGAGGAAGCAGTCGACAGCGGCCTCGTTCTGGCCCTGGGCCTGCAGCACCTCGCCCAGGCCCTGCCACGCCTTGTGGCACGTGCTCTGCCTCTCCACGGCATCTCGAAGCACCTTCTGGGCCAGGCTCTTGTGGCCAAGCCGACTCAGCATCAGACCCTGTGGACCAAGCGCAGGGCAGGATGAGTAGGGGTATCCCATGGCACAGGCATCTTGGCAACTGGGCCAAGCGCAGGTGCATGGGTGGCAGCAGCCATCAGCTCGAGAGGCTCCCTGCGTCTCTGGCTTGGGCACTGTCAAGTGACTATGCCTTTCTCCATGTAAATCCTACCTGGCCCTGCCCAACCCCTGCTTTAACCCCAGCCTCCTGGGAAACCCACTGCAGGAGCTCTGTTCCTGCCAGTCCCGAGGAATTGGCTTTCAAGTCACCAGATGTGGCTGTGTCACCTCGTTTGGGGGATCCTGGGCAAATCCCAGCTCTCTGGTCCTCAGTTTCCTCATCTGTAAATGGGAAAATCACAGCATCTCTCTCGAGGGAGGGGTGAGGCTGAAAGGAGTCAGGAGGTGTAAAGCTCTGAGAAGCATCTGGCAGGAGTGTGTTCTCACTCAGTGGGACCATGCCTCTCAGTCCTTCCTGCGGCCTGGAGCTGCCCTTCACCCCAGGGATGCAGAAAGACTGAGGAGGACGCATTACGGGGCTTCATCACTGCCGCCAGGGAGGAAAAGCTCAGGCATGTGTGCGTGTGCAGTGGCTCCTCAGGAGAGGGTCACAGGAGGAGAGTCAGACGGCGGGGGACAGGGTGCTGGGTGAATGGGGCGCTGGGTGAACAGGCTGGATTGGCTGAAAGATGAAAGGCTTGGCGGGGGGGGTCTGGGTCAGGCGCAGGGAAGCTTGGCCCTGCTGTTTGGCTCAAACAACCCTGTTACCAAAGAGATAGAGGAACTAACAGGAATCGTCATAAGAGGCTGGGAGGTGAAACTGGCACCCTGTCCCCTCTACATCCTCTTTTACCCACGCTGGGAAGTGGGTAGCGAGGACAGGGTAGTGAGCGGAGGCAGAGGGGCAGGGCTCCCTTTCAGCAGTAAGGTTGTTTCGCGCTGTCCCACTGATCCCTGTTTCAGCCCTGAGGGTGGCATGAGATGGTCCCTCGGAGGGACCCTTCTCTTGTTAAAAGACGGGAGGTAAAACCCACCACCGACTTCCTGGACAGGCGGGGGCCGCAGTGGGGGTGGGGAGCTGCCTTCTATGTGTCTGGAGCCCCCTCTCCAGTGCCCGCCCACTGATGGCCATGTACATTTTTAGCTGGAACATTTTCCTCCTCAGCGAGCTCCCCAGAGTTAGGCCCTCTGTTGCTATGGAGACGCGCTGGGGAAGATGCGCATGCCTGGTTTCATCAAGTCCTCAGAGAGCTTGGAACACAACCAATTCAGCGGGAGTGAAAGATGGCGCTCAGGAAGCCCTAGGAAAAGCCTCTCCCTCTCCATAGGTGCTGGCTGGAGATCTTGTGGCCAGGGGGTGGGGGAGGAAGAGGCTGTCCTCACAGAGCCTCTGTTAGCCCTGGGCAACGCTGTACCAAGGAACCACACACATGGATGAGGCGTGCAGAGGCCAGGGGAGGACAGGGTGGCTGCGGGCGGGGTGGAGCCTCAGGCAGGGTCTTCCGCTCTCGCCAGATGGGAGTGGTGCTGACTCAGGGCTGCCTGGGACCAAGGGTAGTGGCCAGGCTGGCCAGGAAGGCACCAGGCCTAGCTGTTTTGCCCACACGGCGCAAGGGCCAGACCCCAGCAGCTCACAATGGAACAGGTCCCACAGGGAGGAGGGAAGGAAGGCCAGCTGACGGGCCGCCAGACACAAAATTAAGCACCAATAATGAAGGGTTTGAGCCCTGTGAGTTCTGCCCACGAGGGAGCAACACAGGACAGAAGGGAAAGGCCGGCAAGGCCTCTCAGAGAGGGGCAGGCCCGGAGGGGCTTCCACACATTAAGTTTTCTATATTAAGCTTCCACATGGGATTTTGTTTGAAAAAAGGGCTCAACTGCTAAAAACAAGTTTGAAAACCCCTGATATCAAGAAGTATGTAGATGTTTGGGAAGGGGCCAGATGTGTCTGCAGGCTGGTGTGTGTGTGTGTGTATGTGTATTTTATTCTCAGTTTGGGAGGTTTGCAGTAACTTCCTCTCTGTGTCTGTAGACAGGAAAAAGCCCAGGGCTTGGTGGCTGGAAGCCCTGGCCAGGTTGGAATCCCAGCTCTGCCACTGACAAGTGCTGTGACTGTGGACAAATGGCCAGCTTTCTCTGAGTTGTGGTTTCCTCATCTGTAAACCAAGCAATGTCTGGTTTACATTGCTTACAAGAGCCCCTCGTGGGGCTCTTGTGAGGAGTCTGCAATGATGAATTGGAAAAATCACCGCAGGGGCAGACAGCAAAGAACAGCACCTCCAAGATGAGCAGAGGGTCCTTCTGGGCGGGGAGTGGGTGGATGGCTGATCTCTCTAGAAGCTGGGAGAGGGCATGGCTCTCTGTGGGGGAGGACTGTAGGCTAGGGTGGGTTGGCTCATGTGCCCCCACCCTGGGGTGTTTACCTTAGAGTCTGAAAGGAGACACCGGGCTGGGGTCAGGCTGGGGCCCAGAGGCCCGGGGCCTGTAACAGGATCTTCTGCCACCTGCCCCTGACACCAGCCGAGTTCATGTTTGGTAGCAACTCAGCGCTGTTTGCTGCCTGACAACTGGGCAAGACAGCCCCAGGAAGATGCGAGGTCTCACCTACTCTGCCCTGAGCCCAGCGCTGCATCTAGGGCCTGCAGACAATCCTCCTGGCACCCCAACCCTCCCAGAGAACAGGCCTCCAGAGAGATGGTAGGAACAAGAACTGGCATCTCAATTGCATCCAAATGTCCCAAGTGAATCCCCCATCCCGGTGAGGGGGTGGCCCACACTGAGAGAGGAGACCAGATCTGCTAAGAGGCTCCCAGTTTTGACCCTCCCTTGGGAGATGCCATAGCTGTGCTGGCAGCCCACAGGGATTTGAAAGTTGTTTATGGTGATCAGACACCACAACTCCAAGGGGGCGCTTTGGGCTGGTTATAGCCACAAACATGGTTCCAGGGAGGTGCACGGCTCTGAGGGAAGTCCCCAGAAATTCCCACCTCAGGATCCTCCTTCTTCTTTGCCTTCCTGGATCTCAGGGAGTGGGGATGTGTGGCCACATCTCAAGTGCTTGAGACCCTGCTCTCCCAGGAAGCCTTCCCTGAGGACGGAGTTCCTGCTGACCACACAACCGCCTCAACGTCATGCTTAGTTACTGTGGAGCTCATGGATGTGATCCCTGTCCTGCCCCTCCTGAGGCTGAGAGGGATAGAGCCCCAGCCTCCTGCCTGCTTTGTTATTCCCCAGAGGACAGCAGCTCAACAGGGCTCAGAGCTCAGGATGTAGCCCACACACAGAGCCAGGGAACCCTGAGGCACCCACACACTTACAGATGTGGGCCTCCCACCAGGGATGCTGCCCACGTGGAGCCTGGCAAACCTTGCCTCTTACGGCCACGAAGGCGCAGAACCTAAGGGGCCCCGGGTCTTGCTGGTCTGGGCTCACACTCAGCGGGGAGCCTCCCTGTGGGATCCAGGTCCTCTGCAGAGGCAGTGTGTGGCCAGGGGCTGTGGCCTGGGAGTGGATGAGGGAAAGGGCCTTGCCTTTTCAGAATCCACTGCATACCATCCCACCCCGTAAGTTCAGTGCCTGATGATGCCCTCCAAGGGCGGAGCAGTACAGAGGTCTAGGGGTGCGCATGCCTCTTCTTCTTTTGAGGGGGGCCTGCCCTGGGAAGCAGCTTTGGCGCTAGGCCAGCTGTGGGCCAGGCTGAGCCCTCCCTCCCCACCCCTGCCCTCAAGTATTTATAGAAGTTATTTTGGGAATTTTCTCTCTGAGCTCAAGGCACATTCCTGGGATTCTGTAACAGCCTTTCCAGCTGGGAAGCCAGGACTCAGCTGGAAGCTGCAGGAGCCTTCTGGTCCCTGGAGCCTTGCGTTTGGGGACACCAGGGCTGCTGGGAGGAGCCTGCTCTACAGGAAGGGCCCTCCCTCTCACCACCCTGGAACACGGACACACCCTTCCAGGGAGGCCCGCATTCCAGCCCAGCTCCGGGCTCTCTGGCATTCCGGATTCTCTCAGGTGTGTCAGCCTCAACCTGTCCAACCAGACCTGGAACGAGAAGGAGGGAGGCACCTCTCTAGGCTAACCTCCCACTCCCATCACCACCGCTTTCCTGGAGCCAGGGCAGCTCCAAAGCCACAGGGTCCCACTTCCCTGATGTGGGAAGGGGAGCAAACTCTTCCAGCTCCACCCAGTGCTGGGGTGGGATGTGTTCACCCCAGAGCCCCCTGGGCCTCAAAGGAAGAGGGTCCTGCTGAGAAAAGCCCAGACTCACATGGAGCCCAACCTAGGTGGGGGTCTCCTGGGGTAGTGGGTGCCTGTCCCTTTCTCTTTTGGGGTCCTTTACAAGTGAGATGTTGAAGAACACCAGCCTCTTCAGCTGGGGCTAAGGGTTGTCTGTTTTCAGAGGGCCAGGGGCCAGACGGGTCACACCCTGGGGGACTCTGGAGCCTGACAAGCCACCAGGAAATTGACTTCCTTGTCAGCCGTCTCCTCTGGGCAGGGGCTGGGCCTTTTCTCCTCCCCTTCCTGGGCTAGTATCAGGTTCTAGGTCTACAAGGGCCTTTGCCCATCCTGGAGCACTGCCTGGCCCAGCCCTCCAGGTCAGTCAAGTGGCTGTGGCTAGGCCTCTGGATCCCTGGTTCTAGAAGTGAGTCCCCGTGATGGCCCAGTCACAGAAGCTCCCCTCTCTGGGCAGGAGGTACAGCCTAAGGCACAGTGAAGGTCAGTCTGGGGAAGGGGCTGCTGGACAGGGAAAAAGGACATCACCTTCTCTTTCCGTGTAGGGTGAGTCTTTCTAACTCTTTCGGAAAAAATGGATTCTGGAGCTTAATGAAGCCAGCAGTGCTCAAGTATCATTCAGATCTGAATCTATGACAGGCTTCCTCATCAGGGTTGGTGATGGACTTCAGGAGCCTACATCAGCTTAAGGTTTTCCCAAAGTCCTGATCCAGGGCTCAGGGTGTGTGTGTGGGGTTGTGCCAGCCCAGGGATAAGGTGGGTATGGAGGGGCCTCTGATCCCCATTGAGCAGGTACTGGGGGACACATCCTCGCACCCCCTACACCGTGGGCCTGCAGAACCCTTTACTTTGGTCTCTTCCACTTTCCCATCAGGGAGTGTGACCTCAGGCAGTACTGGTGAGGGGTGAAGAGAGCACTCACAATAAAATCACCTCATCAGAGGTCACACAGCCAAGATGCTCCTGTTGAACTTCCCTGCCCAGAAGCAGCAAGACTCCATGTCCTTTCATGGCCTAGACTCCTCTAAGCTGCCTGCCACAGCTCAGGAAATGAACATGGAGAAAAAAGCCTAGAGCTGGTGGTGTGTCCTGGACCCTGAGACATGGGGCATAGGCAGCAGAGGCCACTGTCCCCAGGAACCCGGGACCCTGCTGTGTGTGTACTAAGCCCCACCCAGTGTCAGGGCACCTCCAAAATGCTAGGCACTGAGTGTCACTCTTCAGCTGCTCAGAACATCCTTCCTCCTTCAACTCAGAAAACAGATGCTGAACCAGATGCTGAACCGGCATGACGCTGGGCCAGGGCCTCCCCTGAGCCTGCCACCGCAGAGCCTCTGCCCCAACGGGTGCAGATTACCCAAGGTCTCTCCCTCGTCCCTCAACTCACTCTTCCCCACGAGGCAGGCTGCCCTCCCCGTAGCTAAGGTCAGCCTGGGCCTTGCACTGTGTGCACTCTTGTCCTATCCACAGGGCAGCTAGGGTCTGTCACCTTGGCCAGACTCCCCTGTGGACTCAGTGGGGATGGGGTGTCTTTACTGCAATGAGTCTCTGGGGCTTGGCACCAGGTTTCCACTCCCCACCAAGAACCAAGAGCATCTGAACATGGCCTGGCAGCTATGCTTCAAAGTGAAAAACGTAAAAATGACCCTAATGACTGGACCATTAACTTACGGAATTATTTAACCTAATTCTAAAGGTGCCTAATTCTAAATTCCCTAGCTGCTTGGTATAGCAAGGCTCATTTTGCAGATGAGAATACTGAAGTTCTGAGAGGTTATGGAACTTGGTCAGTGAGTGAAGGCAAAGTGGGACTCAGGTCCAGGTCAGATGAACTTGAAGGCCCTGCTCCAACCTGCAGGTGCCTCCTCCAGAGCCAGCTCTGATACTCATTTTAAAAACCATCCCAGCCAACCAACCCTAGGAGAACCTCAAAGGCAGCTTGGAGGTTCCTGTCCCTTCCAGGCACTCCCTCCCTGTCTTCTCAGCACCCTGCTGGCATCACAAGGAAATCTGGGCCAAAGACCCTCATCCCACAGTAAGTATGGTCCAACAGAAACCAGCCAAGGTGGGGCTCAGGCTCAGGCCACATGCCACCAAGTCATCTATGTGAATATAGTGATAAAAATGCCCAATGTTGACTTAATCTTTTCACAGCTTTCAGTTCACCTGAGCTCTAAAACTACTCCCTGAAGTCACAAGAGAGTCTAAATTATCATCCCAATTTGACAGGAGAAAAAACTGACCAAGTGCTATGGTTTGAATGTGTCCCCCAAAATTCATGTGGGAAACTGAAGCCTCAATCAGCAGAATTGAAGTGTGAGACCTTTCAGAAGTGACGAGGTCCAGCGGGCTTTGCCCTCCTGAATGGACTGATGCTGTTATCTCGGGAGCAGGTTCCTGATAAAAGGATGAGTTCAGCTTCCCCTTCTCTCGAACTCTCTTGCCCCTCCACCTTCTGCCATGGGATGACGTAGCAAGAAGGCCCTCGCCAGATGTGGCCCTCGATCTTCAACTTCTCAGACTCCGGAATTGTGAGCAAATAAGTTTCTGCTTATTGTAAATTACTATTAAAAAATATATATTTAAAAAGGCCAAGCATGGTGGCTCATGGCTGTAATCCCAGAACTTTTGGAGGTTGAGGTGGGAGGATTCCTTGAGCCCAGGAGTTCAAGACTAACCTGGGCAACATAGTGAGACCTTGTCTCTACAAAAAATAGAAACAAAATAAAATAATAATAAATTACCCAGTCTCAGGTATTCTGTTATAGCAACACAAAATGGACTGAGACACCTGGCGAGGAAGGTAACCCTCAAGCGCCCCCTTGACAACGCAGGGCGGGTTGTCTTAGGTTTGTCACCTCTCGTGTCTGGTCCAACCCTCCATGATAGGGGAGGGGGCCAGCCAGCAGGGGGAGGGAGTGACGGATGAAGCTCTGTGTGGCCAGAGTTCATTCTTTTGACCTTAGAGACCAGAGCCTTCTTGTTGGAGTCCCAGAGCACCTAAAAAGGCCCAGCCCAGAGCCTCAGGGCTTGGATGGGCAGAGCTCTGGACCTCAGTGACTCAGGTCCCTCCTTGGGAGGTACCAGGGGTAGTGGTAGGGAGCTTCTGTGGACTTAAGATGTGCCCCCTCATGCCACAGCCTGGGGTGAGAGATGAGAGGCTCTGAGGCCATCCCCATGCTCTTGATCCTGCAAACCCACTTAAAGAATGAGGTGGCCTGCTATACACTGGCAGCAAGAGGGAACCAATTAAGGAGAATCATCATTGTCACTCTGTCATCAAGAGGACTGCAGATAACAACGCTGTCTTCCTGTCTCTCCAGGGGCATTTGGAGAGAGAAGCTGGGTCACATGCCAGGAATGCTTCAGAAACTGCATCCCAGGAATTACATTACTAGAGCCAAAGCTCATGCAGAGCCATCTCCCTACTCCTGCAGGGGTGCCTGACAGGGAGAGGTTCTGGAGAGCCTGGAACTCCCTCACCAAGAAAGCATGAGGAGGGGAGGGGCTGGGGTACGGGAGGGACCAGGAAACTCCTCCTCTCCAGAGTCTGCCCCTGGGAGAAGAGGGCAGAGTGCCACCCAGACACCTCGCTTGCCCACTCATGCCTGAGGGTGTCAAGTTGTCTCCTGCAGTGCAGACAAGCTGCACCAAAGTGTCCACACTCTTCTTAGCCAAGCTGAGGGCAGGGAGAGTTGGTGGCTCTGTGGCCAGGGCTAGGACCTTCTTCAGGGGCTGCTGAAGGGTAGCAGAACATGCCACCCCAAAATATGTCACTTGGGCACAAGGATTGTTTTGAGCTGAAGGCAACTGAGAAGAAGCAGAGACAAGAAAAGCTCTCTGCCCTCCCCGCCATTTGCCTAAAAGCAGGATATAAATTTACAAGGGTGTCCTTCCTCCCCTCTCAACCAGGAAGGACAAAGGCTGATCACAGAAGACAATGTTAAAACCTTATCAGCCTGGAGATGGCACAAAGGAATCTACATAACAAGCTCTGCTAACTAGCCTTTATCTACCATTAGTTTCCCATTGATTTGTCTTCCCACAATTTGCCATCCCCAGAGACTCCAAGTCCTTTTTCTTTGTCTCTTGCTTCTTTTAAATTGTATGCTCTTGGTTGAAAATGCTATGGGAGCCAGAGTTCTAAACTACCTCTTTTGTTTGTTTGTTTGTTTTGAGACGAACTCTCGCTCTGTCGCCCAGGCTGGAAAGCAGTGGCGTGATCTCGGCTCACTGCAAGCTCCGCCTCCCGGGTTTACGCCATTCTCCTGCCTCAGTCTCCTGAGTAGCTGGGACCACAGGCACCCGCTACCACACCTGGCTAATTGTTTGTATTTTTAGTAGAGACAGGGTTTCACAGGATGGTCTAGATCTCCTGACCTTGTGATCCACCCGCCTTGGCCTCCCAAAGTGCTGGGATTACAGGTGTGAGCCACCATGCCAGGCCTCTAAGCTACCTCTTTAAGCTTTTCTCATTTTTCCTGAGTATCTCCCATGAGAACATTTTATACATGTTAATAAAGTTCTGTTTGTTTTTCCTTGTAAATCTGTCTTCTGTTACCAGGGTCTGAGCTAAGAACTCAGAAAGGTAGAGAGAAAATGGTTTTTTCCTTCCCTGCACTGGGAAACCAAGTCAAGCCACTCATTCCATGAGGTGCTCTAATCTCAGCTTCATGACCAACCAGTGACCCTCCCATCACGAAAGTCTGGTGACCTCAAAGGAACCCCCTCCTGGGAGGGCAATCAGAGACCCAACCAGTCTACCAGTCACTGTTGGAGCTCCCTGGTTTCCTCAGGTACCTATTCTGCCCTTGGAAGTGCCTGGTGCACAGGGGATCCAGGGAGGTGGCAGGGCAGAGATAAGCTCCAAGAGAAGTGCAGGCTGCCGGGGGTCCCTTCCTGGCCAAGCCTTGAAGCTCTCTCTGAAGAGCAGTATCAACCGGCGACTCCTATGCATCCTGGGAGGCCTCTGCCTTCCTTCTCACGTTTCCCCAGTAGCAGGCAGGCAGGCAAAGTTCAGCCTTCCCCTTCTTGGCTAGAATTTTCTGCCAGTGAATTTGGTTTTGAATACCCCAGCCGAGTGGGATTTCCAGCTACCTCGACAGAAGTCTGGGACCACGCTGGCAGACTGTCAGAACCTGCTCCTGTGATTTGATTTCCACTGCAGAGAGCACACTTCTTTTTCTTTCTACACTTGCCAGTTTCCCAGAGGCCCCTGGCCATCCTTGAGCCCGGTGCAGACAGCAGCCAGCAGGACCAGAGCCTGATGGACAAACTCGGGACAAATTGTGCTGGTTCTCTTGCCCAGCAGAGAACTGCCAAGGTGGCATCTCCTTTCTGCCTGGTCTGGGTAGAAAACCCTGAGCTGAACCCAGAGCAGGGCTAGAACCACAGAAACATCTCTTATTGCATCTAGGGCAGGGACAGGGGGACAGGGAGAGTAGAGAATCCGCTCTTGGCCGAAGCCTGTATTCTTAGAAACATGGGGCCCCTGGCCCCTAAGAGGAAAGTCTTCAACTCCCAGTGGGCTTTCTTTAGCCTCTTGGCACTTGCCAACTCCATTTTAAGGACTAGAGGGCCAAACCCAGCACCCACACAGCACAGTAAGAATATCTTCACCGACCACTTTCCAGACCTCAGGGAGCAGGACCCACCCATGACCTCAGAGGGCTCGCTGGGGGCCCTAAGCTCCTCTAGCCCAGGCCTGTGGGTGGCTGTGCCCTTAGGGGAGGGGAAGCTCTCCTTCTCCTTGTACTGATCAGAGGCCAATGTCCTCATAAAGTCACAGTGGCATGGTAAGGCCAGACTGTCCTCCCTGGAAGCCTGCCTTGACTCCACAGCAGGGATACCACCTCCCTTCCACATTCCTCTCTTGGTAATTCTCCAAGGCTGTGCCAACCTCCAGAATTCACAAAGGCTCAGATGACTGATGTGTCTCTTTCCTCTACTATTTTTACAATGAATCTCTTACAAAAATGTGAAAGTGACTTAGAATGACAGCTAGTCGTTCCTATCATGTTGTATCACGTTGAAAAAGATTCCAAGATCACATCTTTGCTCAGTGGGAAAAAGGTGCTGTGATTGCTTAGCAATGTCTGACGCTGGTGAGGGACTGAAGGGGAGTAGGATCCTCCGCGCTATGCTTTGCTGTCTCTGGGATTGCACTGCAGACATTTACACTTTCACATGCATCACCTCATTTGATTAGAACAACACTATGGCCCAGGAACAATGAGGATCATTATCTACAAAAGGGGACACCAGGAGCATGCAAGTTAAGCGTGTCTTTTCCTAAGTCCCCCAAGTGGATCAGGGCCAGAGCCAGGATTAGACCCCAGATGTCCTGAGTCTCAGGCCAGCACAGCGAAGACACTTAGATCTGGGAACACTTGAGATCGACTCACTAAAGTGTTCAAATGTCTTTAGAAAATGAGTGCTTAGCAAATCTTCCCCAGGCTGAACATTTGCTATTCTTTATGCATATGTGTGGGATGCTGGCAGGAACAGAGCCTGTAGACGGGATGGGCTGCCCACGCAGAAGCCGACTGCCCCTCTGGTTGCTTGTAACTTCAAAAGAGGGCAGGCCTGGCTCCAACTTGCTCCAATTTCATCAAATCAGCAAAGCACCCCAGGAAGGAAAAAGGGACCACTTCAGAAACATCTGCAGGGAGCCACTCTGGATGGCTATTCAGTTACCATGGAAACCTACCCTTGGAAACTGCTTCAATTTCAGGAAAATAGCTACAAACAATAATAAGCATAAATGAAAAATGGTACACCGTTACTTCAAAATTGTACTTGTTATTGGATTTTGTTGGGTTTTTAGGGCTGAGCCTGCAGGCTCATATCCGTGAACACAGTGGAAGGCAGACATCTCTGCCTGGCTGCAGGCCTAATGATATAGCCCACACCCTCCCTCCCACTGCCCTAATCAAGTTTCTGGATGTGACCTCTGGCAAGGCATTTATCAGAGAAGCTGATGTCTAAATTGAGGGAGGAAGGAGGAAGCCTCTTGCAGAAAGCAAACATTTGTTAAGCTGACCGGAAGGCAATGCAGCCATGCGGGAGGGAACATGGACAAGGGTGTATGGTGACTGCACGAGCTTTCTTCATCCGAGGCTGAACATTTCACACAGACCTAAGTTAGAAATCTACAGAAATCAGGCAGCGGGAATAATAGCTGAGCTGGGAATTCCTGTTCTATTTCCTTTTCAAAGACTGTCAGGTTGGAAAGGACTTTCTGAAGATGGCCTGGTCTGGCTCCTCCCCATGTGACGCTGCATTCTCTTGGCAACACTCTCACCAGATGATTACTGAATATGTGCCTAGACTATGCTAAGAGTTACAATGTTTTTCCTGACATGGCTGAAATCTAACTCCCTGTAGCTTCTACTCACAGACAAATCAGCCCCCTTTTGGCAATGCCAACCCTTCAGCCATCTGGAGCCATGCTCCTGATGCCTCTGTGCTCTCTCTGTGCCAGACGTCAGGGATACCCTAATGGCTGTTCCCCTCAACGCTCTCTCACATGGAGACATCTAAGGTGGAACCCAGACCCTAAGAGGGAAAGATTGTTGCTAACTGTGGGCTCCTAGATTATCCTTCAAAAATCACTTGTACAGATGCAGGCTTGCAAGCTTCCAGATCACTACATTCATCTGGATACCTGTTCTCTGGAAGCAGCAAAGGAAAGCAGGGAAAAAATGATAATCTATAGGGTCTAGAATATCACCTGTCAGAGCTGGTGCTCAATAAATGTCGCCTGGACCAGAGGATACCCACCGACAGATGATTAAAACTAAGGGTCAGAGAAGGTGGCTGACTTACCCATGATCACCAGGTAGAGGACAAGAGTATCAGCATCCTGCACCCCAGCCTCTTTGCTTCCCACAGGGAGGCCACTGTGCCCTGGACACCCAAGTCCTGAGCTCATGAATGAGGACCAGGGACTACTGGATCCTCTTAGCACCCCAGGGACCATTCTCGATGTGTGCTTGAGTCAGGTCTGACATGACAGCCCACCCCAGAAAACCCCCTGAATCCCATCAAAGAGATGTGGAACTCCTTGGAAATGGAGAAGGCAGGGAGGGTCTGGGGACTCCCAGAAAGAAAAGCATTTTGGTAACCGCCTAGAGTCTGGATTAGCCTTCAGGGCAAGGGTCTGATGGGTAACAATAAGAGCCTTTTGGGGCTAGATCCCTTTGTAGAAACTTACAGCAAAAGGAAGTCACAAAGAGTATCAACCAAACCTTCTAGATTTTGTCATCAACACAGACCCTGATTGAAGGGAAATGGCCTGTGTCTACAAGAGAAGGCTAGGTATCCCAAGAACTGTCTCTTCCAACAGAGCAGGACACCAGGGAACAGCAGTAGCAAGGCACAGGCAGGCAGTGGAGTATGGGGACAAGGAGGGACAAAGGGGGATAAGGGCCCTGAGGCTGTGGAAGGTTGTGGGAGTGCGGATGGAGAGGGGCGGGGTCTGACTCACCAGGCTGTGCATGATGTGCACGCCATCTGGGTTCACCGTGAGCGCCTCCTTGTACAGCTGCTTGGCCTCCTCCAGGCTGCCCTTCACCTCGGCCAGCCGGCCCCGCATATATAGTACTGAGTGAGAAGTGGGGAAGAGGCCTGCTGCCTCCTGGATGCAGAAACCTGCTTCCTTGAGGTGCTGCTGCTCCATGAACAGCTCAGCTGCAAAACCAGAAGGGCAGTGGGAGGTGTGAGTTGTGGGGAGTCAGAGGCATCCTGACCCCCTCCCTGCATCCTCAGAGCTGGGGAACCGGTCTTAGGTGATGAACACTATCCCACCGAGTCACAGCATGGGGCACACTGACTATGGGATGTAGTGGGAACACTAGGTAACAGTTTCTGAGAGCTTCCTCTGTGTCAGGCACCTTGCTAAGTGCCAGTCAATGGCACCAAGATCGTCCCAGTTAATGCTCACAAAAATCCTGTAGAACAAGCTTTTTTTTTTTTTTGGAGACAGGGTCTCCTTTGTCAACCAGGCTGGAGTGTACTGATGTGACCATGGCTCACTGCAGCCTTTTCTAAAAAAAAATTTATTTATTTATTTAGAGACAGAGTCTCCCTCTGTTGTCCAGGCTGCAGTGCAGTGGCACGATCTCAGCTCACTGTAACCTCTGCCCCCCTGGGTTCAAGTGATTTTCCTGTCTTAGCCTCCCGAGTGGCTGGGATTACAGGCACGCACCACCCTGCCTGGCTAATTTTTGTATTTTTGGTAGAGGGGCTCAGGCTGGTCTCGAACTTCTGGCCTCAAGTGATCTGCCCACCTTAGCTTCCCAAAGTGCTAGGATTACAAGCGTGAGCCACTGTGCTCGGCCTCACTGCAGCCTTGACCTCTTGGGCTCAAGCAATCCTCCCACCTCAGTCTCCTGAGTAGCTGGGACTACAGACATGTGCCAACACGCCCAGATAATTTTTTTTATTTTTTGTAGAGATGGGCTTTTGCCATGTTGCCCAGGCTGGTCTTAAACTCCTGGGCTCAAGAGATCCTCCCATTTCAGCCTCTCAAAGAGCTGAGATAATAGGCATGAGAAACCGCACCCTGCAGAAGTACTTTTATTACCCCACTTTAGAGGGGCAAAAACTGGGCACAGAGGGGTCAAGGCATTGGACTAAGGCCACAGTGGGAGTAAGTGGTGAAGCCAGGGTTTGCATTGGGCTGTTTGACTTCAGAACCTGGCGAGGTGACATGGCGTCCCCTGAGCTAAAAGCTTGCTCAGGTGACTCCAGCCTCTTTTTCAGTGTTCCTTCACTTCCTTAGTTCACTGCATGTCCAGGGAGAAGGGGATGGAAGCAGACCAGGGAGCTCTCTTTGGGTCCCTTGGTCTCCCAGGCAGGGGCTGACTGAAGGTGGGTATGTGCTCAGAGCCAGGGAGAACCAGATGACCCTGCCAAGGATAGGGTGGGAGGATGAGGGAGAAGAGGTTCAGGGGCAAAGGAGGGCACAAACCAAGCATTGTTGGTAACAGCTACAGAAACCTCCCCTGAG
This sequence comes from Rhinopithecus roxellana, assembly GCF_007565055.1. NCBI lineage: Eukaryota > Metazoa > Chordata > Mammalia > Primates > Cercopithecidae > Rhinopithecus > Rhinopithecus roxellana. The sequence goes on from NC_044565.1 coordinate 100,790,515, forward strand.
CTGATGGAGAGTTGACGGGCCAAGCCCGGGTTTGGGAAACATTTTCTCATTAATCCTGACAGCAAGTCTTGGAAGGAGGCATAATCCTCACTTAAAAAATGCAGATGGCCGGGCGCCGTGGCTCACGCCTGTAGTCCCACCACTTTGGGAGGCCAAGGAGGGTAGATCACGAGGTCAGGAGTTCAAGACCAGTCTGGCCAGGATCATGAAACCCTGTATCTACTAAAAATATAAAAAAAAATTAGCTGGGCATGGTGGCGGGTGCCTGTGATCCCAGTACTCGAGAGGCTGAGGCACAGAGTTGATTGAATCTGGGAGGTGGAGGTTGTGGTGAACTGAGATAGTGCCACTGTGCTCCAGCCTGGGTGACAAAGCCAGACTCCATCTCAAAAAAAAAAAAAAAAAAGCAGGCTTAGGAGGTGAGGACCCCGCCCCATTCCCTCACTGAGAAAGGGCAAAGACAGGGCTGGACTCCCCAGCAGTTCCGTGGCCTCCCTCCAATGCAGACACACACCCCTTTGGGCCAGCAGGCAGGAGAGGATCTGTCCTGGAACCAGAGGAGTAGGGAATGGGGCACTTTCTCCAATCCAGGCCAGCCCACACAAACACACATTTCAGACCCACGGGCACAGGCACACCCCACACCAGGCACTTTAGAAGACGCGGCTCTTCAGCCTCACTGGGCACTCAGCCTTTGTCCAAAGCAGCCCCCAGGCTTGGCGGCCCACTCCTGGGGCCTCGCCTATGCTGAAGGCACAGAAGGATCAAGACACAGATGGGGAACGCAGAAGGGCCAGCAGAGTCTGACTTGTGGTTTTGCCAAGAACTCTGCCTAGCAAAAGCTGACAGCTGAGGTTACCCTAGTTCAGATTATGTCTGGGGTGGAGAGAGAACAGATATGCCCAAAGGAATCTCCCAGAAAGAGGTGGAGAAACCAGGCCCAGACATTCTCTCTTCCTGTCCCAATAGGCAGCATTTCCTGTGCTCTCTGTCTTGGGAATCTCCATTTCAGGTGATTCAGGAGAGGCCTAACTAAGGCCTTGACTGCAACACAGGCACTGGGGTACTTAGCACGAGCATTGCCTAAGGTTCATTGTGCAACCCGAGTAGCCTGCCACATCCTAAAATACAACGCTTTCTGAGTGAGAGGACTCTTTTTCTCTAGTGGAGATGATAACTTGGGAGGATCAGAGAATTAAACACAGAGAAGCCAGGCTTCCCGGATATGGGAGAGAAATGTGGGCTCTAGTCCCTGGGGACAGCCTGAAATGGAGATTCCCAAGACAGAGAGCACAGGAAATGGGGGCTTTGAACCCAGGGGCAGACGGCTGGTGGGGGGAGGGGTCAGAGGTTTGGCTATCTCAGCCTCAGCTCTCCCTCTCTGCTTTGCTGTTGAACTGCTGCTGGGGCATCTGAACAGGCTACCTTCATAACTGAGTGTTTAACATACAACTATTGAGTACTGACTACGTGCCTCGTCCCCATGAGGAGGAGAAAGAGTGGAGGCAGGGGTGGAAGCAGCTGAGCCACTAAACCACTTGAGAGACCAGGGCAGTGGAATGACAAGTGCCACATCTGAGTGTTATGGGCACTCAAGAGGGGCCAGGTCGGTGCTGCTGGTTTGGTCAGGGAAGTCTTCCTGAGGGAGGTGGCATCGGAGCTGGAGCCTGAAGGCTGCAGAGGCCTTTGGACTAAGAGGACAAGGAAGGTAGGCTGGGCTTCACTGTGGCAGAATCTCCCAGGGTCACGAGAGAGGAGAAGCAGAAGGAAGTGTGTGGGTGTCACTTTTGCAGGGTGGCTGCTTCCTCCATTGCCAGAAGCTCAGTTTAGCTGAGGGCCCAGGGGTCAAGCTCCCCACTCCCCTGGACCACTTGACCCTGGCACAGCTCATTAAGCTGTTTACAACTTGCTGCCCTGTCTCCAGAGGCTGTCCCTGGTCCCTCCCTTGGGGACCCCTCATAGTGAATTCACATCAAGAGATTTTAATTAAAGGGCACCCCACCCAATCCCAATCCGTCTTGCCTCGGGGCCCTGGGTATTCCAGAGGCCTGGGCCTTGCTGGGCTGGCCACACACCAGAGAACACATCGTGAAGAACCGTAGGGCTGTTCCACTGACGGGCTCCATCCCCAGTTAGACAGGAAACCAGAAGACACAGACCAGAGCCCAGGGACGCCTCCCGCGGGCTTTTGGCGGCCTGGCAGACAGTGGCCAGCAGGGCCAGCCTCCAGGGTAGGCCTCTGACTTGCAGACAGGCCCACAGGTCTGGGGTGACAGTGCACCACCCCTTGCTAGTCTCAGTGTCCCTGAGCAGATGCCTTCGGCTCCTGCTTGACGCTTTGCCAGCCATGGTTAGACGGCTGCAGGAGCCCTGGGGCACCGCATCCACTCACGGCCCTGATCCTTCCCAGCCTGGCCCTGGCTGCTGGGTCCCAGTGGTGCCCACACCCATTCCAGCATCCTCTGGCCAGGGCACCACATTTTCCTTGAATTTTCATTGTCGAGGTCATCACCCCAGCACACGGGGCCTTGCTGCACCCTTAGCGTCAAGGGGCCCCTCCATTCCTTCACTCTCTCTTCCCCTTTCTGATTTTCTCTCTGCTCTCATCATCCTCCTGCCTACCCCATGACCTCTTCTCTTGCTTGTCTGTCTCCGGTTTTCTTCCTCTTCCCTACATCTCTCTCCACCCCCTCTCTCCTCTGTGCTTTCTCTCGGCAGGCTACAAATGGAAAACATCTGTTCCCTGGAGCTTTGCAAGAGGCCCTTTTATTATTATTATTATTATTTTTGAGGCATCCTGGTCTAACCCTGCACCCAGAGCTGATTCCAGTCTTCCTAGCAAAGCCGAGGCTCTCCCACCCCAGGCAGGGGGATGGGCCCACTTTCCATGGGCTATTTCCATACCCTCTTTGCAGGGAGGGCCTTGCCTGCAGGGTGGCCCTGTGCTGATGAGAAGGGTACAGAGAGCCTGGGCCCACCCCTAAGGCCTGTTAGGGCCTCCCCAGGTGAGTGTGCTTCCTACAGAGACCCTCCCCCTGACTTCAGAGAGGTGAGCCACAGGGCACTAGAAAAATAGGTTAGGCCCCCCAAAGGAATTCACCGTGGCTAGCCTTGATCCTCAGTGGGGGCCGTTTTGGTGACCCAGAGGAAATAAGCATCAGTCGCTCAGAGCATATGAATGCCCAGGAAAAGGAAGGTGGGGAGAGGGCAAGGGAGGAAGGAGAGTGAAGACCAAGGGCGCTAGAATGGAGAACGCCCAGGCCAACACAGAGAATCCAAAGGTCTGCAGGGAGTTCTCAGGTTGGTCTGAGATCCTCCATCCCTGGGACCCAGAGGGCACAAGGCAGTCAGGGGCTGCATGGACCTGCTCTGAGTGGCCTCGCTGACTCAGGAAGCTGGGAGAAGGGAAGAAAAAGCTGGAGCTAGGGAAGAGGAGGACGTGGGAAGAAGGCACTGAATGAAGACAGGAGGGGGCAGGAAGGATGAGGAGCATGCAGGACCAAGGACGAGCGCCAGCTTCTCCCTGGACTATGGCTTCATCATAAACACCTGCTTCAGCCACAGTGCTGGCCACCCCACCCCAGCCCCCCAACTCTTCCCAGGAGACACCCGGGGGGGTGGCCTCCAACTGCAGGCCAGGACACCAGCACCAGACCACAGGAGTCTGGCATTGGGGAGCTGAGACTCAGGCCAGCTTCCCCTAAACCTAGAGAAAGCCCAGAGCTGCCCATGAGCCCCTCGACCTCCAGGGCAGAGGAACTCTCCCTACATGCGTCTCCCGCTCTGGTGCACTGTCAGCTCCCAGAGCCATGACCTGAGATCATGGGGGGTCATGGGGGATGAAGGGGTGGTTCTTGCTTTTAGGGAAAGCACCTCTCTCAACACTCAGATCCTGGAGCGTCTATGGGACTCTGTGCCTCTCTCACTTTCACACAGATCCGCTGCCCAATAGGCACTGCCCTGCAGCGTGTCTCTCAAGTGGGTACCATTCATCAGCTTCTCACACCGGACTGGAACTGGAAAGAGGCTTGAAGAAGGGAGGGGAGGAGGGCAAGAGATGAGAGAGGAAGGCTACGACAGTCCCTTTGAATTCAACCAAAGAGTGAATTCATCATGGAACTTACTGCCAAACAGATTGGGATGCAATTTATCTTGAACCAAACCAGGGGGATTAGCTCCTTCCAAAATGATCAAGACATCTTTTTCCCTTCCTGCAAATTTGCTGCAGCTGGTGGAGTCATTAGGCGGGTGGGAGGGGGTGGGGATGCTGATCGTATTCTTAGCCTGGGTCAGGCTGGGGAGGCGGTTTAGGGAGATCATTGCCCTGGTGATCTGGTCCTGGCAGCCCTCCATTCAACAGGTGCTTGGTAGATGCTTGCTAGTGATGATGGCAGCCAGGGGAGGGGAGAGGGCTCAGGGGGTGCAAATTACCCTGGAATTCTCTCATGCTCAGAATGAAAGAGCCAGGACACCTTCTCATGTTCGTTTCCTGGCTGTGGCGGCTATGCACCAGTCACCAGTCTATTCTCCCCTTCTTCTAGCAGGATAGATTCCCCCCCTTTTTTTTTTGAGACAGGGTCTCACTCCCATTGCCCAGGCTGGCATGCAGTGGCACAGTCTCAGTTCACTGCAGCCTCAACTTCCCAGGCTCAAGTGATCCTCCCATCTCAGCCTCCAGAGTAGCTGGGACTACAGGCATGCACCACCATGCCCAGATAATTTTTTTTGTATTTTTAGTAGAGATGGGGTTTTACCATGTTGCCTGGGTTGGTCTTGAACTTCTGGGCTCAAGCCATCTGCCTGCCTCGGCCTCCCAAAGTGCTCGGATTACAGGCATGAGCCACTGTGCCCGGCCTGATGCCCTGACTTTTAATGGGACACCCAGAATAATGACATCTGCCAGAGCCCTCTGCAGTTAAGAGGCAGTCAAATAACTAAGTTCTGGCCAGTGGATCATGAGGGGAGGTGATGTGTGCCAAATCCAGGACATGTCCTTATAGGGAAGGGGGTGCCTTTCTTCCTTGTTAATCGTTTGCCTTGAAATGTGAACGTGGCAGAGAGCCATCCTGGACCACACGGACGACAGTGACACCCTAGGGACAGAAGAGTCGCTGTCCCAGTCAAGGCTGTCATCTCTAAACTGTTACATGAGAAAGAAATAAGCATCCACCTTGTGCAAGACACTGCTATTTTGGATTTGTTCTTACATGCACCCACACTGGTCTCCTAATACTACACTGCCTGACCCGTCTGACGCGGCGCCACTTTCAAAGCATTCAGATCTGTTCTCGGGAGTTCTCTCCTGTGGAGTGAATACCTAAGATAACGACCAGAGAAGAAAGGCTCATGTGCGAATGATTGAAGGGCGTGTGTTTCTACTGACATTCCCAAGTCTAATTACAGGCTTCAGGAGGGCCTTTAACCTTACTTGGAGTTACCAGAACATGCTAATATACAGCAATATACAATCTGAAAACTGCAAGCAAGCTTGCGATGATGGTAGTAAACAAACAAGACAAATCAGGTCAGGCGCAGTGGCTCTTGCCTGTAATCCCAGCACTTTGGGAGGCCAAGGTGGGTGGATCACTTGAGGTGAGGAGTTCCAAACCAGTGTGGCCAACATGGTGAAACCCCGTCTCTACTAAAAACACACAAAAAATTAGCCAGGCACGGTGGCGCACACCTGTAGTCCCAGCACTTAGGAGGCTGAGGTGGGAGAATCACTTGAACCTGGGAGGTGGAGGTTGCAGTGAGCTGAGATTGCACCACTGCACTCCAGCCTGAGCCACAGAGTGAGACTCTGACTCAAAAAACCAACCACCAACCAACCAGCCAGCCAACCAACCAACCAAACAAAAAAACACCAACCCCCTCCAGCAAAAAAAAAAAAAAAAACCAAGGCAAGTAATTCAAACAAAAGACCTGGGAGCTCCGGCACAGGAAACCCACAACTGCAGAATCTGATCACTGTGTTATGCTGCATTCCTTAAAGCTGGTGAAGCCCCCAGCATGGGTGCGAATCTGTGGGGGCTGGGGCTCCATGCGGCCCCTTGGAAGTTGGAAGTCATGATTTTAGTCTTAGAAGTCTTAGAAGAAGTCATAGAAGTCTTAGACGTCATTAGAAGTCTTAGAAGAAGTCATAGAAGTCTTAGACGTCATTAGAAGTCTTGGAAGAAGTCATAGAAGTCTTAGACGTCATTAGAAGTCTTGGAAGAAGTCATAGAAGTCTTAGACGTCATTAGAAGTCTTAGAAGAAGTCATAGGAAGTCTTAGACGTCATTAGAAGTCTTAGAAGAAGTCATAGAAGTCTTAGACGTCATTAGAAGTCTTAGAAGAAGTCATAGAAGTCTTAGACGTCATTAGAAGTCTTGGAAGAAGATGGGAATCTTTGCTTAAGGTGAGGCCTTGTTTATTATTCCTCTGGATTTTTCAACATCCCTCTTCCTACTTAAGACCCAACAAGCTGACTGTGGAGCAAGTGCAGCCTCCGATCACCCCCAGCCTCCGAGGGCACCCTGAGCTGCTAACTGGGCAGTTTCTGCATTGTTAAACTGCTCCCATGTCTAGCCTTCCTGTGAATCCTGTCCAGTGTTTTTTGCAGATTCAGAACCTACAGTGGGGAGAGTGGGGGCGTACTGCATACTAATGTGCCCGTCTGTGAGGAACATGCAGTGGGAAACCTTAGATTCTCAGCTAACAAGCACATTCTGACTCTGACTTACCAAATCCCCATGTCCCAGTAACAGATCATCATTTCGGTTTCTTCTCCAACTCCCCCTAGGGACAACAGCACACCCCCATGATGGGGAAGGAGCAGAGAGGAGGGTAATCAGAGAAAATGCAAGAGGTGCTCCTGGGCCCAGAACTTTGCTTGGGCAGCTCTAGGCCAAGGGGGTGTGTTGGCCTGGGGTACTTTAGGGGTCCATTTAGGGTCCATTTAGCCTATCCTCCTCCTCTGTGTTCTGCTGCCATTTTACTTCATTCAGGTACTTGTCATCTTTGGCCTTGGTTCTCTCTCTTTCCACTCTGATCCACCTCTCACACCACTGTCAGGGTAAATTTTCAAAACTCTTGGCAGCGAGTCCCTCCCGGGCATTCATCAGCTGGTGTTAGGACACTCACTGTCCATGGGGCCATGCTGCCTCTTCCTCCACCATGACTGCCATGGATGAGACAGAAGCCAAACACCTTTTGCTGAGCACCTGTAATGGCCACCCTGACTGTGTCACACATTGGCTTGTTTCAGATCAGGGCTAGCCAGTTGTGGGCCGCCTTCAGAACCCAGGTCTGTGGGACTCTGGAGCCAGGCTTCCTGCAGCCTGCCTCCTCAACACTGGCTGGCCTTCAGACTGACTCCTGGTGGCAATGGTACCACTTAGTTACCAAGAGGGACTGTCACCTGAATGGCAACCTCAAAGTTACCAGTCTTTCCTCCACCTTCAATGAATTCTAACCCCAGCCCTCTCTTTCTTGGGGCCTCCACACCTCCCCTCTCTGAGCTCTCTAGGATTTGAAGCCCGTTTTTGAGACTGAGACAACTGTCCATCTATGTGGCCTCTCAGGACCTCCAATCCTCTCATGTTTGGGTTTGCTGCCAGGGAAGCTCTCCCAGGCAGGGAGGTAGACACCATCTCCACTGGGCAGAGAAGGAGAACGCACACCCAGAGGTGAGGACTCCGTAACCCGCGTGGGCCTAGCAAGGAGTCCCCACCTCCCCACACTCCCTTCTCCAGGACAGGGTTCTGAGAGCATGAGTGGCCTGCAGACAGGCTGTGTGTGTCACTGGGACTAGGGCACTCACCAGCCTGCAGCCAGATCTGTTCCAGCGTGGTCCACAGCTGCATGGGGCCCTGCTTCAGGACCGAAGAGGGCATAGTCAGCTCTGACATGGCCTCCTCCAGCCGGGAGGCTGCGATGGATGAAGCCCGCCAGGAGCCTGCAGAGCAAGAGGGCATGAGCTGAGCATGGTCACGTGTTGCAGGCTCCAGGAGCAGTCATTGCCCAGCACCATGGGGAGACAGGGTACCCCGGAACAGGGTGGTGTGGCTGGGCAGCCAGAAAGCAGCTCACAGACCTACTAGGGAGGGTCCACTATGTCCTCTCACCCACAGCTAGGGAGGGGAGCTCTTTGGAGGACAATCAGGCAGAGATCTCACTAGGAATCTATTCCTAGGAAAACAATAATGTCGACAAAGATGCTCTTTACGTGAACACAACAGAAATGACCTCAGTGTCCAACAATAGGGACTGATTAAAAATAAGTGGGGGTATAATCATCCCAGACTCTGCGGTCATTAAAATAACCAAGTACAAACACAGATATCAATGTAGAAAGATGTTCGCACTACATAGTTAGGTGAAAACAAGCAAGTTACAAAAGAACAGGACCACATTTTTCTAAAAAAGAAATACGGGCATGGAAAAAAGTCTGAAAGGCCATTTATTAAGGTCTAAGTGGTGAAATTAGGAGTGATTTTTCTTTTCTTCCGTCGGCTATTTTCACTCTGTTTTCACAAGTGCATATTCTCATTTGTTTGTAGAAAGGTCCCCATTCAAGGCTGTGCTGAGAAGGACCCTCGGATAGCAGCTCAAGTCAGAATACTGCCCTCTGGAAAACCTCTCCCAGTGGCAGTTCTGGGTGACATGGGCTCCGGTTCAGGATACATAAGCTGTTGACATTTATAATTCCCATGCAGGTGAAATGTGAGCACTTTCTCTCTCTCTGTCACAGAGGCAATAAAGGCTCCAATAAACTCAGGAGACCTCAGGGCAAACCACGGATGACTTCAGTTCATGAGACAAGTGTACGTGGAGTCCTAATAACTTTGTTCCTGATTCTTCCCTCTTTAATTGCAAGGGAGCTACCATTCCCCCTACCTTAACCATTCCCTCCTGGGAGACAGAAGCTCTGCATACAGCCATACACCCCTGAGATGTGCCTCTAAAGTCGGGTGCTAGGTTTGGCTTCTGAAATCAACTCTGTCACCTGACAACAAAGGTGCAACTTGGCTCATGTCCCACAGAAGTGGAAAAAACCGAGCAATTCCACTAAATACAACTCCACTCACACTTTCTTTTTTTTTTTTTTGAGACGGAATCTCGCTCTGTCGCCCAGGCTGGAGCGCAGTGGCCGGATCTCAGCTCACTGCAAGCTCCGCCTCCTGGGTTGACGCCATTCTCCTGCCTCAGCCTCCCAAGTAGCTGGGACTACAGGTGCCCGCCACCTCACCCGGCTAGTTTTTTTTTTTTTTGTATTTTTTAGTAAAGACGGGGTTTCACCGTATTAGCCAGGATGGTCTCGATCTCCCAACCTCGTGATCCGCCCGTCTCGGCCTCCCAAAGTGCTGGGATTACAGGCTTGAGCCACCACGCCCGGCCACTCACACTTTCTTTCTCATGACTAATTCTTGTGTTTTTGATGAAGGTGTTCTGCTTTAAGCAGGTCCTCAGTTGAAAAATGTAAGTCTGCAGTTCCTGAACTTATTTGAATTTCACAAGCCATGGGTTTCAGGATGAGTTTTTCCAGCAGAGTCTGCTTTCAGCTTAGAATTGTAAAGAGTTCAGTTCATTCCTTTATATTTGACTTGATCTGCCAAGGACATTAGGTGGACTGTGGCCTCTGGCTTGAGCCTAAGGGGAAATGGTTTCTGTGCTCCACAGCCACCTTTCCAGCCAGGCTTCTCTTTCTTCACCCCCATGCAGGAGGCAGGGTTCCTCCCCTGCCCACCGCCCGCTGTGGGACCAGCAGCCAGCCCCTACCCAGAGCCAAGATCAGCCCTAGAAGTTGCCCAAGAGTAGCTCCTTAGCACCTGGGCAGCAGCTGGCAAGGAGCCAGTGGTGGGCTTGGCCCGGCCAGGAGGTGCCCCTCTCCATGTTGGTGCTCTCAAGCTGGGAGCGTGAGCTGTGGGTCCATGCACACAGCTGCCCAAGGAGTTCATTCTTACCAGAGTCTGCATCATGGGCATCAGGCAAAGTCAGGTGCATGCCACTCTGCTTCTTCATGGTGAGGCCCTCACCGAGGCTACCATCCTTTTCCAGGCCTCTAGAAGGCAAAAGAGGTCCAGGGTCCGGTAAGGTAGACGGCTAGCGTCATGGGGACTGAGGGAGAATGGGACAGCCTCACTCCAGACAGGCTCTGGGGCTGTGGGTTCGGGCCCAAAGACAAAGCTGAAGTCACCAATATCACTAGAGAGGCAGAAGGGATCAACATAGGTAGCGTGCCACACAGGCTGAGGCCTGGAAACTCTCCCACCCTCTCTACTGTCTTCTCTGAAGTGGGAAAGGTCAGAAGCTCCCCAGGCCAGGGGTAGCAACATCCAGCAGAGTGCCAGGCAGAGAGTGGGGACTGTGGACTGACTGCCAAGGAAAGCCTGGTCTTGACAGGGCACCAGAAGTGCTGCAACCCCCAAACCCCTGTGGAAAAAGGGCCCAGATGCCACCCCCTGCCTCAGGCTTCCATTCCTTAGGCCGCCAGGGTGTCCCCAGAGGAGCCAGCAGAGGCCCCTGGGGTGGCAGATTAAACAGTCATGGAGATCCCATCTTGTCCCCCAACCCCTGTCCCCAATTTCCCAGATCCCTGCTGCTATACTGCTGGCGGGGGGAGGGGTTCCTCTTTTCACAGAGTGGGGGCTGGGGGGAACCAGGAAATAGCCTCCAGCTTAAGCCTGCCGTGGCCATCCCGGAGAACAAGCAGTCCCAGCCAGCAGGTTCCCACTGCCAAGGAAGCCCACAACCTTTGACCCTGTCGACTGGGGAAACTTAGAGAATAGAAGCAGAAGGCACAGGAGAGGAGGAGGCAGGACAAGAAGGTTTCTTTCCTTCAGAGAAGCACCAAGATGATGATCCCACAAAGAATACCAGGGGTGTCCTTGCCATCCTAACTCAGGCTCACATTGGCTTCAACTTGGGCCTGGGAATTTTAGTGGGCATCAGAGGAAACCATCTATAAAACCACAATGGCTCTGGGCTGGTTCCCTTCCTCTCCTACCCCTTCCCATTCCCAGGAGGCACAAAGTGTGGTGCAAAAAAGCCAGAGACAGGCCAGGCATGGTGGCTCATGCCCGTAATCCCAGTACTTTGGGAGGCTGAGGCAGGAGGATCATCTGAGGGCAACAGTTCAACAACAGCTTGAAAAACACAGTGTGACCCCATCTCTACAAAAAATGTTTAAATTAACCAGACATGGTGGTGATTGCCTATAGTTCCAGCTATTTGGGAGGCTGAGGCAGGAGGATTGCTTAAGCCCAGGTGATAGAGGCTTCAGTGAGCTGTGATCATGCCACTGCACTCCAGCCTGGACAACAGGGTGAGACCCTGTCTCAGAAAAACAAAAACAATACAAAACAAAAAAAGCCAGAAACACTAGGTTGGAATCATGGGCCACCCTTCTCAGCTTTGTGACCCTTGGCAATGCTACTTGACCTTTCTAAGTCTTAGGTTTCTCATCTTGAAAATGATCGCGAGAATGTCCATCACACAAGGTGGTCATGGGGAGTAAATGAGACAATGTGGGCAGATCTAGTGCAGGGCTGGCGTGAAGCAGGGCTGGGTGCAGCTTCCCATCCTACTCTTTCTCCCATCCCATGAAGGGGCCTTTCCTAGGGCTCCAGAAAGAGTCCATCTCCAGGACTACGCTTGGTTCTAGGCCAACATACAGCATGGTCCCTACCTTGAGGAACCTTACAGCCCAGATGGAGAGAAGGGACAGTTCAAGTTGAGCAATTAGCAAAAACCCACGAGAGGGTTGAATGAAGCATTTCAGAGGCTGGGTGGTTGGTGGCTCCATGAGGGAGGGGTATCTCGACAGGGCCTGAGGGGCAATTAGAACATGAGACTAGCAGTGTGGCGCTGGCCCAGGCAGAGCAGTGGAAGGTGTGGCTGATAGTGAAGGTCTGCTAGGCCAGACCTGCAGGCTGTGGTCTTAAATCTTGGCTACCCCAAACTAGATTTTATCCCCAGTGTAGGGCAGGGCTATCTGGACCAGAAGCCTGGATCCAATATCCTCCTGGCTTTCCCAGGAGATAGGGAGGATTCTTTTCTGAACTTGGGGCCACAGATCAGAAACCAGGGCTTGTAAAATCTAGTTTGGGGCAGCCAAGGAGAGGTACTTAGGGGCTTCCTGTTGTGACAAGCCCCAGCCCTGCAGTTCTGCTGTTCCAATGGAGGCACAGGCCAGGTCTTCAATGCTGGGAGACAAGGCTGCAGCTCAGAGGGGTCCCACCACGACTGACCACTTGGAGGAAGAGACAAGCAGTCATCCAGATAAGGATGCAGGAACAGCAGCCAGCTCCGGGGCAACCCCCTTGCAGGAGGAGAGCTGGGTTGTGCACCTGCTTGTGTGGCCATAGCCAGTGAGCAGGAGAAAAAGGTCATCGGAATGCAGGTCCCCTCACCCAGAGTGTGGCCCTCGGCCTCATGTATCCAGTTGCCAGGTGGCTTCACATTCCCATTCTGAAAAGTCCTTCAACCCCACAATGTCCTTCTGGCAGCTTCCACCCACTGGTCCTGCTTTGCCCTGGTCTCCCAGGCCTGCAAGGAGAGGGCTGACTCTGCCCAAGGTGTTTTACTCCATCAGATTACCCTCCTCTGTAAATTTCACTGTTACAGACGTTCCTCTGGGGAGTCTGGAAGCCTTCTGGGCTCCCAGAGTCTCTGTGAAAACACAAATACACACCAGGTGGCTGTCCCCTGAGGCCTCGGGGAGATGACACAGCCAGCTATCTCAAAGAAGGACAAGAGGATCAGAAAGAGGCAGGGCCCCTGACCAGCAGGAGGCCCTCTTTCCCTTTGGGCCACACAGGCTAAGCCTAGGAGTCCCACTGGGTTTGAGCAAAGACTTTCTGCAGATTCAGCCTGGACAAGACTGCCCTGCTCTGGCCCATGAAAGACCCAGATCCCAGGCCAGGGTCTCCGGCAGGAGACAGGAGGTATGAAGAGTGTGGGTGACTAGGGAAGAAGGGGTGGCCCTTCAGGACTCCACCTCCTCCTCCTCTTCTAGCCTCCAAATGGAATGAGGAAAGAAGTGACAGCCTCTATGGGCTGGCACTCAGGAGACCCAGGTTCAACTCCCAGCACTACCACTTACCAGGCGAGTGATTCTGGTAAGCTATATATAAAGTCTCTGAGTTTCCTCACTGGGCTGGGAATAAAATCTGATAATGCATAAGCTATAAGCAGCTGAGGTATAAGATAAAGGAACAAGCCCAGCACCCAGCTCCAGCGCTCAAGAATGATTTCTCTTCCTTCTTACCACTCCTGAACCTCAATGTCCTACCCAGGGTCTCTATTTACTTCATAGAGGACTGTCAGGAGGTTCAAATTGGACTACGGATGTGAAAAGCTCCGTGGGCAAGAAGTTCCATGCTTTCATTCAACAGCCTCACTCTCCTCCCCATCTTGGCAGGCATGGTGGCCACCCAGCTATGGATTGATGCCCTGGCAACCACCCTCTGGCAACCCAGGGGATAACGACGGTCACTCACCCCAGCTGGGAGAAGCTGTACAGGGTCTGCCACAGCCGCAGCATTTGTCTGCAGGTCACGAGGGCTTCCTCTGGGCCTTTCAGCGCCTGCTCCAGCTTCACCTTGGTGAACATCAGGCTGTGGGGAGGGAGTGGCCATCAGCACACCCCAGCGAGGGCCCACTTTCACCTGAGGATCCTGCCCCACCAGGACGGCCCCACATGCTCACCTCCCCAGCTCGCAGAAGGCAGAGTGCCATGAGGGCGGCAGCCTCTGCCAGGCCCCTGGACCATTTGCTTTCTCTCTGTGCCTCACCTTCTCCCCATCTTGGCTGCCAAAGCATGAAGCACTCCATGAAGCATTGTCAGTGTCCACACTGCTGATGCCCCATGTCCCCTGACCACGTACCATCCTGCCTATCTCTGAAGCACTGCCCTGTGAGGTCTTGCTCGGTTTGCTCTTCCTACCCACATCCTCCACTGAGCAACGCCCTGTGCCTACTGAACGTGGGACCAGGCTTACACTCACACTCCCCACAGGGCCCAGCCTGGGACCTTGGAGAAGAGACCCATCCAGACAGTGACTTAGAATCCATGAGTGAAGGTAGAGCAAGGAACTGGCAAGGAGGTCCCCTAAGGACAGAGCTCCACTTCCCACCTTGCCAGCCACAATAGTATAGGTGCCCAAGCAACACCTCCTAAGTGGAACTGCAAAGTTTGCTTCCTGACCCTGGAGATACACAAAGAAGGCGGTGTTATGCTTTATCAAAGGATTCTTTCTTGGATTTCCCAAAATAGCCAGCTCCCCTTATATAATCGATAGGATTAAAGTGACGTGAAATCCTTTTCAATCACCATTTAGGGACAGTTACTGTGCAATGAGAGCAAGCAACTTCAAAATTTCTTTCGACCTGAAAACCTGAAGTCCTCTGAGGTAAGACCAGTGTGGGGAGTGGCCCTTAGAATGGTTGAGAAGAAGAGCTGGTCCCACCTGGAGGCGGGACCCCAGGAGGGGTGGCTGGCTCCCTCCCTCTGCCCTGCACACAGCAGGCACAGCCAGAACGCTTCTCACAGGCCAGTCACGACACTTGCTCATCAGGAGCGGGGGTGGAGCCCTGGAGGCCCTGCTGTGACTGGTAGTGGCCCTTCAGACGCTGGGGAGGTCTGGGGGTTCTGGAGGGGTCCAGGCAGTGGTTATACAGCAAAAATTGGAAGTCCAGCCATATTTTCACCTTGGTACTGCCAGCAGTACCAACACACACCAGCTGCCTGGGCAGCCTGCGGAGAGTTTGAACCACCGAGGGCCAGACAGCAGCACCTCCCGCTTCTCGCCAGTGGTTGAGTAGTGAGGCCCTTTCTTCTCAACACCGCTGAGGCGCAAGACCACGGGACAGTCAGGCCCTGCACTTGAACACTGCCCGGTGGTTCTACCAGCGCACCCGAGGGTAGTACACAGGCCTGCTCCATCGGAGGGTCCCCACCCAGACTGCGAAGGCTGCAGGCGCCACCTGGCGAGACCAAGCCTGGGCCTGGCAGCTGCTCCTCTGATCTCTCTCAGTTGGGCCTCTGCCCTGAGACCTGGACTCCCAGCTTCATAAAGCCCTCTGATGCCCTTATTCTCTGCCTGTCTTTCTACACTTTGTCTCTTAGATTGCAACTTGGTAGAGAATGAAGAGGGTGGAATTTGCCCCAGGATCTTCAGAAGAGGGGATTTCTAGACAATAATTTTTTTTCCTCACAGCATCCCCCAAATGCCTTTCCTGACCCTGCACACAGGTTGTCCCTCAGATACCACCTCTTCTCTTCATTTTCATCCATACCAAGCCTGGCCTTAAATCCCACCTCTCCCAATTCTTAGGATGCCCTGCACCCGTCTTGGAACATAACTAACGACCACCTGGCTTGCCTATCAGGTCCCAAGGACAGAAACTGGGATCCCCCTAGCATGGACTGCACAGACCGGAGTGCACAGTCAGCACAGGACACAGCCCTGAGTAGGAATGACCCCAGTGGGCAACTGCTGGGGACAACTGGTCCTGCCACTGTACTCTCCTTCCCCAGGTTTGCAAAGGATCCAACACTCCACAAGTATCAGGGGCCTCTGCTTTCAGGAATATGAAGAAGAAAACACAATGGCTGCCTTCGAGACAACAATTAGAGCACTATAAATGACACATTGACCAGAGAATCAAGGGCTGCATTTTTGGATCAGACTCAGTGCAGGGGAAGAAACAGGAAAGGATCTTACTGGAGCTGGTGTTTGGTGAAAAGCCAGGTGGAGTGGGATTTGGCTGGGAGCTGGGGAGAGAGAGGCTGGGGTGTGGAAGGTGGGGCAGCTGGTTGGAGCAGTAGGTGTCAGTGAGGTGGGAAAGCCCCTCCCTCAGACAAGTCCCCTGGGCTGGGCTGATTCCTGGGACAGCTCCCTGGGCAGGCCAGCCCTGCTGCATTCCCCGGGCCCTCTGCAGGCATCGCCTCTTCGGCACGCTTCTCTCTGCCAGAGCTTCCTTCTCACTTTCTTCATCTTTGAGGGCCGGAATGGGTCTAGGGCAGACCCGACCACACCATGTGCCTGGCAAAGAAGTGGCTGAAAACTGAGCTGGCATCACAGTAAGTTCTACCAAAGGCAGGCTGTACCTTCGCAGCTGCTGACATTCCATTAGCATGAGTGGCCCAGAGCGGATTTTCTCAACCCAACCGCATCCTTTCTGGGCTGGGGCAAGTGCTCCACCAGTCACTCTGGTCTGATCTTTCACTCCAGGATCCTGGGAGAATCCAGATTTGTTCCTGAGATTTCCTCGGGCTGGCAGGTGAGCGCTGCCAGAGGGATTTTCCTCCACAAAGAGCCCTGTCCCGTGGTCCTCGCCTTCTGTGCCTCTGTGTGGCCTTCACAGCCTTCCTGCTCTGGCTCTACCCTCCCCTCCTGCCATCCTCCCCATGACCTTGGGCGCTGGTACACTGATCACATGGGTATTAGCAGCTCCCTGAGCCTCGGAATAGGCTCCCGGACTCATCGTGCTGTGCTTGTGCTGTAGCCTCTGCTGAGATCACCCTTCCCCCTCTGATACCCAGCCAGCTCCTAACCAGATGTCACCCTCTGGCTTCCTGTGTCCCCATGGGGGCTGTGCACACCCCCATCCTGATGTCAGGATGTGGTTATCTGCGCCTCTGCTGGCTTGCCTCTAGTTCACTGCAGAACTTTCTCCCACTCCCAACAGGGATCAGCAAACAACTCCACTCCCTCAGAAGGAGCAACTCAGCTGCTCTTCTAAGGAGCACAGGCCCCTCTCCATCCTGTCCACTGCAACAGGGAGCTGCTGCCCACTCACCCACCTATCAATGCTTAGCCCATCTCTTCAGGAAGCAGGAAGCCTGGCGGAGCCCTGGCATGCCGTCAGGGCTGGTGGGTGACATTCTGGGGCCCTCACAGCCAGGAGGAATCGAAGCTGTGGCCACAGCCTCATCAGAACGCTGTGACTCCTGTGCGAAGCTGAGGGGAGGTTGCTGGCAGTTGGGGCTGGGGATAGAGTAGGCAAGCCTGGGCTCCCCTTCCCCTCGCTTATCTGTCTTATAAACCAACCGAGCCTAAAACACCACTTAAATAAAGGATTCTGAGACTAAAAAAACTATTTCAATCCCACGGCTCCAGCCCTCCTCCAAGATGTCCCTATGTAATCACGCTGTCCTTCTCTGGATGTCTGGCACTGTGTTCCATTAGCACTTAATTACATTATACATATATATATACTTGGGGCTCAGGACACACCACCCTAAAATATGACTGTTTGAGACCAGAATATGCCACCCCAAAATATACTTTGGCATATTCTGAGTTAGTTATTCCAAGAAACTGCAGACACAGAAGTAGCTCTGAAAAGCTGCCCTTTTATAAAACAAATTTCCTTTTTTTTTTTTTTTTTAAAGAGACAGGGTCTGGCTCTGCTGCCCAGGCAGAGTGCAGTGACGTGATCGTAGCTCATTGCAGCCTCGATCTCCTGGGCTCAAGCAATCTTCCTGCCTCAGCCTCCTGAGTAGTTAGGACTAACAGGCATGGGCCACCACACCCAGCTAACTTTTTAATTTTTTGTGAGACGGGGTCTCACTATGTTGCCTAGGCTGGTCTCAAACTCCTGGGCTCAAATGATTCTCCTGTCTCAACCTCCCAAAGCACTGGGATTACAGGCATGAGCCACACTGCCTGGCCTAGAAACTTCCATCTCTCAGGGAAATCCACATTAGCAAAAGTATCTATAAAGAAGAGGGCTGCTCCTGACAACTTCTATCACCTGAGAGATTTTTATCTGCATAACAAGAGAATCTTTATTCATCATCTCCTCTCTGTCACCCTCCTATAACTTGTCTCTACCACCCATAGGAACCCCAACCCCCTTTTCCTTTCTGTAGCTCCAGATGCTATTAAGCTTCAATCATCTGGTCTTTCTTCGAATCTCATATTCAGTGGGACTTCCATGCATATGTATATAATTAAATACATTTTTTTCTCCCATTAATCTGTCATGTTAATTTAATTCATAGCCCAGTCAAAGCCCTCCTCCCTAGAAGGGGGGAGGGAAACCATTTTCCATTCCCCTACTATGTGCATAATCTTTTTTTTGCCACCTAGGCTTAAGAGTTTAATAATAAACTCATATCAAGCTTTTTTTTTTTTTTTTTTTTTTTGAGACAGAGTTTTGCTCTTGTTGCCCAGGCTGGAATGCAATGGTGCAATTTTGGCTCACTGCAACCTCTGCCTCCCAGGTTCAAGCAATTCTCCTGCCTCAGCCTCCTGAGCAGCTGAGATTACAGGCATATGCCACCAGGCCCGGCTAATTTTTTGTATTTTAGTAGAGACGGGGTTTCTGCATATTGGTCAGGCTATTCTTGAACTCCCAACCTCAAGTGATCCACCCACCTTGGCCTCCCAAAGTGCTGGGATTACAGGTGTGAGCCACCGCACCTGGCATTTCAAGCATTTTTAATGTCAGACATTCTAGAATCAGTGTGCAGCCAGCCTGGCCTATAGATGGTGAAACCACCGTTTATCTTGTCCTGTGCCTCATCGTGCGTCCCCAACTGCTCTGCAAGTGCCTGCAGGCAGGGCCCCGCTGCCCTTCCCCAGCGCCTGGCGCAGTGCTGAGCACACAGTATCTGCCTAGTCCTGGAGCCTGTTACTTGCTTCCCCATAGCTGCAGTGTGGGCCGGACTCCCACAGCTGACAAACAGAGCGCTGGCCAATTCCATTCCAAACTGTCCAGAAGCAAAGTTTTCCTCCCTGTGAAAGCAGGACCTGGGGAGGAACAGAGGGCTCCAGATGTGGAAGCTTCTGGCTCCTCCTGACTGGGGTTGGGGTGGAGGGCCTCCATTCCAGGAGACAGTCACTGGGCAAGGCCAAAGAGTATCACTGAGGAGAGTCTCTGTGATTGAAATGCCTGAATACTGAAATCCAGCAGCTTTCAACATTTGCACCATCCAATAAGAGCCATTCCAGAAGAGCAATGGTCACAGTACTGTCCTCAAGCCCCACACTGTGTCGTTACTCAAAGTGAATACACACTGGCCCAGGAATCAGAAACCCACGCCAAAGTCCCAGCTCTGTGGTCACCCAGCTGGGCACGTCACAGGTCCCACACCTGTACAATAAGAGTAAAGTCACCTGTCCCATGAACTCCCACCAGGCTGAACTGTGATGACCTCTCAGCAGCAGCTGCATTCAGCTCTCTAGCACACAGGTAAGGGACTCCTGCTTTGAAGCTGCAGGCCGGCCAGATCCCAAGAAGCAAGTTTCCAGGCCAGGTGCCTCTGTAAGGCTCCCAGAAAGCCCCGAGCTTCTTGGCCTGTTCAACTAGGCCCTTCACTCCTAGGACCTAAGACAGGCTTATGACAGGAAGAGGATGAAAGGAGATGTACAAAGCTACAGGAACTGGGCTCTGGGCAAAGCATCCTTGCTGTGACCCCTCTTGCAAGCATTTTCCTGTTTTAAGCTGTGGAAGCCCATGTGAAGTAAACACTGAGGTCTTTTAAGGCCAAACGCCTTTGCCATGCCATCGGCATCGAAGGATGATATGAAAGTGAGTGTTCTCTCTGGAAAAGGGGAAGGAGCGTGGGTCAGTGTAAACACTCCAAGTGCTTGGTCACACTGCTGGGGCTAGGGAAGGATGGCTGGGTACCCATTCCTGGTACTCTCTGCAGGCCCATCCAAGCCAAGTGGCACACAGGCCCTGGTAGGGGTGGGGAGCCCAGTGCAGACATAAGCCCTCTCTTTACGTGCTTACACCCTCGTCAGGATGCTGCCAGAGCCTTTGGTAGACCACACCGGCCACCCCACACCCAGGCTCAATGCTCCCTCACCCACCATCCTAACCCCTGGGACCTGCCGACTCCCATGTCATCTGCAAGCGTGATGCAGCATCCAGCGGCACAGAAAGGCACTCAGGTGACCTGACAGAGCCAGCCCCTGTTGAACCATGGGACATCTCAGCCCACGGGGTCTGTATGTCGAGGGCAGCCCTGATTCTGTGGAGGAAGACCGAGACCAGTGAGGCTGGTGTCTCTGTTCCCCGTTAGAAAATGGCTGTGCCACAGGCCACCAGCTTTGCCAATCTCCCCAATCGCTCCAGCGTGGGCTGATGATGGAGGTTCCCAGGAGAATGTTGGCATCTGCCTCCTCTTCCTCCTTTTCTTTCTAACCTTGCCTCGCCTGCACTCCTAGGGCAGGATCATGCTGCTAATTATCTGTTGGAAGGATTAAGACTTGGGGCTGTTCCCATGTGAGGCAAAGACAATTTCTTCCCACTGCTATAAAGAGATCTGAGGGTGAGACCCTTAGTATGGCTTTTCCAAAAATGAAAAAAAAAAAAAAATAGTTATCCTGTAAATAGGGGATATTTTTGTGGTGTCTCTGGCTAAGCAAAGCATAGTCCTGGGGTCAGACGTCATCTCCATCACCTTACCTGGGGGCACCAATCCTCACCCTTCCTGTGGCCCTGGCTGCTCACCCCAGCACACCACTCTTGGTGGTGGTGGAAGTTGGCAGAGCAGAGCCGGCTGCAGGGAAACACACAGGCTGTGTGGGCAGCAAGCACGACGGGTCCACATTTTTACTTTCATGTTCCTGAAAGTAACTCCCTGTAGTTACTCAGCACCTGCAATGAACACTTGAACACAGTAACCACCATGTACATGAGGGAGCCACTTCCCCGTTGAGACATGGCCTTTAGCATCAGATGATGTGGGTATACTTCCAGGCTCTGTTGCTTCCTAGAAGTGCCTTCATCTCTGATGGTGCCTATTCATTTGCAAGGCAGGACAGTCATGGTACTACCCAGGAGGGCTGCTGGGAGGACTAAAGGAAAGAGAGCCTGTGCCTGGCGCATGTCACCCCTCAAGAGAGGTTAGCTGTCATTCTCAGTCATCTTTGCTGTTGTCAGACCTGTCTTCCTGCGAGATCCTTCCTTCATCTGGGCGGGGACTAGGTCTTTCTTATCTTTGTATCCTTGGTGCCTGCTCTCATATCACTCAACAAACTGGTGAAGAACGGAAGAGGAAAGTTGAGTCACAAGGGCTCACCAAGGCCTGGAACACTGTAGGTGTTCCCAGGATCCAAGCAGCTCCAAGGAAGTAAAGCTGCAGGGTGTCCCTGAAACTCTCCATTCTTCTGGGTCCTACTGGTCCCATGTGTGTTCACTGGGCCCTGGGCAGCTCTTCCGGATCCCTCTGGCTCCTGGCCATTCTGGGAACCCTCTGTGTGTCGGGGGTGGCGGTAGAGGGGATGGGGGGGTGGGCGGGAAGTGGCAGCAGGTGTGGTGAATGCATAGAAAGGCGTATTATCTCTTAAAAGGACAGTAATTAGTAATTGCAGCTGATGGCTGTGCTGAGCTGTTTTAATGAAGAGTTCTATTTTTATAGAAAACACATAATTGAGTGAAAAAGCAGGCTATTCTCTGAGTCAGGAGGCCATGCCTCTGGAAAGTCTAATTCCTTGGCCATGAGGCCAGAGCCTGTATAGTAAATGGGCCCCAGCCCGGGCTGCACCAAGTTGGACTCATGGTGACAAGCAGGGTCCAAGTCTGATGACCAAAGTGTCCCTCCTTGAAGCCATGTGACCTTGGGCAAGTCACAGATCCTCAGTTTCTTTCCTTCCTTCCTTCCTTCCTTCCTTCCTCCCTCCCTCCCTCCCTCCCTCCCTCCCTTCCTTTCTTCTTTCCCTTCCCCTTCCTTCCTTCCCTCCCCCCCCCGCTTTTTTTTTGAGATGAAGTCTCGCTCTGTTGCCCAAGCTGGAGTACAGTGGCATGATCTCGGCTCACTGCAATCTCCGCCTCCTGGGTTCAAGTGATTCTCCTGCCTCAGCCTCCTGAGTAGCTGGAACAACAGGCATGCGCCACCACGCCCCGCTAATTTTTTTAAAATTTATTTTTAGTAGAGACGGGGTTTCACTATATTGGTCACACTGGTCCAAACTCCTGATCTCAAATGATCCGCCCGCCTCGGCATCCTAAAGTGCTGGGATTATAGGCATGAGCCACAGCGCCAAGCCTAGAGTTTCAGTTTCTTATCTGTAAAATGAGAATGACAGCATCTATTTACCCTGAGGACCGCTGCAGGACATCATGCACATAAAAGGCCCAGCAGGGGCTGGCACTTCAGAAAGGGTTCAATCCAAGTTTGCCCAAACTTTCATTCTCAGTCCCCCAGCCCCCATTACGTGCAGGTGCTTACTTAAGTCCTTTGTGCCTCTGTTTCCTTATCCATAAAATGGGAATCATGACAGTTTCTATCCCTCCTAGGGTGCTGAGAGGATTACAGAGCTAATGCAGCAAGGTGCTCACAGCAGTGCCCGGCAGGAGCCAGCACTGGGTGCATCATTGTTATTGAAGCTCTCGGAGTTCAAGTATACCAGGGTGGTCCTGCCAATCAGCCGGCATGGGTTCTAGCCTCTGCTCCACCACGTATCAGCAACGTGATCTTGAGCTATCATCTAACTTTCACATTAGTTTCTTCATCTTCAAAACAGGGGTGCTGTATAGACCAAAAAACAAAGCAACCAAACCAAAACAACCAAACTGGGTGAGGGGTGTGACAGCACTCTGGCTGTGAGATCCCCAAATCCCCCACACGGTTCTCTTCCTTCCAAAAAACAAAACAGCTCCCATTGTCTAGCAGCTGGAGGGTCCACTGGAGTATGTTTTGTGCTTAGTGGGGGTTTCCCTACCATGGGGGTAGCAGGCAGAGGAGAGGCCAGTCTCTGCCCCAAAGGTACTTCTAAACTCAGACAAGACATCCAACGCATTAGGAAACACAAGAACAACAGAATCTGGTACTCAACTGAGTGGTTCAGCTTTGAAGTATAGGGGCTCCAGGGACAAAGTGGACCTGAGGGGGTCCTCTGAAGATGGGCAGGAAGGGCAGAAACAAAGGCCTGTAGTGGGAGAGAGGGGCCAGCCTGCCCCTTCCGCCCCATTCAGGTGTGATCACCCAGACTCTGGCCAGGGTCTGGGTGATCTAGGTCTGTGCTGAGTGATCTGGGGGGGGCGGGGATGTGCTGAGTGATCTAGGTCTCCCAGACACATGGTCTCTCACCCATGTTAAATCCAACACATGCTCAGGACCTTTTTAAAGAGACAGTTCTGTCACCCAAGGTGGAGTGTAGTGGTGTGATCACAGCTCACTGCAGCCTCAACTTCCTAGGCTCCACTGATCCTCTCACCCCAGCCTCCCAAGTAGTTGGGACTACAGGTGTGTGCCACCACGCCTGGTTAATTTTTAAAATTTTTTGTACAGATGAGGTCTTGCTATGTTGCCAGGGTTGTTCTCAAACTCCTAGCTTCAAGTGATCTTCCTGCCTTGGCCTCCCAAAGCCACTGTGCCCAGCCTAGAAGGTATGATTTTTAAAAGGACTCTAACAGGCCTTACCCTCCCTGAAAGGGGGAGGGCCACAGTCAGCCCCGGTTTTATTACCTTCCCAGAGACTAATCCCTAACACAGAAGGGACATTTTTTAGCAGCTCTTCTTAACCCTAAAACTATTTATTTTTCCTTGGGTCTAGAGGATTAGACTGACCCATGTCCTCTAATCTTATAAGGCTCATGATGATCTTCCACCTCTTAATGAATTCATTTAACCTGATCTCACTTTGAAGCTTTAAAAATCAACAGCCTCAAAAGCTTTGGTTTCCCGAAGTTAGCGCCTCCTTACTTCAAAGACTGTCCCTGACCTGGTGAAGGACCCCAGGGCTGCTCTGAGAGCAGCCTGCCCCTACCCTGCAGCTGGCCCCAGGGTTACACAGCATTCTTATCTGTTTCTGGGCTGACACAACTGGCCTTCAGGTCTCGGCTTTCCTCCCTGCAGCTATCTCCAGCTACCCTGAGAGGATCCCCAAACACAAATTCTTGATCTTGAAAGACTTAAATGTAAAACACACAGAGCCTTTTCATGGCCATTCAAGGGTGGAAGAACTTCCCAAAAGAAGACCCTTAGGTCTTCTTACCTTAGGAACAAAGGCAGGTTCCCAGCCAGGGCTGAGACACAACGAAGCAAATGCCTTGGTCTCTCTGCCCTGTGTCAGACCTCCAGGGACCTAAAGACCTCCCACTGCACCAAGGGGAGGTCAGCTCTGCTTTGTGGGCATGGGCTTTCTCCCAGGGGCAAAAAGGCTTTGTCTTGGGGCTGGGCCTCTCCTGCTACAGAGAATTGTGCCCTGGGCCACAATTCCTGCCTCCAGCCCCTGCTGCAAGCAGGGAAAGCAACAAGTGCCAGAAGGAAAGGGTTACCACCACTTTGGAAAACAAAGCCTGAAAATATCTATGTTCCTTCCTTTTTCCTTTCTTTCCTCTCTTCCCCAGACAAACAAAAAGACCTGTGTCATCTACCCTAGAAGTCTGAATGCAGGCAGACCACTAACTGGAGAATGATGACCATTATCTTTCACCTATACATGTCACACAGAGCGAGGTCACAGAGGTTCTCACGGGCCAGCCCACGAAGGGAAATGCTGAATGTCAACTCAGCTTACCTAATGAGGAACTGACCTTTGGGGAAGGATCCGGTGCTGCCAGTGATGATGACCGGCTTAACACTTCCCTCTGCCACACGGCCTGCAAGGTTCCCCCATGGCCGGTGTCCTCCTCAGGGGCTGTGGCAGCCAAACGTGTTTAATGAACCCAGCAAAGTGATAAACTATGTTTGTGTTAATACCTTTGATTCCAGCCCCTCGCTGGAGTGTTGGTATGCTTAGCATCCTTTTGATATACTACAAGTCCTTAATAAGGACAATCAAATAAACACGCTGGGTTTAAGTCAGAAATGTTAACAGAAGCCCCGGGACTCATCCCCCTGCTCAGTGGAATGGACCACGAGAAATATATCACACGTACCACCTGAAAAAAACATGAGGTACGCCAGGTAGATCCCAGGGGTGCCCTTGAGCTCCAACGTTAGCCTTAGCTAGAGTCAGCCAAGGTATGGCTCCAGCTAACGCCCGGTTATCAGCTCTAACAGTTTCCAAACAGTCTAGGTTTCCTGAGCAGAAGGCTGTGTGGTTCCATTTGTTTACAGGCACATGCTCTGGCTTGTTGGGAGGCCCATATTGTTCCTGTACTGGGGAGGGTCTCCCGGGCTCTGAAAGCTTCCCCCAGGACTTTCCAAGTCCCCAGAGACCAGTACTGGGTCAGCAGAAACTCCCAAGCGGACCTACCACCACCAACAGAGGTTTGGGGGCTGGGAGGAGGTGGCCTTGCCCACTGTGGAGAGGGGAAGGGGAAATTGTTTGTTCTTCCCTTGACCTATGTATGGCCTGGGCTTTCAAAACCACCCTGGCAGACTGCCAGACCTGCGACGGGAGCCGTGACTGACAGGCTGGTTATTGGAAAGCTCCCATCATGAGCCGAGGAACTTTGTTTGGTTACTATGGTGACCTTCACTACAAGCGGCCTGACTAAAGCCCAAGGAATCTGTTACCTAAAACCATCGCCCCACGGAGCCCATGGCTTCAGAAAGGACGCTTATCAGTGGCCTGTTCCCCTTCACCCCATATTCCTGCCCCTCCCTGGTAGGGCCTCCCAGCTGCCTCTCATATCCAAAACGAGAAGAAAGGACTCGCACAGGCATCTCCAAGCGTGCACGGGACCTTTCGCATTCCGCGGCTTGGCCCGGAACCCAGGCCTGGATAAGGAGCTGCTGCCCCCTGAGGCCCCCTGCGGGCCTGGTCTCTTGGCCGGGGACAGCCCAGCCGGCACATGTGTCCAGGGCTTAGTCAGAAGCCCACAGGATTTCAGGAAGCTGCCTGGGGTGTCTGGTTCCCACCGTGCGAGGTTTATGCTGTCCCTGTGGGGCTGTCTCTGCCTCATCATGTTTTTTGCCTTTTTAAACCCAAGCTGCACTAACTAAAGGTCATCCCACAGCACAGAAATCAAGATCCTCTTCGCTTTGCTTTCTAACCTGAATTCAGAAGGCTTTTCAAAAGTTCGACTCCACGAAAGCTGGGTTTTCTCCGGGAGCCTAGAGTCTGCCTATATGGGAGTGATGACTTCTTGTGCAGTCAAGGAGCTCACTAACCTTTCCCCAGAGCTTCCTTCCCTGCCTCTGTCAGGTCCCAGTCTTGGCTGCCTGCACCTCCCGGCCTATCTGGCCTTCCCCAGGCACTGCCACCGTTGGGACCCAGGATACAGCCTGATGCTGTTGGTGGGCAGCCTCCCCTCCCCTCCATACTGCCACCTTTCAAACACGGCTGTCCATCGACTGTGTGCCCTCTCCTGAGTCTCACAATAAACCTCACAAGCCAAGGAAGACAGAGCAGGTGTCCGTCTTTTGGCAGATGAGCAAACAGAGCCAAGGGGAAGAGGAGTGAGTTGCTGCAGGTGGCACAGGCCAGTGACAGACATGACTCAAGGGCTGGGACCTCACTGTGGCTCTCACACAAGGACCAGCTCACACGGGCAGGGGTCCATTCCCCCACCAGTTTCCTCCCCTGTGGCAGGCCTCCCTGAAAGTGGTGAAACAGGCAAAGCCCATGCCCAGCACGAGCCAGCTTCTGCCATTCCTGAAGCAGGCTCTGGGATCCCGTGCACGCATGGCCTCTAACACTGATGGCTGAAAGGAGTCGCCTCTAATAGGCTTCAGGCACTGGGACAGCCCTCTATAAGGTGCCTTTAAGTGTCCTGTGGATACAGACCTTGCTGGGGACGATGAGGTCAGGACAAAGGGAGTTTGGTTTTTGTTGTTTTGCTGCAGTGATATTTACCAGACCGGTTGTTTAATTAACTGCCTTGGCAACAGCTGGAACCACAAAAGGCTTCTCCTCAAATGCAGAGAGCAGCTGAGGAAGCAGGGTGCAGTGTCAATCGAAGAGCAATGACATTTTTCAGTGATCCCTGACCTATAATGGACTCAGTGACATTTCCTGCTAATCCATGAGTTTCTATGCTCTGAGGTTTCATCTGTGGCGAATAGCATTGACTTACTTACAAAGAGACAACGGTCATACCCTATGGTCACTCACCAAAGTTTGGCGGTAGGTGGATTTCTCCGCCCCACCCCAGCAGTACAGATAGTATTATGTCTCTATAAATGGTATATAGAGACACAATTTCTTTTTTTCTTAAAACAACAGAGATTTATTTTCTTACAATTCTGGAGGCCAAAAGTCCCTGTAATTTTTTTCTCCCAATTAGTTTTGCAGCCTTTTAGGGCCAGCTGGATCAAAACAGAGCTCCTCGGGATCATGGAGGTGAGGAGCTCATGGTGGCTCAAGACGAAGAACCTACTGCTGCTTCCCCCCAGCCCCACAGCCCTGTATAAGCAGACTGAGGAAAGTGAGGCACTACTGGGGGTGGGGTCTGCAGATCCCCAAATGCTCCACAGCACAGTACTCTACAGTGAGTGACAGGTTGTAGAAAAACCTTCAGAATCCCTCAGGGCATGGAACTCAATGCTTTCCTCTGACCTCAGAGCTGACTCCCTCCTACGGCCCCTAGGCCCCACCCTCCACAGCTCTTGAAGCCCTTGCAGTCGCTCTGTGATGTCTGCATGGGTGAGTTGTTCCCAAGGCAGAGGTTCCTGCCTGCAAACACTGCTCTCCAGGAAGCTCCCTGCAAGCCTTGGGGAAGCACCCGAGACAGGGGTACAGTTACCCTGCATGTTGACAAACAGCAGTCTGCACCAGGGCTCCCTTTGAGAATCTGCTGAAAGCCATTTCCATGGACTCAGGCTCGCATGCACAAAATGTCATAGTTCAGGTCCAGGGGTTCTTGGAGACCCAGATGTCCACCCTTGGGCCACCTGGGGGCAGTCACCAACCTCAAGGCAACCCCTGACCAAGGACACTGTCAGTGAGTGGCACACATCCTGGGGAAGGAGTCGGCACCTGAGTGAGCGTGGGAGGAAGGGAAGGGTGGAAAGTGCGTGTGTTGAGGCAGGGCAGCAGCGGGGGCACACATACTGCCCACAGGGCAATGGACAGCTTCCTAGCCCAGTCCAAGAGCCTGGGAAGATGAAGGCAAGAGGTACTCCTGGCGTCACAGTCAAGGAAGCTGATGGGGAGACAGACCCCATTTTCTGCCACACCTCTCACAGCCTGGGCTGCAGCCAGATTTCCAAAAAAGGGAGTTAGCCTCCCCACAGCAGGCCAGGGGAGCTGCTTTAGCCTGGCAGAAAGCAATCAGTTCAGAAGTCAGCAAGAGATGCTGAGTGGTGAGATGCCAGGTGCTGGGATGGAGGGACCCCCTCAGCTGTAACTGGGCAGGTATGAATCACCTTCCTTGGCTCCATCAGAGCAGCGGTGCTCCCACCTGCATCACGGTCTCACATCTCAGTTTCCAAGTAAGATTTCATTAGGAAATTCTGATGCGAGCTGAGCCAGGCCTCTTGCTTCTCCTGTGCTCCACAGACCCAGGGTGGACGAAGAGCCCTTTCCTTTCCCCAGCCTAGGATTCTAAGTCTTTCTGCTTGCCCATTTCAGTTTCCGATGAAGCCTAACTGAAGTGGAAACACATAGGCACGCAGGCCAGCAGCAGTGGGTCAGACCCTGCCAGAGAGGTGTGAGGATGGAGCTGGGATCAAAGTAAGGCACTGGCACTAGGAGTGGGGAACCTACATCTTTTGTTCATTTTCATTAAAAATAAAATGTTCTTACCTCGTATTACTGTATTGTACTTGGGATTAATGAGACAAGGTAACTAATCCCTTATCCACCCATACTGTTTTCTCTGTTAGGATTTCCTAAGCTACCGGCCTTTGGGGGTGAAGTGACTGGAATTTTAGTAGTCTCTTTTTTTTTTTTTCTTTTTTTGAGACCGAGTCTCGCTCTGTGGCCCACGCTGGAGTGCAGTGGTGCGATCTCGGCTCACTGCAACCTCCGCCGCCCGGGTTCAAGTGATTCTCCTGCCTCAGCCTCCTGAGTAGCTGGGATCACAGGCACCTGCCATCACGCCCAGCTAATTTTTGTATTTTTATTAGAGATATAGTTTCACTATTTTGGCCAGGTTGGTCTTGAACTCCTGACCTCAGGTGATCCACATGCCTCGGCCTCCCAAAGTGCTGGGATTACAGGCGTGAGCCACTGCGCCTGGCCTTTTGTAGTCTCTTGAATGCTGCTGGGGTAAGGCTCAGAATCAGGGCCAGCCACGAACACAAAAGACAGGCTGTGTCAAGTTGGCCATTCTGCTGACACCTGGCTGTGAGCAGCGGGGACCTGCCTAGGCCAGGACGGAGGGGGAATGGGCGGGGCAGGGGTCAGTGTGGACTAGGGGAAGCAGGGCAAGCAGGGCAAGGCTCAGGGGTCTTGGGGCTGCAGACCAGGCTGACCAGCAGGATGAACACCTGTCCTTGGCCTTGGTCACTGGGGCTCCCCTCTTCAGGGAGGCACATTATGGGGTTTATATTTAGGAAACACTGCCACTCCCAAAGCACCTTTCTTTAGCTTTGGGGAGGAGGAAGCCACCAACAGCAGTGCTCGGCATGCTGGCAAAGGCCACAAGCAGAACTATCTGCTGTCATCTGAAGGAGGCCAAGGGTGCAGGAAAACCTGAACCCACCCCTGTGGTCAGCCCTGCCTCTGATGGGCTGGGGATGGACAGAGGTGAAAGACCAGTGACGGGAACCTCCCTAGGCTGGGACCACTGAAGCTTCCCTTCATCACCCAGCAATTTTTTCCTAATCCTTTGTGAACCTATTTACACAGCATGAGTCACCCATCAGGGCAGCCAGGACTCTAGCTTCTTCCTTGCTGTCTGCAGGGGACAGCCTTGGGCTGGTTCTAAATCACCTTCCTTCAGGCCCTAAGGTGGAACAGGGGAAGTGGGTTACTCAGAGGTCCCTAATCTGGGATCACAGGACTCTGAGAAACAAAGCCTGTTACACTCAGTGTCACCTGCCCTTAGGGGCAGAAGGCAGAAATCAAAAGATGACTCCCCCTTGCTCCCCCGACAGAGCAACACATCCTCCCACCTCAGTTGGCCTAGCACGGCCTTGTTCCCAATGTCCTGGCTGGGTAGCAGCAGGTCCTTTGTGTCCCACCACCACTTAGACCAAGTGCAACTTAAACCTTGCTCCAAGAAGTGGGGCATCTGGCTGATGCAGTAAATGAGGGAGGTGGGGAGATATGAAGGAGCAGGATCATCTGGGAGGGCCGTAACCCGTCTCCAGCTGCCAGCCTAGCTGGTGTTAGAATCCCATCCTTGGCTGGCTGTGTTAGGGCTATGATTAACTTACACAAGTTAGTTTCATTCTGAGGCTCATGCAGAACCCAGGGCAGGCAGAAGCAGCCCAAACATACGCATTCAAGCAGTCTCCCTTGTGGCCCATGCAGACCCCACCTCACGGGGGCTGAGGAGTAGCACATGCACCCTATTCCCCCAAGGCACCTCCTGGTGCAGAGCGCCACAGCTATCTGCTGACCCCACCTGTCCTCACCCCCGTCTCTCCACCAGGGATTGTGCATGCAGCAGGTGCTTACCCCATGTGTGCTGGCTGGCACCATGGCAGGGCAGCTGCAGAGGCCAGCCAGCTCCCCCACTGCCAGAGTGTTCTCAGGGCACTTACTTGAAGTTCTCAGGGTGCTCGGTGATGGCCATGTTGACAACATCCAGGGCATGCTGGTGGTGCTTCTGGGCAGAGAAGAGCAGTGCCAGCAGATGGAGGGCGTGGGCATCATCCTTGCATACCTTCAGGGCCTCCTGCAGCTGCTCCATGGCGCTGGAGATCTGTCGAAGGAACCCACCAGCTTAGTGCCCTTCCCCAGGCACATGCTGCCCTGGGACTCAGAAGCCAGGTGCCAGTCAGCAAAGGTACCCACACTCAACTCAAGGGGGCCCCAGGCACTTGGGGCAGGGATGCTGCTATGAGAAAACACCTGCCCCAGATGGCCTGGCACAGAGGGGTCTGCTGTCACACTCAGGAATAAAGAGGAGCAGGTTTGTGGTGTGGCACAAAGGACCAGGGCAGCCACCAGGAAGTACTTCCTAAATGGGAGGAGTGGGAGCCACAGGGCAAGGCAGCCACATGTGGAAACGTCACCCTGGAGTTCTACTGATGTGTCAGGAGACCCTGCTTTCCAGGGTGAGATGATGTAAACGGGGTGCTCCAGGTAGGGGGTGCAGCTTGACCACAGGAAGGGAAGTGTGCAGAGGCAAGTGCCTAGAAGACGGGGAGGATGGCCTCTAACATGGGCACACTGGGAATCTGGGACTAGAATCCAGATTCTAGTCTTGTGTTTTATTTTCAATTCAACAAATATTTATTAAGCCTGGTTCTGGACAGGTGGGATGAGGCCAGATTATGCAGGGTCAGGAAAGCCATACTCGAAGGGTCTGGATTTGGATGTGGCCTCAGGAAAGCCTTTCCTTCATGTGGTGGGGAGACCAGGGGTCACCACAGGTCCCAACGTTCACTGGCTTGAGTTTGCTGCCTCCTTTCTCTGAGCACTGCATGAAAGAGGGCAGGCCCTAGCTGCTCCAGTAGCCCAGTCAGTGAGCCCAGGAGGGGCTGGTGCAGCATGGAAGGGCACCTTCTACTGCTCTCGCCAACCTTGCAGGCAGGACTCCAATGTTCTACTGGATCTGGCTGCAGAGGGCATGGATGATTTGCAGCTGTGGCCAGGGCCCCACTTGCAAGTGGTAACAGGGTTACGGGGTCAGTCGGTGCCCCAGTACATCCTATGGGGACTATTTCAGGGCTGAGACCACACACCTGCTTGGCTGCCTGCCACCTTGTCAGGATGGGTCTCTGCCCATAGCTGGACTTATGGGAGGATGTGGAAGGTTCAAGGAGCCCTTTCCTGAAGAGACCATTCTCAGCATAACACAACATCCCCAGGATGGGCCCTAAGAGTCCCCTGGATGCAAGAGACACCTGAGAGCCCTCTCCTTGCCTCTGATTCTACCTCTCCAGACCCATCTACATTCAGCTGTGGAGGTTACTACCCTCAGAGAAAAAGCTCCCCGCCCCATAGGCCCTGGCCTGTGCATCCCTGACAGGGTCTGGGGAATGTTTCCACAACCATTAAGGAGAAAAAAGAATTCTGGCAGTTACCAACATAAACTCTCTTCTTCAAAAGAGGTTGGCCAGTCCTGGTGACTGTAGCAACCCCTTACACAGTCCCATTTGACCTCTGAGGTGGCCCGCTGTCCCCCTTATGTCATCTCCTCATTCTCTACAAAACACCCCACAGTCCCTGGCCCCTGCACCCTGCTGGGCACCCCTGCGCCATGCCCTGCCTGGGGCAGCCCCCACCTGCTGCCTGTCATCTGAGCTGATTGATCCTGCTTGTTTTGGCCAGTGGAGGGGTCCTGTATTTGTGAATACACAAGAGCTGGGTTCTAGAGTTGGCGCTGCCGCTCACTCGCCTTTGTCCCTGGTTCTCTCTGAATTCAGTTCCCTTATCTGCAAATTAGGCATATGCTTTTCCACAGAAGGGTACAAAGAGCTAATGTATGTGCAAAAATGCTATCTTCTATCCCTTCCATTCTTTTCACACAGCAGAGCAAGTTAGCAGCAGAGCGAGTTAGCAGCAGAGCAGGCACTCTCAGATGGGGGTCCTGACTCCAGGCCAAGCGTTCTTGTGTGAGCTGTGCAGGCTGTTAAGCCCGTGTTTGGTGAGTGATGGGCCTGGCCTCAAAGCTGTCCCAGGTCAAGGCCAGCCCTCCTTGTGCTGTGGGCCAAGGGGCATGGCAGGGCCCAGCTGGCCATCTCCTCCTCATCTCTGATTCCTAGTACTTTCAACCTGGCCTGACTCCCCAGAATGCAGGGAATCCTCTCCCCCACATACTGCTGTTTCACTGAGCAGCACCCTTAGCTTGAGGCTCTGCAACCTGTAGAAAGGCTGTGACCAGGTCTGGAGAGAGAGGTTTGGGAGAGAAACTTGCGGCAGGCTGGAAGGTGGAGGGCCGGGAAGGCCTGGCCCTGGGATAGAGAATCTGCTAGCTACATACCCAGGGCTGACGAGGCCCTCCCCTCTGAACATGTTCACGCGGTGATGTGGAAAGAACCTGATGTGTGGCTGACAGATAAACACCCTCTCCTGCTCTGAGGCTCTGGGGTCAGGTTGGGGTGTGGCTCCCAGCTCTGCCACTTCCCAGCTGGCATCTTAGGGCAAGAGGATTCACCTCTCTAAGCTGCAGTTTCTCTGCTACAAAACGAGGATAAAGGTTAAACCTATTTCAGTGTCCATGAAGATGAGACACTATAAAAAATGCCTTGCAAAGTACTGGCGGAACAAACACTTCTGAAGTGTGAGTTTCCCTCTTCAAGCCCCAAAGCCAGAAAACTAAGGAAGAGGAAAGACCCTTCCTTCCAGCCTGACGGAACTTGTTCCTCCATGCTCTCAGGCCTGGGAGCTGCGTTAGCTCCTGTGACTCTCTCCATGTCAGGGTTCCATCCCTGCAGGAACCTCATGAGTCTCTTTTTAAGAGTCCTGCTTCTTGCCAAACCTCAAACGCAGCCTTCCACCCTTCTCATGGTACCTTGGGTCCCCAGTCTGCCTGGCTGTTGTGTTGGTCCCCAGCCTGGCCTCTGTGCAGGCTGTGGGCACCAGTGCCAGGCCCAGAGTTCTCCCCTGGGCACCTTACTTTGTGGATAGGTCAAGGAGCATATGAGGAGGACGCTAAGATCACTGTGGCCACTGGCTGGGCTTGTTGGTGGCCCTAAGGCTGCTCCTGTGCTGGTGACTCTGCCAGAGCAGACCCGATTATCCTGGGCTACGTATCCAAATCCATAGCCATCACTGTGCCAGCCAGCCAGATGTGCTCTGGGCAGGATGGGCCGGCTGGGGGCCTGAGAGACCCAGGCAGGCTAGGACTGTCCATTCAGGGAGTTCTTGAGTTCTCAACTCCGAGGCTGCCAAAATGAGGTCTCCAACGAAACTGGGTGCTAGGCTCCACTGGCCTGGCCCGCCATCTCTCTAAGAGGATGGATGCTATTCATTAGAGAGGGGTGAGTAATTGAACAGGTCAAAAAATGCATTACCAAAGATTTATCATTCCCTTGGTTAGCAAGAAAAGCACTGGTTCTTTTACAGAGAACTAAAAATAAAGTGGTGTCAGGTGTCTTTCTGTTGGCGTTCCTGGGAGTGGAGGGATGCTCCTGGAGGGGCACAGAGGTGCTCCGGGCCTGTCCAGGACCTGGGGTCAGGAGTGAGGAGTGGGGACGGGGGGCGGGGGGCGCAGCCTAGAGGTGGAGGAGGATGGAGGTAGTCACAGGGGGAGGAGTGGTGCAAGAGGAAGGGAGCGAAGCTGCCAACGACAGCAGAAACAACAGCCGGAATGACATCAGGGCTGTTGGGGAGAAAACGATTAAGACAGAAGGGCCTGGAGAGGGAGACATAATGCCTCAGAAACAGACAATTCAGGTCAGGACAGACACAGGTGCCGGAATAATGGTCTAGGCATAGGGTGACAGGGAGGGTGTACCAGCACTGAGAGTAACTATGATGAGAGGAGGAGGCCAGGCGCGGTGGCTCAAGCCTGTAATCCCAGCACTTTGGGAGGCCGAGATGGGCGGATCACAAGGTCACAAGATCAAGACCATCCTGGCTAACACGGTGAAACCCCGTCTCTACTAAAAAATACAAAAAACTAGCCGGGCGAGGTGGCGGGTGCCTGTAGTCCCAGCTACCCGGGAGGCTGAGGCAGGAGAATGGTGTGAACCCGGGAGGCAGAGCTTGCAGTGAGCTGAGATCCAGCCACTGCACTCCAGCCTGGGTGACAGAGCGAGACTCCGTCTTAAAAAAAAAAAAAAAAAAAGAGAGGAGGAGTCAGGCTGACGCAGGGCGGAGCCTGGCTTGCCCCAGAAGCAGGAGAAACGCAGCTCACCAAGCTGACCGTAAGACTAAGACCCAGCCGGTGAGCACGCTCCCAGGGCCCCATCTTCAAAAGGGTCAGGGGAGCGGGGTACCTAGACCCCGTGGGCTGTGGATCAGAGGCCTGGGTTCTATGCTGGCTTGGCCTCAGTGGTGTCCTCG
Organism: Rhinopithecus roxellana; assembly: GCF_007565055.1. Taxonomy (NCBI): domain Eukaryota; kingdom Metazoa; phylum Chordata; class Mammalia; order Primates; family Cercopithecidae; genus Rhinopithecus; species Rhinopithecus roxellana. The sequence goes on from NC_044565.1 coordinate 100,825,416, forward strand.
GGTAAAAAATGGGACTGCTGTGGCCTGCCTCCTCAGAAGGTAGGGCTTCCCCAGGCTGGTATCAGGGACACAGCAGCACCCCCAGCAGGCAGGGCTGCCCCCCACCTGACAGCAAGTACATGGGCTTCTGTGGGCTTCCCTCCACCAGCCTGGAGCTCAGCCCATTTCCTAGGTGACGCAGGCGAGAAGACCGCACTGTGGGAGCCAAAGGCTTGTCTGCAATCTCCGGGCACTCAGGTGGGGGGCATCGGTAGGCATCAGGGTCAAGCCACCTGAGAGGTACTGTTTTAGAGGCTGTGTGTGTGCGCCCAGAGTACCAGCCTGCAGGCTGAGATGCCACGGGAAAGTAAAGGAGGCTCTGAAGGACCTGAGGTAGGGAGTCCTGGACACACCAACATTCTCTCAGCACCCTTGGGGAAAAGGCGGGTCTACCTGCAGAGTCATAGTGGGGGTGGTCCTGGGGCTAAGGCAGTGAGCAGACAGGAGGCCCCTATGGGGCCCCAGAGGTCAAGGCCTGATGGTGGTGTCCACACAGTGAAGGAGTAGCTTGGGGGTCATAGAGAAAGCCCATCCTGCAACAGCTCCATGAGCCCACCACTTTATCCCCAAGACCCTTGGGGAAAAGGCAGTGGAAGGCGAGGATACAAACAAATGAGTGACAGGTGGTCACTCATCGGCATCTCAGGCCACTGAAATGTCGTAGGGGGAGTGAAGACGGAGAACACGCCCTTCCTGTGTATCTGCCATGGCCTTACCCACATTATCTGACCTCATCCTCACTGGGACCCTCTGATGAGGACTCAAAGGGCTTACATGACAGATAAGGAAACAGACTCAGGGAGGTGAAGTCACTTGCAGAGGGTCACACAGATGGTAAGCTGGGTTTCCAGGAGAAGATCAGCAGTCCCCGGGGACCCAGGGGTTAGGAACAGGGACAACCTACCTGTCGGACGAGGGCCAGCTGCAGCGAGACATAGAGGATGACCTGGGGGTCACCGGGTGCCAGCTGCTGAGCCCTGTATGGGGAGAGGGAGTGACAAGTCAGGCACCAGGGGTTAAGTGACCAACGTGTGACTCAGGCCTCCAGCATTCGAGCCCTGTGCTGGGCACTATGAGGCAATAGTGGGGGATTCTGCCAGACTCTGTCTCAGAGGGGCATCCAGCTAGCAGATGAAGCTGCAAGGTAGACAGCCCACAGGCAGCCCAAGGCAGGGACGGTGGGCCCGAGGGGGCTGGCACTCGCTGAAGTAGGGGCCATCTGGGGTGAAAGACCCCGAAGGAGAAAGACGATGGGATGAATACACATCCCATGGGCAGAGAGGGAGTGACAAGTCAGGCACTAGGGCAGAGAAGCTGGCTCTGCTGCTCTGAGCATCTGCCAGGAAATCCCTGTAAGGGCTCAGGGTAGTGGGAGGGGTGGGTGGGTTTAGTGGGAGGGGTGGCTGGGGAGGAGCTAGAAGGAGGCGAATGCCATTTTTGAGCCCCTGTTTCATATAGGATACTGTGCAAGGTGTTTTTCCTGCTTTATCTCCTGTAATTACTACAACAGCAATGGGTTACTATTCCCATTTTAGACCCCTGAGCCCTGGGAGAGCAGGAACTGAGCCTGGTGGCTGCTGGAGCCCCCACAGAGCTGAGGGCAGGGCTTGGCTACCCGCTCAACCCCAAACGAATATCCCTGCTTGCTGTGTGCAGTTTCCTCATCTGTAAAATGGAGATAGAAATGTTTGTTCTGCCCACATCAGAGGGTCCAATGAGGTAAAGCTTGTGAATGTGCCACCAAAGGCAAGAGGGGTCTCTGCTGCAGGTGGGAGCCTACTCACCTCTCCAGTGTCTGCAGTGCCTTCCGGTGCAATTCATCTTGCTTGGACTTCAGGGTGGCTGCAGGGGACAGGACAGAGACTGAGCCATCAAGGGTCACTGAAGGGTGCTGGCCCAGCCCTGCACCATCCTCAAAGCACACAGCTCTGCAGATAAAGGTCCCACTAGGGCCCCATCTGGCAAACCTCAAACTCCGGCAGCCTGGGCCAATGTCCTGGCCTCTAGCACATTTCTTGGCATGCCAGTTGCTTCTACTGCATTGCATTCTCCACCACCTGAACCACCTTAACCCTTTCAAAGGCCGATGCCTACAAGCGTTCCACGGCATGGGAATCCCACTCAGGAGGCCCAAGTCTTGAGAGACAGGCTACCACCTCTGCCTGGCCACATACCTTTCTAGGCTTCCTGACCCACTAGGAAGCTTGAACCCAAACCAGGCACCTTTCTGGTGAACTGCATCCTATTTTAAATGCAGCAGGGCAGGTGTTCTTAGCCTTGGCTGCACACTTAACTCACTACCCTGGAAGCTTTAACATGACTGTATCCAGGCCCCTCCCAAACCTGATCAGAATCCCACTGGCGAGGACCAAGCATTGACAGTTGTCAGAGCTCCTCAGATTCGAAAGCTTAGACAACAACCACTATTTGTAGAGTTAAAGGGACAAGGAGGGTGTCTTGCTCAAAGTAGACTTTGACAAAGGGGCTGATGACTCCCTCACTTGACCAGCATGTGCAGACCCAGGTGTTCCTTATGTAGGGCTCATTTATACCTGATGTCACCGTGACTGCCGCTCCCAGCAACTGGCATTTGGGGGAGGTGGGCATGGGTTGATTACTATTCCAGGTTTGGTCTGGGTGGTGGCCCGTCACTCCCCATCCCTCAAGCAAGCTACAAAGAGATGAAAGTAGGTGGCTGCCTGATAGACAGGGTGAGACACATGGCTGAGCTGGCAGGGTTGGCGAGAGAAGGCCAGGTGTGGGGCAGGAAGGAGCAGAATCCATTAGCCGAGCACTAGTAGTTATTAAGCACCTGCTGTGTACCCAGCCCTATGCCATGTATTGAGGAGGATTTAAAAGGCTCCAGAAGGTCATAGCAGTGCTGAGGATAAGGGCAGGCTTATGAGAACCAGAATGGAGACATTGTGCGGTGGAAGGCTGATGGCGCATTACAGACGGGAAGCAGGAGTTCCACAGAGAAGATCAGTATGGGCTTTGCTGGAGCTGGGGCTGGGCCTTGAGGGGTGGGAGGAACTGGGTCCATGAAGAGGGGAGAGGAAGGCATGTTTGAGGGTGGCGACAGTCCAGGTGAAACAGTGGAAATGGGTCTGAGGGGCGTGTGTGTGTGTATGCATGTGTGTGTGTGTACACACATGGGCATCTGTCCCAGAGGAGTGCAGGGTGCCTATGGAGGCATGGCCTGAGGGGACGGGAGCCGGTAGGACAAGATACCTCCGAGGCAGTTAGGAAGCCTGAGCCATCCCCAAGCAGAAGCCTCCTGGGGCCTGGCACTCACCGTCAGTGGCCTGCAGGCTATAGGTGAGACCCAGCGCCAGGTAGCCCTTGGGGAGGAACTCCCCGGCTTCCTCTCCGAGACTGATCACCATCATGGCAAAGCGCTCTGCTTCCTCCAGCTGCAAAGAGGAGAAACAAAGGTCATGCGGGTGGGGTTGGAGTTTCCTCTACCGGCGAGTGACTCCCTGGACCTGTTCCCGAAACAGAAGCCTTGTGCTCAAGGTCACAGCGCCTGACCACTGGTCACAGCTAGAAAGAGGGGCAGTGGATTCTCTCTCCCTGGAGTTAGGAAATGAGGTATCTCACAGGGAGAAGATTCCCTTGCCCCAGAGATCCCAGCTCCCCAGAGCTTGTTCTGCTGAGAGCATGAACCCAAGACCAGGCCAGTCTGGGCCAGCTCCTTTCCTCCCATGGCCTCTGTAGGGTCCTGTGTCTGTGCCTGTCCTGCTCGGCAGAGAGGGAAGCCAGGGCCGGGGCAGGCAGGGGTCTGTGACTGGGCCTCAGGAACACGTGTCTTGCTGGATGTCACCAGCACCATGGAACAGGCAGGCAGCCACTGTGGCCCCGTCCATGAGCTCACTCCCTCTCTGAGACAAGGAGCTCAAACTTTCAGGGGAAAAAGGCCTGGGGCTGTTTTTGTCCTGGGAGCAGGAGGGACTGTTCCAGTTGGAAATGGACCAACCGGTATGGGTCACATGTGCACACATCATCACACATGACATGGGACACAAAGAGAGGGGCACACACAAGGCGGGCCTGGGGACACTCTGGGCCCCCACAGGAGTCAGGCTGGTTTAGGGGGTAGGGGAAAGCCAGGGCCTTGGTCATGCCCACTCATGGCACACATGCCTCCAAAAAAGGCCCCCTTCCTCCCATCCAACCCAGGAAATGGCATGCCTGGTATAGTAGTGTGCCCAACTTCATGTCACTGAAAACGCCAGTTTCCAGAGAGGGCAGGGATGCTTCCTCTGTCACTAAGACTGGTGCTGACCCACAGCAAGAGACTGAATGCCATATGCAAACCCTTCAGGGCCACCCAGACATCAAAGCCCCCAGCCATGGGCATCTCTCCTGGTCAGAGGCTCACAGTCATGAGACCAGGGAATGATTCAAACCCAAGTTGGCTTCTGGCCCCAAAGCCAGCGCTGCCCCTGCCTGGTCCCCATCCCTGCTCAGGCCCATCCCCCTAGCAGGAGATGGACAGCTCTGGGTATCTTGGCGCCTGACCACTGGCCACAGCTAGAAGAGGGGCAGTGGATTTTCTCTCCCTGGAGTTAGGACCTGAGATCATGAGACAGAGGCTATTAGCCAGGGTGAGCTATGTGCAACCTGGAAGAGCACAGGGGAGAAAACAATACCAAGGCACAGAGAAGCTGAGGAAGCTGCATGATGGCCTGGAGGGAGATGGCGGGAGAGGCTGTCTGCCCACCATGCCCGACTCAGTTGACCACAGTAGCCCTCCAGCCACCTCGTGGGCGAGCTCAAGCTGCCAGCCTGGGCAGTGGGCTGCTTCCTGATTGCTGGGCTGGCCACTGCAAGGATGAAGGTGTTTGGGGAGCTGGGTTTCTGCCTTTGGCACCAATAGGCCCGAGAACCCAGGGTTCATGGAAGGCCATAGTTGGGGAAACCCCACAGCTGTCTACAGCTCCGCCTCAGCCGGCCAGGTGGACCCAAGGCTATATAGATGCTAAGATCTGTCTCCTGGGCCACGCGGCAGCAGGACTCAGGGGGCTGCCAGGGCCTGAAGCCAGAGCCACATGGTGAGAAGAGCACTGGAAGACAAGCCCCAGATAGGCTCCAGTCCTGGCTCAGCACCTGACAGCTGTGGGGCTTGAAGAACACACTCAGTTTCTGTGTCTCAAGGTCCTCATCTGCAAAATGGCAGGTTGGACCCCTGCTCTTCCCTCCTCCCCAGAGCCCTCCACTGAGGCTTCTGTAGCACCAGGCCCTGTGCTAGGCCTGGTTGAGGAGATGGCAGGACCAGGTGGCCCCTAGTTAAGGCCCCACTGTGTGGTGCTGACGTAGGGCTATTGGAACTCCAAGAGCTTATCACATGGCTGTAGTTACCCCAGGAGGTGGCAGAGGTAGAACAGGAGGCAACAAGGGAGGGGAAAGTAAGCAAACAGCACCCTCTTTCTTTCCTAATATACCCCTGGCTGATGAGGCTCATCTCACACACTATCTCAGGCATTATGAGGCTCCATTCAAACAGAACAAGCTTTCTTGTAAACACCAAGCACAAGTTATAAAAAGAATCCAGACACCTGCTGCACTCCATGAATACATATTCTTCCCATGGCCATGTCCTTCTGCTCAGCAAATGCCAGCTTCAGCTCCTGCAACCCATGCAGAGAGGGTACCAGGAACACAGCTCAGTAAATACTGGCAAAGTATCTGTTCTCCAGTTCATATACATCATATTCTGGATTAAAAGAGTTCATTATCCTTTAGTTTTACAAAGTGAAGACATATATCCTTAGTGTGTCCAATTTGTGATCCACTCTGACTCCGAGATTAGTAGCATTCCTTCTCCAGTACTTGCCAGCATTGTCCACGTAGTTTAAAACTGTCTCTAAGCATGGTGTCAACATTTGCCTCAAATCAAAATCCCAAGGCTTAATGTACCATCTCCCTATATGGCCAACATAATTTAATTTCTTTTTTTTTTTTTTAAGTAGAAAATGGTGTCTCACTATGTTGCCCAGGCTGGTCTTGAACTCCTAGGCTCAAGCAATCCTCCTGCCTCGGCCTCCTAAAATGCTAGGATTACAGGTGTGACCCACCACATCTGGCCACAATTTTGATTTCTATTACCATACTACAAGGCAGGCTTTTTGCATGCAGAGTCACAGCAGTGATTAGAAAGGAAAAAAAGTATGATCAATTCTATTAAGTACGACAATATATAATACAATAGCACACAGTTATTAATATACATGGGTACTGTAGCTGGCAAAAGGGAAGAATAATGTCACAAGAGTGGAAATCCAAAAGCCCTTGAGAATTTGACTCTGCCACCTCTGTTTTGAGGTACTATAATCCCACCTAACTCCGGAATCAGCCCCACATCCATGAGTAGGTGCTGCATGCAAAGAGGCAGGGCAGCCTAGTGGCTAAGAACACAAGCTCTGGGGCCAACTACCCTGGTCCAAATCCTGGCTGGTCACTTGCTAACCTTGGGCAAGTCACTTTGTTTTGTTGTGCTTGCCTCTCTCTTCTGTAAAACGGGGATAACAACAGTGTCTCTCCCTGGATGAGGTGCTGGGAGGACAGGATGAGATAAGACAGGGCAATGCTCATAGCAGTGCTTAAAAAAATATTAACTATTATTAATAGTTGTAATTCATATATCTTTATATTTACATATGTAGATATGTAACTGTGTATTTCATATGATATCTCTATACTTTCTTATATACATACAAGCTTTAATATAATAATATAAGCTTTTTTTTTTTTTTGAGATAGAGTCTCACTCTGTAGCCCAAGCTGGAGTACAGTGGTGCAATCTTGGCTCACTGCAACCTTCACCTCTGGGGTTCAAGTGGTTCTCCTGCCTCAGCCTCCCAAGTAGCTGGAACTAGAGGCACACACCACCATACCGGTTAATTTTTTTGTATTTTTAGTAGAGACAAGGTTTCACCATGTTTCCCTGAGTGGTCTCGAACTTCTGAGCTCAGGTGATCCACCTGCATTGGTCTCCAAAAGTGCTGGGATTACAGGCGTGAGCCAACGCGCCTGGTCAGCTTTTTTTTTTTGAGACAGACTCTCACTCTGTCACCCAGTAGGCTGGAGTACAGTGGTGTGATCTCGGCTCAATGCGACCTCTGCCTCCCAGGTTCAAGTGATTCTTGTGTCTCAGCTTCCTGAGTAGCTGGGATTACCGGTGTGTGCCACCATGCCCGCCTAATTTTTGTACTGTTTGTAGAGATTGGGTTTCGCCATGTTGGCCAGGCTGGTCTCGAACTCCTGACCTCAAGTGATCCACCTGCCTTGGCCTCCCAAAGTGCTGGGATTACAGGAGTGAGCCACTGCACCTAGCCAGGCTCATATATATATATATATGTATGTATGTATATCATTTACAATATTCATATATACTAATATATATATACACACAAATATTTTGTATATGTATTACACAATTTGTTTAATCTTCCAGGGTTTTAAATCTCAGCCTAAATCTCAGATGGCAAGGGTCATCTGAGTATAGCCCTGGTTCCTCATAGCTACATGATCTGACAAATTGGGAAGTGGCATCAAAGACCCTTTGGAATCCAGAGAGTAGACAGTACTGTCTGCCTTTTGTCTCTCAGCCGGATCCTCAGCCACTGAGAAGGAGTGACTCTACACGAGGATAAGTTGGCACCTCTGCAGCCCTGCACAGTCCACTATACTGAGCTGGTCGAGCTTTCCATCCCCTATCCAGGGTCCACTCACCCCACTGGGTAATACACTGGAGTATTTCCTGTCTTATTCTCTGATAATCTATAGTTTATTTCAAGGTTTTGATTATTTTATTTTTGAGATGGGGTCTCGCTCTGTAGCCCAGGCTGGAGTGCAGTGGCATGGTCACGGCTCACTGCAGCCTCGACCTCCTGAGCTCAAGTGATCCTCCCACCTCAGCCTCCCAAGTAGCTGGGAGGCTGCACCATCACACCAGGCTGATTTTTAACTTTTTTATTTTTATTTTTTATTTTGTTATTTTTATTTTTTGTAGAGAGGGGGCAGGGTGGGTCTCACTATGTGGTCCAGGCTGGTCTGGAACTCCTGGCCTCAAGCGATCCTCCCTGCTTGGCCTCTCAAAATGTTGAGATGATAGGCATGAGCTACCACACCAGTCTCAAAAATATTTTTTCATTTCTTTTTTTTTTTTTTGAGACAGTGTCGCTCTTGTTGCCCAGGCTGGGGAGCAGTGGCACGATCTCGGCTCACTGCAACTTCCGACTCCTGGCTTGAAGCGATTCTCCTGCCTCAGCTTTCCGAGTTACTGGGATTACAGGTGCCTGCCACCACGCCTGGCTAATTTTTGTTATTTTTAGTAAAGATGGGGTTTTGCCATGTTAGTCAGGCTGGTTTCAAACTCCTGACCTCAGGTGATCCACCTGCCTCGGCCTCCCAAAGTGCTGGGATTACAGGTGTGAACCACCTCGCCTGGCCTCAAATTCTTTTTTTTTTTTAAGAGTTCTATTTCACGACCCACGAATGGGCTCCACCTGCAATCCAGAAACATTGCTCTAATCAGATGGCTGCGGAGCGGTCCAGCGCCGGCCCTTCTGCTCTACTCCAGTCGTCTTCCTCCCCGCCTAGCACCTCATGTGCCCTTTCCCGTCTCCAGACACTTCCTCCTTGTGGCCTCCAAGTTAACAGCTGGTGGCTCTGTAGTCCAGGCTGCTGCTTTTGCAGCAAGCTCAGGTTACAGCACCCGGCCCTCCTTGCTCATCAAAATACTTCTAGGGTGAGGAGTTTCCCAAGTTTTCTTCAACCTTCCTTCTCCCAACGATACACTGCTCTTGAATGACTTCTTTATCTAGGGCAGCCATGGAACCTCGCCATTAAAACCCAGGTGAAGATCTTTCCCCGCCTCCTCTTCTGCAATTCTACAGTGATTAAGGCCTTCCCTGGCATTTTCACAGCACCACAGCTACCTGATGGCATCGGTGTTTCACAGCAGAAGGCGCGGAGGCACAGGGAGCTGAGCTGAAGCGACCTTCCCAAGGTCACCTGTCTAGGAAGTAGCAGAACTGTGTTTCCAACCCCAGTCTCCCGATGCTGATTCACAGCCCTCTGTAGGTTTTCATGTTTCTCCTCTCTGACCCTTTGGAAAAAGGATGCATCGAAGGACATAATGTTTTGCTCCTTTGTTTTTGTGTTACATAAGTAAGGAAAAATTTCCTGTGACTTTACAAGTTTCTCTGTCTCTCCAGTGTCTTGAATTTGGTCCCTACACAGACTGGCTTCTTGCTCACACACACTCTGCTAATTCACAGGACTGCCTTCCATTTCAAGGGTTACCTCACCTTGCAGTGAGCCAAAGAGGTTTACCCTGGAAATCTTCACTCTCGTTCCTCTCTTTCTGGGAACTAGAGAAAGTTTCTTTCTGAGCCTGCAGAGTTTTTAAGAGCACCTCCAGTTTCTCCTTAGCTCCTTCCCACAGAGCCCGGAACCTGCTGTTAGCTGCTCTGGTGAAAAATCCCCTTTTTTTCTCCCTGGGAGGAGTAGGCACTCTTCCAATTTCTACAAGCTGGTGGCAGGAGGGCTGGCATTCTCTCTCCCCTGCCTCATCAACACTTAATCCATCTTCCTGGCTCTACCCACCCCTGAATTTGAAAAATGAAGTCAAAAACATAAAGGCGCATCCTTTCTGTGTGCCTGCTATTTTCAAGGGGCTATAATAGTGACAGCTACCATTCAGGTACCCGCAGGGTACTAAGTCGGGGCACTCTTCATGTCATCTCTGATATTCACAGCTACCCTATAATGGTGGACATGATTGTTTCCAGGCTACAGATGAGGAAACTGAAGCACAGACAGGGTAAATTACTCCCTCAAAGTCACACAGTTAGTAAGTGGGAGTACATGGGTAGGCAGAGATTTGAACTCTATCATCTCTGCCTCCAAAGCCTATGCACTTTTCCACTACCCCTGCTGCCTTCCTCAGGAAGGAGGTGAGAGATGGCATCAGAGACCCTTCCAATGATGAGCATGCCCTGTTTCCATTTTGCAACTCCTCTCCTGTCTGTGTGACACCACACATGCATAGCCTATCCACTTTGCCTCCTGTAAAGGTTTCAACTTTTTAAGTTAAATGAATTCAGATACAAAAAAATATTTACATCTCTCTTTCCTTCTGCTGCAAAAATAGGGACCCCGGCAGGAGGCTGGGCATGCCAAGGCAGAAGGCTGCCATGCAGGCCTCTCTGATTTCAGTTCTGGCATCACTGAGTCAGAGCCTGGGAAGCCCTCCCTCACCAAGGGGAGTTTCAGGCTAAGCCCCAGGGTCAGTGCTCTCCCATTCCAAACTCAACCCTGTTCAGCTACTCCCACCCTGGTGTAAACCCCCAAATCAGCCAGCCGGCACGTGACCATGCACGTCTCTCTGCCTGCCACAATCTCCAAGAGACAACCTTGCTCTCAGACCCAGACCGGGTGTGGGGTATCCAACAGTGGCTCTGGGCATGAGGACAGGACATGGGAACAGCAGGTGCTCCGCCTCTGGGCACGTGGCCACCCAGTCCAGCTTCACCCAGCACAACTCGTTTTTCAAATGTCCTAGTTTCAGCCTCCCTTCCTGCAACCCAGGCCAAATTGTCCACCCCCAGATTTCTGTCCCCTGCTCATGGGGCTTGGCTGGGCCTGCTGGGGGCTGACGTGAGCCAGAATAACTGCGAAGGCAGGAGACGAAGGGGGTGTGAGCCGCCTTTTGGGATCTGTGCCCTGTCTCATGCACAAATACCCCCTGCCTGCCAGGCAGACCCATTCTTTTCACTGTGGGCCTCGGGAACAGAGAGTACAGGGTTGACCCTCTTTGTAGAACTAGGGATGGTGAGGCAGGAATCCAGCAGAAGGATGGGGCCAGTTTTGAGAAGAAGGGGTTCAAACACGAAATTTGTGGGGAGCTTGTTGCTCCCTTCTCAGAACCCTTGGATACCCCACAGCCTGCTCTCTTTACAGTGCCACCTAAGGAGCAAGAATGAGCTGCAGAGTGCTGGGAGAACCCCCAAACCAAATACAGATCCCTCATCCCGTCCCTTCCTGGCCAGTTGAGGTGTGTGTCACTTGGTCAGTTACTAGTATAGCAACTAGTATAGCAACTACTATATGAAGGCTTCCTGTAGGGGAGAGGGCTTCAGAGTGCAAGACATGGCAAGTGAGCAAGTTCCTCATCTAGCTGGGAAGTCATGCGCCACATATGACAGAATTCATTGCCAAGTGAATGTGTCCATCGGCAAGAAGGATCCACCCAGCTAGCACCAGGCACTGAACCCTGGGCTGGGGTTTCAAAGAAAAGACAGATAATTCCTGCACTCAAGAAACACAGATGATCACAACGTGACGTGATCTGTATCCAAGACAGGTAGAAAGTGCAGGGGGTGAAGCTTCCAGGTCAGGGAAGGTTGCCAGGAGTCCACCCCCAGGCCACCCGTGGGACATCACTCTAGCCTGTGCCTGATTTAAACCCTGGCTCCAACTAGCCCCTAAACCCAAATATGCTGCCCAGCTGAAGTTAAACAGCTCACCCTTCCTTCTTCTCAATTCTGATGACAAGTCTGCATGTTTAAGTTTCCTTTTGGGCTTTTCTATTTATGTTGTCATTGATTACTTTGCTCCTAACTCATCTGATTTCAATTTGGACTGATTTGATCCTAATTTTATTACCATGTAATCTGAATGCACATAATTACTGTAATTATGCTGCTGAGGGAAACAGCTCCTGCATGGTGGGAAGACCTAAATTTAGGGCTTCCTGGCAAGGGCGGCCATTGGCTGGGTGGACCCACAGCTACCTCAGAGCTGGCAGCCTTGAGGGGGACAGATGCCCTCCCCTGCAACACCCCCTCAGAAATGGGTATTTTGGGCTTCATCTCAGAGATGAGCTTGAGGCCCCTCTCAGAAACCCAGGGAGCAGGCAGCGGCCTGAGTTGGGGTAAGGAAGCCCACCTGCTCTGCACACTCTGGCTCATATCTCCATCCTCTGCTGCATGTGCTCAGCACCCATGGGCCGCCCACATCTAAAGTGCTTGCTCACAAGTTCTCCCTACCTCTGGGTGCCAACTGTCTTCCACAAAAGACCTGGGAACCAAGGGTTCCCTGATACTCATGAGGCGGGGGAAAGCAAAGGCCTGGCTCTGGCCCTCCTGTATCCTCCCTTGCCCTCTGAGTCCAGTCTGAGGCTGCCTCCTCCATGATGCCTCCCTGACCTGTCCAGTCCTCTCCCTACTTGGTCATTCATTTATGTCCCACCTGAGGAGACTTACTGTTTCCACTTTACAGATGGGAAAACTGAGGCACAGTGAGGTTAGGTGCCTTACTCTAGGGTACCCAGTGGGTGGGCAGTGAAACTCTTAACTACCTCATTACACTGCTCCTTCCAAAAGCCCAGAGCCTATTACAGGATTGATCTCATGTAATTCTCCCCAACCTAACTGACAGCATAAAGAACACGAGCCAGATGCCACACTTTCCCCTCTTCCTGATCAGCCAGAGGGGACGGGGCACTGCAGACACAGGGATCTGAGAACCAGGTGGAAAACGGGACAGGTGCTCTTTTCACCCAGCTTCTTTGTGCTTGGGAGGACTGACTCCCTGGAGCAGAGAGAAGGCGAGCCCTGCTGCGATGACGAGGAGGGGACCCAGCAGAGGGATGGGGCCAGTTTCCAATCCTAGGGAAGAAAGGTTGGAACATGGAATTTGTGGAAGGCTCATTGCCTCCCTCCCCAGAATCCATGATTTGTTTGTGTACAGGAGGGAAAGTGGCAAGAAGAGTTGTAAAGGTTGCTAATTACGAAGCACCTGCTGTATGCACCCAGAGCCTGGCCCCTGCTGCCTTAGAACAAGCTGGGCACACAATGGTGAGGGGGTGGCTGAAGGTGTCAGGCCAACAGGAAGACAGGGAGGCCATCTCCAGGGGAAGTGCCCACTTTAGGAGACCCTGGGCCCAGAGAGCAGATGAAAGAACTGGGGACATGTGGGTGTGGAAGGGCCTGATATCCACCGTGTGGGAGGGAGGATGCACTTGCTCTGTGTTGCTTGAGAGAGTAGAGATAGGAGGCTGAAATCAGCAAGCTGACTGGGACTGAAGAAAGCAAAGATTGTCCAGAAGTGAGCCCCCAGCTGGAAGAGATACCTGCGCAGAGGCCCCACTGCTGGGGCCCAGTGCCATGGCCCAAGAGCCCCCATAGGCCTGGAGCAGCCTCTGAGCAGACCCGGGACAGGAGGACCACAGCAAGGCGGGGAACCTGGGCTCCTGGCCCTGTTCTCCTTCACTACTTCAAGCTGCTGATCTCATGGGGGTCTTCAGGTGCCTGCAGTAAAGGCCTCCAACTGGGGAGCGGGCATACCTGGAGCCATAGCCGCCTAACAATTCAGCTGCCTCTGCAGAGAGCAGTAAGCAAGCAGCGGAGCACAGGGCAGGGCCCTGGAGGGCTAGAGCCAAGAGGAAGGAGAGGGGCTGACAGAAAAGACCACCTTCCCATGTCGCCAAGAGCAGCTCTGCCCCACGAATCGTGCCTTACACCGCTTGGAAATCAGATGCTAGGATCATCTGAAGCCTCAGAAATGATGGGGCTGGTCCAGGTAACTCAAGGTCTTACCTACTACCCTGCTGCTGGGCAGGTGGGGGCACCTCTACTTCCCTATATTTCACTCTCTGGAGGCCACAGTTCAAGGCTGAACCACAAACCAGACACCATCCTGAGTCAGGGGATCCTGCCTTGGAGATGGAGGCTGGTGGCTTCTCAGAGACTTTCTCCCTGCCCAGGCCCATCTGCCTGATAGCTCCCATCCTCTCCACCTTCCACATGCACCCTCACATACATGCCAAGACGTGCACACCCCACTCACAGTCAGCTGCTGCCACCCTCCCCACAGGAGGCCTCTGGCCCCTGCCCTCACAGCTCACTCACCCAGTGAAGGGACCCAATGCAGACCTTCGCGGCCATCAGGGGCACAGTGGGGTCCGAGGGCCTCAACTTCACACACTCCCGCAGCAGGGACACGGCGTAGGCTGACTGCAGAAAAAACAGCAGGAAACACTGTCACTCACAGCCCTGGATCTCAAGGGCCCACAGTGGGGCGAGCTCCCCAAACAGCCAAGCCTTGCTCTGTATCCCTTTGCTCTCAGGAGCCAGGAAGAGGACCAGGGCAGAGAAGCCCAGGCAGTGTCGGCAGGCAAATCCCTCCCTGGGCCTCAGTTTCCTCATCTGAAGATTAGAAGCTGTCACCCTTGCTCTTTAGGTAACATGATGACCGCTAACATGACAACAAATGGAAGCTCTCCAAAAGGAATTCAAATTTCAAGCACAGAAATTTTAGAGGTAGAAAGGGGCTCTCTAAATGAGGGCTGGGCACAGTGGCTCACACCTGCAATCCCAGCACTTTGGGAGACTGAGGCAGGCTGACCACTTGAGCTCGGGATTTGAGACCAGCCTGGCCAACATGGTGAAACCCCATCTCTACTAAAATACAAAAATCAGCCGGCTGTGGAGGCATGTGTTCACACCCGGCTACTCGGGAGGCTGAGACACGAGAATTGCTTGAACCCAAGAGGTGGAAGTTGCAGTGAGCCGAGATTGTGCCACCACACTCTAGCCTGGGTGACACAGTGAGACTGTGTCTCAAAAAAAAATAATAATAATAAATAAGGACTCCGGAGGCATGGCCAATGGCAGGGGTTGGGGGTCGTATAAAGGCTGGCGGAGAGGAAGCGGAGATATTCTAAACTGGCAGAGCCCGAGAGAACCTCCAGACAGGAATCTGAGGATCCCCCCAGGCTTCAAGGCTCAGACTGGACCTGCTGAGGACAGCCAAGTGTGAAGGAGGGCTGAGGTGGTGGGCAGCCACAGCCAGACAGGGATGTTACCAATAACAGTAATGAGAAGAATAGCAGCCGCAAACACTTATCCAGATCTTGGGATATGCAGGCATTGTCCTAAGTCTGGGGTTGACAAAACACAGTTAACAGGCCAAATCTGGCACTCTGTCTATTTTTGTAAATAAAGTTTTACTGGAACACAGCCATGTGCATTCATTTACATACTGTCTATGGCTGTTTTCCTGATACGGTAGCAGAGTGGAATAGTTGCCAAAGACTGTTGGGCCTGCAGAGTCAAAACCATCTACTCTCTGACTGACCCATTACAGAAAAGAGGTTGGAGACCCCTGTTCTAAGTGCATTTTAAATACCAAGTGATTTAATTTTTACACAGTCTTATGATGTAGATACTCTGACTTTACTTGGTACAGGTGGGAAAACTGAAATGCAAAGTTAGGTAGCTTGTTCAAAGCCACACAGCCTATGAATGGCTGAGCTGAGGTTTGAATGTAGCCTGGCTCTAACCACTACCCTACACTGCCTCTACGATGACCACTTTGGCCAGAAAGGAGGCCTGTTTCCTGTTTCCCTGCCCACCAGCCCACCCCACCCCAAACACACACACACACACACACACACACACACACACACACACTCTCTCTCTCTCTCTCTCTCTCTCTCTCTCTCTCTCTCTCTCTCTCTGGGCTGGAACCTTTTCCAGGAAACTCAGCAGTAATCCTCCCAGTGTGTACACCCCTGTACCTGTGTGGCCTCCAGGTTTGCAGGTACCTGTGTGTAACTATGACAATTCCCACGTACTGGGCCCTACTGTGGGCCAAGCAATCCCCCATTAATTAGCTCTCATATCCCCCCAGCAACTCTGGAGGTACAGAAGGAAATGGAGGCTCTGGGAGCCTCCCCTGTCCACAGCAGGGTATGAGAAACTGGCAGGTGCACAGCTAGGATCTGAATGGTCTGTGTCCACCCTGGACACCCCGCCTCCCTCCAGCTGGCCTCCCATTTTCCCCGCCATCTAAGGAAGAGCTTTTCTCAACCCAGACGTGATAGATTTCCCTGGGCTTTGACTCAGACTTATTAGGTCAATTGCAGGTGTCTTTGCCAAGGGTATGCTCTGAACCCAGTACTGGGCTAGGGGTTGTGGGGTCACTCAGGAAAGGGGATGAGGCCATGGCTCTTTCCTCAAAGGACCCCACAGAAAGGGCAGGAGAGACAACAAAGGCCACCACCCCCATGGCTCTCTCTGGAAACAAGAGGGTAGGAGGCCAAGCACAAAAGGGTGTTAGCAGGTGACCAGCTCCTGCAGGCTGGGAGACTCCACAGCGTGCCCAGTGTGGGCGGGTGCCACGGGGTATGAGGGGCTTGAAGGCACTGTCAGGCTATCTACCTCCTCCTGAGACCCTGCCCTGGAAACACCACTCCAAGTCCCTCCCCAGGGACTTGGCCCCTCCATCCACACCCCAGCAAGCCTCAGGCTTCTCCTCAGCCTCCTTCTCATGGCTGCTAAACTCTGGATCCTTGCCATACAGGGTTCTCTAACCCTGACCCTCTGCATTCCACCCCCATGTACACCAAAAAACGCTGCTATTTAAGGAGCCATCTGAGGACTCAGCAGCCGGAGCAGCAGCTTTTTTTTTTTTGTCATGCTGGTTACCTAGCAACACAGCCAATGCAATTGCCACACAGAGACCAAGAGAAGGAACGACCTAAATCACGCCACAGAACTCATCCATTATTCCTGCAGGTTCAACTGCTCAGACTCACCTTCTGGAAGGCCTTTCGGGCACAATCACAGATACAGGCCCTTGATTCCACCTTACGCTTTCAGCAAAGGCAAGGTCTGACCACTCCTGAGGGCTGCCTGGGACAATCAGGCAGACTGATTTGGTGGGCAGGGTTCCCAAGGCGGGTGGAGAATGCTCTCCAGAACAATCTCCTGCTGCACCGAACACACAGTGTCTCCAGCCCATGGAGCTTCATGCATGAGGAACTGGCCAATCTCAACTCCCTGATGCAAGCCCACTCCCAGGGCCACCTTGCTGGTCTATGAAGGAGCCAAGTCGTGAAACCAGCTCCCTAGATGCTGGGATGGTGCCAGGCTGTGTCTGGATCTTTCTGAGTCCAGCTAGTCAGTGGCAGAAGACTCCTTACCTCCCAGGCTATCATTACACCTTTGCCTGAGCCTGGGGAGCTTCTAGGAGCTGCTCTCGGATTTAAAGCTAACTTGCATGTGCAGTCAATTTTTCTGAGCAGAAGTCCTCAGCTTCCCTTACCTCCTGAAAGGGGTCCATGACCCACAGAAGGGTTCGAATCACTGCTCTGGCCCTAGGCCTCTCCCACCTGTACTCACTGTCCCAAGATTAGATGGGTTTTCTGTGTTTCCCAGAGGCAGGAAGAATTGGCCCATGCCACTGTGAGCTGTCTGCCCAGGCTCCATGGAAGCTCCAGCCCCACCTCCTCCCGGCCCTGTCCCTACTACCCCAGGCTGACCGCTGCCTTCAATACCTTCCTGTCCCCATCCCCACGGCTGGTTCATCTTTTCCACCCCCTCCACCATTGCCCACGTTGTCTCCTTTGCCTGCAGTTCTGTAGGAGGGTTTCTCTCACTCCCTAACCCTTGAAGGGCCGGGGCCTTGCCCTGTGTTCTGAATTCTCCCCGAGCCTCAACAAGACCCTGTTAAGCACAAAGCCAAGGAGATCATGCTGTGACTTCAAGATGTTCTGTGAGGTGTCTGATGTGATGGGGGAGAGTACAGAGATTTGGGAAGACACACGCCCAGCAGATGGGGGCAGGGAAGGCTCCCCAGAAAGCCTCTCCCCACAGTCAGGCTGCAGCACCTGCTCCTCTTCCCCCTCCCTGCCAGGACCTGGCCTGCCTTGGCTGCTGAGGCCCCGAGCTGGCTGGCACACCCTTCATGCGTGGAGGAGGCATTGGCAAGTTGGGAGGGCCCTCCTGAGAGACGGCTGTGGGGCCAGAAATGGAACATGGCACAGATGGGCCAGGGGGGCGAGGAATTCCCTCAGCCCCATGAAAGGGCTCTGGATATTTACAGCTCCTGGAACAATCTGCAAGCTCATGCCACCTTATTTCCTGCATTCATAGCATCCTCAGCCCCAACACCCTCAGAACTCAGCTCCAGAAAGGTTTTCCTTTCATGTCACTGCTTAAAATAGAGGCTTATGTAAGTATAATTCTGATCAGAGCAAAAAGCAGGGGTGACGGCACCCGAGCTGGGTGGATAGAGAGTGAATTCATGCCTGGTGCTCCTTGCTCTGGGCAGCATCCCGCCGGGCCCTGTCCCCATCCAGGTGCTCTTGGCCCCATGCGTCATGCAGTACTCCCTCCAAACTCCCTTGTGGGTGCTGCTGCTCTGCTCCACCCTTTAAGCTTCCCCTCTGAGGCAAGTCTCCAGTCCACAAGCAGGCCATTTCCTGACGCCATACCCAGTGGACAGGATGAGAGCTACAGCCCGCATGGAACAACGTTCCGTCACCTCGATACACCTCATGTCCGCCACATGCAGTCACATTATTAGCTCTTCAGCACAGAGGTTACAGTGCTCCCGTGCATGTACGCAGACTCAGAGAAAAGCATCCAGAGACTCACACCTGCACACTGGCACACTCATAGCTCCCACGTGGACAGGAATTCACACAAGGTGTCTGTGTAGCCCACCCCACGCCCCTCACTCTCCTGGAGGTTCAAACCAGCTGCAGTATAGTCCCCACCCTCTCCCCTGGCCAGAAAACCCCTCCGTCCACCTCAGCAGAGCCCCCTGAGGGTGAGTGTACAACCCCTAGCACCCCCTGGACCTTACCTTCCCACAAGCCACCATGGAGAGGGCCAGCTGGTACCAAAGGTGAAATTCTCCAAATGCAAACTTCATGGCTCGCTCCAGGCACTGGGGAGGGGAGATAGTCAGCACTTACTCACCAGGGGTCCTCACACTCCAGCCACCCACACCCTTCCAGGGTAGTCACTGCCTTTGGGAGGCTGCAGGAGGCCCGCACTTGGCTCCTGTGAGACACCCTGCAGAAACCCAGTTCCTGCCTCTGGCATGCTGTGTGACCCTGCTCAAGTCTCTCACCCTCTCGGGCCCTCAGTTCACCTCCTTAACATGTGAATGATCTCACAGGGTGATAGCAAAGAGCAAATGGAGTAAGATTTGTGAAAGTGCTTTCAAAACATAGACATGCAATAAAAATAGCAGGGAACATTTATTATTACTGTGCATGGCGCTGTTCTCAGCCTTTCACACGCACTCTCCCCAACAACCTTGTGAGGTGGGTTCTCTAACTGCCCATATTTCACCAGTGAGGAAGCTGAGACTTGTACAACTTGCCAAGGTCAAAGCAGCAGAGCAGCCTGGCAGGGGAGGGACAGGTGAAGGGACAAATGGCTCCGTCTGATTTCCTTTACAGACTGCCTGACTCTGGGGAGTGGGATGGGCTGCATGGCCGGCCGTACCTCAGAGAGCATGACATACTGTCCCCTTCTGCCCAACGTGATGCTCAGGAGGTCATAGATGGCTGCAGCATTCTGCAAGCTCACTGCCCGGTCCTCCTCCTGCTCTGGCACCCGGCTCAGCACCACGTCTCGAGTGGCCTGTGGGTGGGACATTGTTTGGTAAGAGTGAGGACAGCAGATAAGCAGGTGTCTGTCTTCGAGGGGCCCCCACCTTGTTGGCCCAGACACTATCACCTTTTTGCCACTGACCCAGACCAGAAAGACGGCCACACTCTCAGAAATGGCCTTTTCTCATCTCCACAAAGGCCCTCTCCAAGACAGAAAATCCTCCACCTTTAGCCCAGGTTGGGTGAGGGAGCAGTTCTGAGGGGTCAAGCTTCCGGTATTAAATTTGTTATTCTACAAAATTTCAAGCCTACAGAAAGGTTGCAAGAATAGTCTCATAACCGAAAACCCTTCCTCAATGTTCCTCTCTCTATAGAATTATTATTGCCCTTTATAATTGGTTATTTTTTCTCATTCCAGGATCCAGTCCAGGATCATACCTTGTATTTGGGTACCATGTCTCTTTAATCTCCTTGCATCTGGAAGAGGCCCTCCACCTTTCTCTCATGACACTGGCATTTTTGAGGAGCACAGGCCAGTCATTTTATGGAACAGTCCCTGGTGTGTTTGCAATTCTCACAATTACAGCAAGAGTTTTGGCTAAGATATGAAAGTGCCTGGATCGGGTAGGTGGCTCTGCTGCTTGACGCTTGGTGGGGAGGTTGGGCTGTGGCCCCCAGTGCCCTCTTCTCTTCCTCTTCAGTCTTTCAAGTAGCTTTGACAAGGACATTCCCAGAGCCCCCCTTCCCTTCCCCTCTGTGTCCAGCCTGGACCCTCTCCAGGCTCCTTCCAACCATGGAAACTCTCCTCCGTCCCTCCCCAGGGAGAGCTTCCCCACACTCAAGAACTCCGCTCTTGGCATCCAGTGCCAAGGACTTCAGTAGCTCACAGAGTTGCCAGATGGCTGCTGGGGGTGGGGGTAGGAGAGGGAAATGTGCTGTATTGAGTGGGAAATTCTGTCTAATTCCAAGAGGGGAGCTCCTCATCACCAAGCCAGAAGCCCCCCATCAAGGATGTGGGACTCTTGTTCTTTGGTCTGTGCAGGTGGTCCCACCCCTCTGCCCACCTCTATACCCTGGGGACAACACGCAGGCTGGGGGCAAAAAAGACAGGGTGGAAGGGGAGAGGCTCCCCCACTGCAGGGGTGATGGGTGCCTCCGAGCAGCCACAGGGCAGGGATTTAGGCAGAGGACACTCTGGGGTCAGAAACAGTCATATCCCCATCCCCACTCCAAGGGCTGTGCGGGAGCTGGGCAGAGCTGCGCTCTGGGCAGATGCTGCTGCTGGCTGCCCCCAGCATTCTCCCTTCTCCTGCCCATTCCCCTCTGCCAAATGTGGCTCTCTCCTGCATCTCCCTCCCTCTGTCTGAGTCTCCTTCTGTGCAATGGGACTTGCCCTCCTCTGCTTCCATACGCAGGACCTCAAGACCAAGAACTCAGCCTTCCTAACAGAATAAAAAGGAGCTGCCAGCCCCTAAAAACCCAGATCTCCCTCATCAGAGCCACCCCATCCCTCCTGTGCAGCAAGTGGGCCTCATAGCTTCCCTTGAGCAGGACTGCTCTCCCCTCCTCCAGGTGAGGGGCTGGAGGCAGAAGCCCAAGCCCCTGAGGCCTCCAGACCACAGGCTCTGGGTGTGTCCTGCAGTGCAGGGCTGGAGTGTGTCCTCCTAGAGGCCTCTGGAAGCCAAAACACCTCCAAGACCCAAGGAGGTGACTCACTCTGGGGGACAGCTTGGTCACTGAGAGACTGGTGGTCAGGGGTTCTGATGGCTGCCCCGTTGCCACAGTTGGTGAGTGCTGCCCATGCCCCCATGGACTCAGATGGCCCAGGAGAGGGTGCCGGGATGCCCGGAAATCCTGGCAAGGCTGAGTTCTAGAGTCAGCCTGTGGAACAGGAGCCACTCAGGAGCTCCAAAGGGTTGAAGGAGAGGAGTGGAGAAAGAAGGTGCCAAGAAATCCCCCTCCTTCCCAGTGAAGTCCACCCACACAGCCACCAACAGGAAGAGAAAAGAAATTCTAGGGAGAGGGTTGGCAGGAGCTAGTCCCCTGAGCCAACTAGGAATACAGCCCTTGTTCTATCCCTGGCGATGTACCGCCCCACTTTGCCACCTCCAGCAGCTCCCCAGCTCTGGCCATCCTGGGTGGGGACCCACAGGGGCGGCCTCCACCAGGCAGGAGTGGCTCGGGAGTGAGAGGATGGGGCACAGAGGCTCTGTCTGTGGGGAGAACAGGAAGGAGCAGCAGTACAGAATGCACATCCCCGAGTGGAAGCTGACCTGGAATTCTGGTGGGAGTGAGAGGTTATGATGGGAGGGAGTGGGGACAGGCAGTCTGCAGGGGTGGGAAGCAGCTTGGCTGGACACATCCAGGGTCTGGGGACCCGCCTGCCTGCCCGTGCAGACCCGTCTTGTTCAGGGAATAGTGGGCTGCGAGCCATCACTATGGCCATCGGGATAAAGTCTAAACTCCTTTCTGGGGCTGCCTAACTGGCCAGCTTCTCTCCAGTGACATGGAATCCCTTGCTGGTCCCTACAGTCACCATGGCCCATCTTCGGTCATGCTGCAGTTCCCTCTGTCAACCTGGATACCTTCTAGCTCCTCAAAACTCCATTCAGGACCACCTTCTTACAGCACCATCCCTGACTCATCTCACCAGGAGAGGTCAGGCCTCTCCTGTCCTCCCCCAACCCGGCCCATACCTTAGCCCATACGCCCCCATCTGGTTCACCAGTTCTTGCTCATGGCTAGACTCCTGGCCCCAGGCACAACCGCACACACAGAACTTGACTCAACCTGCCTTTGTAGGGTGTGACACTCAGGAGAGAAAGATTCTGGGCCTGGAGTGGAAACCTCCCCCTGTCCATCCTAGACCTTGACCTTTAAGAGAACAGTGTCTGAATTTGTGTCTGGCAGAGGGAGGGGTGAATTTTCAGAACTGGGCGTTAATTAGGTCAGAAGAATAGGAACAGAAGAGAGGATCAGTCTAGCAGTAGTGGCAGCAGCAGCAGCAGCACAAATCCTCAGGCTGGTGATAGGCCCTCAATAGGCAGACAGCCAGGAAGGCTCCTTGGGGGTCCTAGGGACTTGTGCGAACTGGGGCCTGTGCAAGAGAGGGCTGTGATTCCCCAGCCAGAAGTGGAAGTGGGCTGAGTGGTTACTATGGCTTTGGGGCAGGGCCAAAGTGAAATATTCCTGGTGGTTGCTGGGCAGTGCCTGTGTGTGTAACCATGGCAACAGGGCGGGGTAGGGGGAAATGGGACAGAGAAAAGGCAGGCATGGGGGCTGGTGGGTAAGACACAGCAGAATAAAATTCATGTGCAGCTCAGGGGCCAGGGCCTCAGACACTATGGGAGCATCAGTTCCCTCCCAGCACCCCCAGCTGTCCTGCTCCCTCCTCCCTGGCTCACTGCCCTGAGGCCACATGGTATACTCCCATGCTCTGGCAGTAGCTCTGACCTAGTCCCAGCTACATTCTTTCTCTTCCACCATTGAAGTGGCCTCAGACCTGCTTTCATTAGAACATCCTCTAGATCAAATGCAGTAACAGATGTGAATGCACTTGTGACCTTTGAAGTAATACATGAACACTAAATCTTCTCACCGTCTCTTTCTCACTGTTCTTAGAATATGGCAGAATATTCTCCTCTGGTTTCTCCCTGCCTAGTGTGCACTGCCATAATCCCCACACCCACCCCAAGGCTGCCCGGCGCTGGGGATGCACTGCTCTGTTTAATCCATGGATTTAATCCCAGGATTTAAATCTAGCACTTGTGTAGTTGTCCGGCTCCTAGCCTTTGTCCTTCTGGCTGTTCTCCTAAGGTAGCCCCTCCTAGACTAAAGAACATTCACTGCAAGCCCTCTGGCAGGTCAGAAGAGGAGAAGCCAAAGAAACAACGCTAGTCCCCATACACCCATCACCCAACAGCTCAGCATTGTGAGCATAATACATTTCTGGTCTTTGACCAAGTATCCATGAAGCAAATACGGGACCTTAGGGAAAGGCCTTAGGCAGGCTGGCCCATGAGAAACCTAAGGCAGGGACTACTCTTGGTCAAATAGCCAGCTCTATGTGTGTGACACGCATTACTTTTTTTTTTTTTTTTTTTTTGAGGCAGTCTCATTTTTGTTGCCCAGGCTGGAGTGCAGTGGCTCGGTCTCGGCTCACTGCAACCTCCACCTCCCGGGTTCAAGCGATTTTCCTGCCTCAGCCTCCCGAGTAGTTGGGATTACAGGCACCCACCACCACACCTGGCTAATTTTTTTCTATTTCTAGTAGAGACAGGGCTTCACTATGTTGGCCAGGTTGGTCTTGAACTCCTGACCTCAAGTGATCCGCCCACCTCAGCCTCCCAAAGTGCTGGGATTACAGGCTTGAGCCACCGCTCCCGGCCCGCATTCCTCTTTTAGAAGCTGAATTGTCACATCCACCATCTCATCTGGCCTCACAGTAACCCCATGGTGGGGCAGGGAAGAAATCACTGACTACCCCCCACCCTCTGCAGATAAGGACACTGAGCCCCAGAAAGTGAACTACCTTGCGCAAGATCCCAGGGAACTGAGGCTGAACCACCCCCACTTCCCTCAGTCGGCCAGTTTGGGACCGCTGCGGCTTGCCTGAGCTCTAGACGCCTGGGGCTCCTCTGCCAGCTTTTTCCAACCTAGTAAGATACAAGACCAGTCCTGATCCTTCGGTGGCTGTAGGGCCACAGGCAGCACTAACCTCTCCTGCTGACCAGCCCTGTTTCTCTTCTCTAACCCTGGTCATAAACAGGGCTCCAGTCTAAGAGAAGGAAAGGGAACTACCATGTGGAGCACGCTCTGTACCTCTGTACAGCATCTCAAAATGCTCAGAATAATCTTCTGTGTACTCTCAGCCTATTTTACAGGTGGGAAGACTTTACAGATGGGAGGCCAGGTAAGCTTTCCAATGCACATGAGACGGGGGTTGGGACCTAAATTAGAGCCTAGACATTCTGACTTCACTTCCGGCTCCTTCCCTGCCTCCAGGTACCTCCAAGGAAGTGTCCAATAGCCTCATCCATGCCGTAAGAGACCCTGGGCTGGCTCTGCTTATAAAAGAACTGAAGCAAAACACAAGGTCAGGCTTCCCCCATCAGGCCCTGGGTACTGCTTCTCTGCAAAGAACATGCTCCTTGGGCAACAAGTCCAAAGCCCTGATGAACCCCATTCTCAAAAACAGGCTCTCCATTGGCCAAGGAACAAGGCTCAGGGCCTGCTGCTGCCACCCTCTGCAAAGTTACCCAAGAAACAAGTCTCCTGGCAGCATCTGTACCCAGCACCCGCCCTCTCCCTGGAGGACACTGTCATGCTCCCCCTGTGCTGTCGTCCCCATCAGCAGACATAATTACCACTGGCTCTTGAGCTGCCAGTCCACAGAGCCAAGAAATAACATGCTCTGTGACATGTCCCATCCACCCAGCGACCCAGGCCAGGCCCATGCCAGCCTCCAAGCTCCTGCTGCATCAGACTCCTGCAGCAGAAAAAACAGCTCTTTCCGCCAGTTAGAGAGAGGCTCTCCCACCTCCACTGAACCAAGGGCTCTAAGCTGGCAGTGTTATTAGACCCTTTACTGCTTCAGCCTTTAGCAGAGCAGGGCCTTGTGTTAGAGCAAACCAGATCCCAAAAGCTGAAACAATCTGTGCTCATCTGCTGAAGCCCTGATGGAATCAAGCCCAGGAAGCACTTTTTGTTTTGTTTTGTTTTTTTAACTGAATGGCATCCTTAATCCAATTTATCTCCCAATCAGACCTGAACATAAATGTTTTCAAAAATGACTAAGTCAGAATCAAGTATTTATCAGGACAAAATGAGCACATATTGAAGAACCAAAATGTACCAGGCACCTTCACATTCATTTTCTTATTTAATCCACCAAAGTCATACAAGAGAGACCTTATTAGCTCCATTTTACAGAAGAGAAAACCGAGGCTCAGGGTGGTAAGAAGCTCACCCAGGCCACACAGATTATGAATGGTAAATTCAAGATTCAAATAGCTAGATGCCCAGCCTTGGGCATGGCACAAAGACTGTTAATCTGCAGAATCCCAAGACTCAGAGACTTACCTATCCACCCCACTCTCTCAACACCAGGGCTCTGTACCCTTTCCATTGCTAAGAGCAGCAACTTGTTCGCCAGCAAAATGAAACAGGGATCCAAGGGTTCAGTTTACTTTAGCACATATTTTTATGTCCCAGATCAGTATTTTAGAAATAATAAAGATTCCTGTATCTCCTAGTTCCCCAACTGTTTCAGAAAATCAGGCTGGTTTGATACACAGTTCTTTCAAAAACAAGAATTTACATTTGAGGTTCAGCAGACTGGGATCATTCCTTCTGATTTGGGGACCAGGATTTCCTCCACATCCCTGGGAACAAACTGCAGTAGATGGGAGTCCATTTGGGACAGGAACTATGATTGAACTATTAATCATTGTCTTTACAGTGCTGAGCATGGTCCTGCATGCTGTAGCTGCTCGAACTAGATTAGATGGATGGATGGTAGGTGGATGGATAGATGAGTAAATGAATGGATGGATACATGGTGGATGGATAGACAGATGAATGGTAGGTGGATGCAGGGTTGGTAGGTGGCTGGATGGATGAATGGGGGATGGATGGAATGATGGGTAGATAGATGAATGATAGGTGGATGAATAGGTGGATACATGAAAGGTGGGTAGATGGATGGATGAAAGGGTGGTTGGATGAATGGGAGGTGGATGAATAAATGGATGAATGGGTAGGGGGATGCATGGTTTGTGGGTGGGTGGGTAGATGGATGAATGAATGGGTGGATGGATGGACGGTGGATGAATGGATTAATGGGTGGATGGATGGATGATAGATGAATGGATTAATAAGTGGATGAATGAATGGTGGGTAGGAGGATGGGTGGATGGAGAAATGATGGGAGGGTAGATGGCCAGAAGGATAAATGGGAAAATGGGTAGATGATGGATATATGAATGAATCAATGATAAGTAGGTGGATTTTTAAATGCCATTTTGGCCCCAAAGACTCAAAACTAGGTCTAAAACACAAATCATCTTCAACCAGTTATATCTCATATCCTCCTTGCATTCCTGTGAAAGCATTAGTAAGGTTTCTATTTACCTCTTGAAAGACAAGGTCTCCCTCATTCATTCTGATCGCACATAGTCAGCTTGTAATAAAAACCATATCCAAAGTAACAGCCCCATACCACATAGCCACTCCTCTGAGTTCCAAACCACAAAATAAGGAAGCCTGCAAACACTGTTTCCTGCAGCAGCTGCTCTGGATGTCCTGGAGGTGGAAGCAATGATGATGATGCCTCCTGGGTTGGCCCTGTGGGAAAAGCTTTCACTGCAGCATAACACATTTTGCAGGTATTAGGAGAACCTAAATAGTAACCAAGGCCAACAGCTGCTGTTCTAGAGGTTTCTCTCCAAGCCCATCATTTGCAGCCAAACCCAGCCAACATCAAAGGGGGATGAGGAAAACCCTACAGGTACATGGAGCCTTGGGGTTCAGCTGAGAGGTATCAGGGCAGGAGCTTGGGAAGCTGGTAGAGTGGAACCCATACCCTAGTCCTCTCACTGTTCAAGAATGAGACTGGAGGGAAGGAGAATTTAAAACAAAGGCAGGAGAAATGGCAGGTCTGGCCACTCGGAGAAACCATTCCCAGCCACAGAGGCCAGATCCAGCACCCGGGGAAAAGGTCACCACAGACGAAACACTAAAGCTAAGTACATTGCCAACACTCTCCCCCAAATCCCTCAAGTTTCTGAATGTCTAACAGGCTGGGTATAAGGGGAAACAAACCAGCCAGTCCCACAAGAGGCGCCTCCTCCCAGCCTCAGTGCAAACAGTGTCTGGGCAGTGCCTGTTTCCTACGCCACAGGGAATCTCCCAGGACACTGCCTGGTCAGCCAACCCAGACTCACCCACCCCCTAACCCCTAGTCTCTGAGGCAGGCTGCCAGCCACACTGTCTTGCAAAAGGGAAAGAGCTGCTTGGAGGAGAACGCATACTCAGGAAAACCCACCTGGCTCCAAGCATGGGCCATGTTTCTGTAAAAGGCCATTCTCTGCTTGAAGGGTTTGGGAGTGGGTGGACAGCCTTAACTGAAAGGCATCTGAACTCTGTCCTGAGGACTTTGATCAAGCAGAGGCTACAGAAAATGACTTGGGAAGATGGAGCCCAGCCTCACTCCCTACCAGGAGAAAAATTATGACCATCCTTACCCTGACAGGCTTGGCCCTTTTACAAAGCCCTCTGATCCCCAAAGTCACCTCCCTGGCCTTTTACACTTGAGAAGACCAAGGATCACAGTAGCGGGCAAAGGAAGCACCAGGATGGGAGTCCAGGAGCCCTGCGTCCTGGGGCTTGGAAACTGCTGAGGGAGAAGGACATGTTCGAGTCATGGCTTCAAGGCTTATTAGTATACGCCCTTGACCAACAGCCATACCTGTCCTGGACCTCACTTTTGTCATCTGTAAGATGGGAACATATAGTATTAGAGTGAACTATTATGAAACTGTTGTTTTTGCAGGTCATATGCAATTGAAAATTAGGCAATTTCACATGACTCAACATAATGCTCACCTAATCAGCTTGGAACCTCCCTGGCTGAGAAAGGACCTAACAGATGACCCTGTTTTCAGCCTTTCACCACCTACCTGTAAACTGCACTGGAAGCCTCAGTATACAAAGGCTACAAAATAACCAGTGTTTAGGCTGGGTGCGGTGGCTCACGCCTGTAATCCCAGTACTTTGGAAGCCGAGGTGGGTGGATCACCTGAGGTCAAGAGATTGAGACTGGCCTGATCAACATGGTGAAACCCCATCTCTACTAAAAATACAAAAATCAGACAGGCGTGGTGGCAAACACCTGTAATCTGAGCTACTTGGGAGGCTGAGACAGAAGAATCACTTGAACCTGGGAGGCAGAGGTTGCAGTGAGCCAGGATTGCGCCACTGCACTCCAGCCTGAATGATAGAGGGAGACTCTGTCTCAAAACAAAACAAAACCAAAAAACAACAACAACAAAAAAAACCCTTGTTTCCAGACAGGTAATTCCAGTGCAGTCTCACTGGAGGGTGGACGTGGTGAAATGGCGGAGACGGGATGGGAGTACTGGTCTGCACAGGATTCAGTCTGTGGTCAGAGTAAGGGCCCATTTTTAAAAGTAAAAAGCACACTGTTCTCCCATGAAAATCAGATGTGGCACATGGTGCCTCTTATCTCCACAGCCGCTAACCAGTGAGATGGCCCCTCCCCTGGGCAACCACTTACCCACCTCACAGGCAAACATTTTAGGACAACACCCTGGCCAGCTGGCATTCCCATCCAAATATCCACACCCTACACAGAAACTCTCGGATCCAACACGGACCAGCCCCAGCTGAGGCAGGATGCAGTCCCTCTGTCCCACAGCCCAGTGCCTGCTCCTATTTGCTGGGAGGCCTGAGGCACCAGAGGTAATCTGATTACCAACGCTATCTAAGCAAGCCCTGGTATCGCAAGGTCCCAGACATCCGAGGGAACATTCATTTCCGGCTGTTCAGGGATCCCGCTCATGGGGTCTTGGTTTCTTAACCTCCGCATCCATACACTCAGATGCATTGTTTTTTTGAAAACCAATTTCTCAACCCGGTGGTTCCCAGCTCACCAGCTCTGATGGGCCCCTTGGTCGGAGGACTTGGACCTGACCATGTAGATGACTTCTCTGTGCTTGGCTTCTGCTGCTCCTGTTCCACTCTTCCTGTGCCCTCTTTAGACGAGTCCAGTCCATCCTTCATCTTACCATCTCCTCAAACACACAGCCACACTGCACTCTCCTTATGCTGAGCCTCCAAAGTGCTTAGCCCTGGGCAAACATTCCTTGGTACCATGGCCACCATATGTGTGCATGCATGAGTGTGCGTGCATCCGCATGCGTGCATTTGCCTCATCTTCCTGCCCAGGACACGAGCAGTGGGTCCTACAGAAAAGTCTAAACAGCCAACTTCATGTGTGCTTTGTCTAGCACAATTTGTCTTCTGCTCTGTGTTCTTTTCCCATAGCGCTCACACGTGGACACTCTGCATACTGTAGTTTTTGATTAATTTACTGCCTACTTCTCTTCACTAGAATGTAAGCTCATGAGGGAAAGGACTTTTCTCCATTTGTTTGCTGAGGCATCTCTGGCATCTAGAGTAGGGCCTGGCACAAAGTAGATGCTCAATAAATAGCTGTTGTGTGACTAAATGAACTCCTTCCATAGGCACGCTTACCTTTGTGAGTACTGTTATCTTACAGGGGAGAAAACGGAGACTCAGAGAAAATAAGTGATGTGCCCCAGCCCTCAGCTAACATGCAGAACTGGAACCTGATTCCAGGCTTTCTGACTCCAAAGTGTACATTCCTTCCATTCCCTACCTGCCATGTTCTCATATCTGTCACGGCACCCAGCACGCAGCTATGTAACATTTTACTGTGACCTTGTTGATGATCATTTTTTTAATCCCAAAAGAGATGGGTGTGGCTCCAGGTACTCAGTCTCTACTTGTTTGGCGGCAGAATGCAGGCCTCCAAATGAAGCCTTCTATAGCCAATCCCAAACCTAATGAGCAAGACCTGCCGTATGGGGGCCCAGGGCCAAGAAGCATCTACTTTAGGAGTCTCCCTGGGCGACAGAGTTTGGGTAGGTCACAGATGGCCTGTAACTGGGCCCCACAGCCCTTCCCCACAGGGTCAGAGGGCCAGAGGCCCCTGAAGGACATCCTGGAGCTTACCATGGACTCGCTGATGAGGAGGAGCAGGAGGGCTTCCTCGATGTTGTCCTTGGGGCAGTAGAGGCTGAAAGACACAAATGACAGGCCTGGCTAGAGCATGCACCTCACCAGACAGCACCACTGACCCACCATGCCAGCCTTCTGCCCTGGAGTCAGCACCAGCCTGGTAAGGTGACCCCTTCCTGCATAATTCATGGGCACCGGATACCATATGCCTCAGAGTTTTGGATCTGAAAGGCCGCGGTGGGCGGTGGCTGCTGGGCTGGAATAGTACGGACGCTCCTGGGGAGGAAACTTTCCTCCCTGCACCAGCACCGCAGGGAATGGCTGGGGCGATGAGCGACCCCACCTTCGAGGAACGGCACAAGTGAGAGAGAGGTGTCTCAGACAGGACTACTGGGAAGACAGGTAACCTCCAAATGATTTCTTTGGCCTCCGAGTGCCTTATAGGATTATCTCCACAACCGGGACCCCAACACCTGCCTTCTCTAGCTGATCTGGCTCCTGCTGAGACTGAGGAAGCTGCCTGGCAGTGTGCTGAGTGGAGACTGGAGGAGAGCATGGGGCGAAGAGAAAGCCATCAGTGGGGATAGAACCCTGCGCGACATGTGAGACTGGTGAGGTGCAGCAGGGCAGGCAGAACTTACTTGTCTCCTTCATAGAGGTGAGGTTTCCGCAGGGCCTGCGTGGCGAAAGAATTCTCCTCCTTGCCCATGAATTCAGGCAGAGGGTGGGACAGGGGGCTCCAGTAGCACTCCTCACTCAGGGAGTGCAGCAGGACCCCCGCCAGGTGCTTGGCCGCCATCTGGCAGAGAGGGAAGCACTCAGACCCAGACACAGTTGTCAGCTCTACCCCAGCATGGCCTAGAATGCCCTCTGCCAGTCACCCAGCTAAATCTGCCCCCCTTGCAATGTACAGCCCTTTGCGTAGGCCCCTCAACCCCGCTCCCAAGGGAGCCCCCTTGCTCCTTCAGTCCCTCCAACACTGGGGCTCCCACCCCTCTGCTGGCCTCAGACAGCTCCTACCTCATCTTTTCTCTTCTCTCCTCTCCTAGACAAGAGGAGTATTTTCTCCCTCTCCTGACCCCTTGGAGCCCAGCCCCACTCTGAGTATTCAGCAGGCTCTTGCAGTGTTGGGAAGAGCATAATGCCACAGGCACGGGTAGCTCTCTCTCCCAGGTGCCTTTCTGATTATTTGACTGAGAATTATAGCATGAGAAGCAGCTGTGGCTCTGGTTTGGACAAACTGAGGCCTAGGAGGGCAGGACTGTGTTGGGGCAGGCAAGCAGGGTCACTGTTATTTATTAGGATCGCAAACAAATCCCTAAAAGTTCGCATAGCACCTTGCTAGTGGTGGTAGCAAGTTTGTCAACACAGTTTGCCCAGGGAAGGGCTGGCAGTAGATCTGAAATCTGATTTAACATGAGGGGCTATCTGCAGTGCTGCAGGGAGAAAAAGGCTGCACCTCCCTGGCTGCGTGGGAAAGGATGCTGAGATTGATTACCAACCTCTGCCACGAGCAGGCAGGAGACCTACTGCCACCCCTGCTTCAGAGGTTCCCTGCAAGGACTTCTGTTGTCTCCCACCAAAACTGACTCCTGAATAAGCCAGCACCACCAGCACCCCACATTACCACTTTGAAGTTCTGAGTTGCTTTGGTCTCCACAGTCCGCAGCACCTCCCGGAGCTCTCTCACGCCCTTCACGATGTTCCTGGTGGGAGGACGGCAGAAGTAGAGCTGTTACCAGCCTAGCTCGCAAAGAAGGATGCTCTCAGCATACCAAGAGATCCCAGGAGGAGCTGCCTGCTAGAGTTTTATTTGAACACATTCGATAACTGGAGTGAAAAGTTAGAGTTGTAACACCAGGACTTTAGAGGCCCAGGACATCAACAAAAAGGAAGGAGGATCCCTTTTCCCCTAGTCCCTTTCCCTCTTTCCCCTCAGCAACTTGGGCTTCCAGTTTACCACCAAAGGGGTACCAAGATTGAGTATCTCAAACAAGGTGTGACCTTGGCCCAAGAGCCTTGGGCTGGTGACTTTCTGACCTGAGTCAGCCTCAAATTTTCCAGCTTCACTTGCTGTATCTGGTCAATGCTGGATTCCATCCTCCCCTCTCCGTCCCTAGTACCATGACCCCAGGCTGGCCTGCCTCACCTTGGGCCTTGATGACCACACCAGCCAGTCTCACCACTCCCAGTCAGCCTTCTGTGCCTTGAAATAGTTTTAAAGCTTTTAAAAGTGTGAGCCATAGTGAGAAATACATCTCACATTGCAACCCAGTATCCACACACACTTCCCTGACATAAAACCGAAGTGTCTCGACACAATACCCATCTCTCCGATGTGCAATCAACACTGAGGTTTTCCATTTTCCTTCTCCCTCTACCCCCGTTTTATAACATGCTGGCTGCAGCCCACTAAATAGATCTTGCATTCCCATTAACAGGTTGTGGCCTGCAATGTGAAAAACTGCTCCCTCTGCACCTTGGGGGTCTCAGTGGATGCAGGAAGGTCACCTGGATTCTCTCAAGTCCAGCCCTATAGTGGTCCCAGGGCTCACAGAATCCAGTCCAGGCCCCCAGCATAGCATCTGAGGCTGTAGGGTCTGCTCCTCACCTTTCTCCCACCTCAGCCCCCAGCACTAGAGCAAGTCCCGTCTGAACGACCGCAATCCCCTATATCAAGTCTTGGCACTGGCTTCTTCCACTGCCTTACACAGCCTTTCCCCACTTCATCCTTCAAAAGCAAGTTCCAATGTCACCTCCTCCACGAAGCCTCCCCAGACCCCTCCCCATGTTGCCCTGCCTGTTAATTCCTCTTGTGAAGCAAGTAAAACCTCTCAAGGTCATTTTCCACCTGCAGGTCTGACCACTGCACACTGTGGTCTCCTGAGGGCCAGGCGCATCACTACCATGTTCCTAAAGCTCCGCCCAGCAGCTCCTGCCACGTAGCACATGCTCAGGAAAATGTAAGGGCTGCCCTGCTCATCTGCTCAGGGGGTTCCCTGGATCACACCACACAAGGGAAAGCAGAGGCTGCTGGGCCAGCGAATTTAGAAAAATTAAGATTACAGAGGGTGAACAGCCCAAACTGGCAGCCAGGAAAGTTACATAAGCCCCTTCTTCAATTTCATGCACAAAACAGGCTCCTGGAGGCTTTGGGGCCTGGCAGCCATGAAAGGATACATTTGCAGATCAAGTCCCTTACCTTCTGGAAAGCTCTGGCCTCAGAACATGAAAGCAAAAAAACGTGCAAACTACCAACATTACCAACACAGACCCTTGTCTTCAGAGTTGAGAATGGAGACTCTTGGGGTAGGATCAGAGTTATGATGACTTTCCCTAGTCTGCCAAGTGCTCTGAAGACCTGGGAGTGGCAAGCAGGACAGGGAACCTCAGCCCCCTTAGAGACCATCAAGTCTGGGTGCGGTCTGTAAAATGAGGACTTCACTTAGCTCAGTGTCTCCCAGACTTCTGTAGACTGCATACCTCATTCACTATGTTTACCACTAGCTGCCTATCACCAGTACTATTATTTATGTCATACTTTTCCTTATATCTTCCTTTTTCTTTTAAGGTGAGTAGATAACTCACCTTCCCTTAATAATAACAGAAATATTTTTTAAAAGTTAGTGTGCACATCACTTAAAACCACATTGTGTGTCACTAGAAGTACTCGTACCACACTCCAAGAAATGATAATTTATTTTATTTATTTGCAGAGATGAGGTCTCGCTATGTTGCCCAGCCTGGTCTTGAACTCCTGGACTAAAGTGATCCTCCCACTTCAGCCTCCCAAAGTGCTGGGATTACAGGCATAAGCCACTACCACACCTGGACAGAAATGATAATTCAGACAAGAGGGCCTCAAAATGTGGTACTTGGACTAGCAGCATCCGTATCCCAGGGACTTGTTAGAAATGCAAATTCTGGCCGGGCGCGGTGGCTCAAGCCTGTAATCCCAGCACTTTGGGAGGCCGAGACGGGCGAATCACGAGGTCAGGAGATTGAAACCATCCTGGCTAACACGGTGAAACCCCGTCTCTACTAAAAATACAAAAAAATTAGCTGGGCGAGGTGGCGGGCGCCTGTAGTCCCAGCTACTCGGGAGGCTGAGGCAGGAGAATGGCGTGAACCCGGGACGCGGAGCTTGCAGTGAGCTGAGATCCGGCCACTGCACTCCAGCCTGGGGGCAGAGCGAGACTCTGTCTCAAAAAAAAAAAAAAAAAAAAAAGAAATGCAAATTCTGAGACCCCCCACCCAGACCTGCTGAATTAAGGACTCTGGGGTGGGCCAGGTGTGGTGGCTCATGCCTATAATCCCAGCACTTTGGGAGGCTGAGGCTGGCAGATCTCTTGAGGTCAGTAGTTTGAGACAAGCCTGGCCAACATGGTAAAAACCCCATCTCCACTAAAACTATAAAAATTAGCTGGGTTGTGGTGGTGCCTGTGCCTGTAGTCCCAATCTCTGGGCCTATGGCCTCTGTCTCAGCTCTGGGTTATTTTCCGAGACAGAGGCCTCAGTGGAACCAAAGAAGCTTCCTGTGGGGGGCCCAGGCCTGTCCTTGGGCCTGGTTTATCTACGAGGAATCCTGTTCTTCTGTCCTCTGTGGGGCTGGGGGCTGGTAGGAAGAAGGTGGTCATAAAGCTGAAGGGTCCCATAGGCCAGGCCAGCTTAGGGGACAGCCCAGCACCAGCCACCAACAGAAGACAGGAAAAAGACAGACTGCAGTAAACTGAGTAAAAGGACAGACTTCATGAGCTCCCGGAAGAGAAAAGAACTGGCTGATTCTGGGATATCAGTCTAAGACAACCCTGGCAGCTGGGCCCAACAGCAACAGGCTGAAGAGAGCTGGACCCCGGGGCTGCCTAGGGCCCTGTAGCCCAGAGGACGCTGGCAGGTCCTGGGACCTGCTACCAAGAGGCCAAAGCCAAGAATGACTGTGGTCCCTTCTTCCCACTCCACCGCAAGGACTGTCCTCTCTCTGCATTGCCGAATGAGCTCAGCCTTTAGCCTTTACATCATCAACGCTCTTGCACCAGCAGACTGGCATTACCTGGAAGCTTGGGAGAAACGCAGACTCCCCTCCAAAACACACACACACACACACACACACACACACACACACACACACAAACTCAAGGAATCAGCACATCAGCATTGCATCTTACGCATTTTAAGATTCTGTATCTAAAAGTTGTGTCTTTTTACTACTTTCAAATCTGTAAGGGATTCTGGCATATAAGCTCCCAGGAATTCTTTAGCAAACCAAATAATCACCTTCAGGGATGTTTTGGGTAAATCCCAATTTTTATTGAATGCCCTTCAAGAAAAAAAAAAAAAAAAAAGAGATCCCAGTGTCCAGGGCTGTACAGGGAGAGATCTGGGGTCCCAGCTAACACTGACTTGGGAATGCCCCCTGCCTCAGCTTACCCCTCTGAGAAATAAGAAGGCACACGACGGGGCTTCTCCAGGGCTCTGCAGATGGCCATGAGCCTGAGCAATCACGTCACAGCTCTGAAGCTGCCAGTGCCAGGTGGAGCTGGGGCTTTTCCGAGCCATTCCTGGCTGCCCTGCCAGAGGCCAGCTTGAAAGATCTCTTTGTTCTCGTCTCTCATGCTGACCTTTCTGAGCAAAGCTGCCCACTTTTAACAATATCCAAACAGGGCCTCAAACAACCCTGGCCCAGAAACAGCCTGCATGGGGAGAAGCCAGGAAGCCATTTATTCCAAGTCAAGGAAAGCCTGGTTGGCCAGGAACAGAAAGAGAGATGTGGGTGTGATGATGGGTCAAGGACACGGCCCACCTTAGGGGAGCCTCTGGGGGGATGTGCAAGGGGCTGGCAAGCTCCCCAGGCCCCTAGGCGGCAGCAGGCAGTGCTGCACATTTCACAGAGCCCTTCCTTTGCCTCACTCAGTCCGTGCAGCTTCCCATGAGGTTGGTGAGGGAGGTAGGCTTCATTATCCCAGCACCAGCACAATGTGTGGTGCATAGAAGGTACTCAAGAAATGATCACTGAATAAATAAATCCCTAGGTTCCAACAGGAAAAAGAGAGCCCGGAAGATGCCTGCCTTTCCCTCCCTTACCTAAAGGGAAAGGCAGGCTTACGGCAGGCACAAAGGGGTTCAGATTTTCCTTTCTTTTCACCCTGAGACCTCTGAGAAAGACACCTGTCTCTTGACCCAGCATGGTTACATTTTCTTTTCCTGACCATGTGAACTCCAGAACTCCTGGGACTCAATTTGCTAAGTCTTTACAAAGTGCCAGCTGCCTACCAAGTGCCTGGTCATCAGCTCTGTTCACGACAGAGCTTGGCCAAGTGTTTTCCATACAGTAAGTGTTCAAAAAATATCTGGGGAAGACTGGGTTTGAGCTAAAACAGAGAATGAGAAACTACATGGAACTGATGGCTGAATGGAACCTAAACAGATACTAGTGCATATGGCCCTGGCCAGATGTCCCTATTCCAGGGCCAGTACCACTAACTGTGTATGAAAGGTTACCGGTCAAAGACCCAGAAGAGCATAGCCAGTTGGCAGATCCCAACAGCTGAATGCGTGAATCAGGGGACAAGATCAGGTGAAGTTCAAGTGGTCACCAAACTGTTCACTCCTGTTGCAGACCCAAATCCTCTGTTTCAAACAGAGGATTCCTCTTCACTCCCAGCCCAGAATAGGGCTGTGACATTTCCCTCCTGTGGCACTGAGGATGTCGTCCTGTGGCACTGAGGATGTCGTCCAGGTGCCGGGCTCTTTCCTTTCTAGTGAGGCGGGGGATAGAAGTGGGGAAGGTTGGCCGGGCGCGGTGGCTCAAGCCTGTAATCCCAGCACTTTGGGAGGCTGAGACAGGCGGATCACGAGGTCAGGAGATCGAGACCATCCTGGCTAACACGGTGAAACCCCATCTCTACTAAAAAATACAAAAATCTAGCCGGGCGAGGTGGCGGGCGCCTGTAGTCCCAGCTACTCGGGAAGCTGAGGCAGGAAAATGGCGTAAACCCGGGAGGCGAAGCTTGCAGTGAGCTGAGATCCAGCCAATGCACTCCAGCCCGGGAGACAGAGTGAGACTCTGTCTCAAAAAAAAAAAAAAAAAGAAGTGGGGAAGGTTGAGGAGGTGGTGCTAAGAGTGGACAAAGGCTGTGCATTCAGAGAGGCTGGAATGGGCCTCAGAGGTTACCCTGTGCCCCAAAGCATGACACAGAGCACCAGGAGGCTCTCAGAACGGGATTCACTGTTGGGTGACTGTGGCCCCGGAACCCCAGATTTGTGAGAACAGTCTGACTCCTGTCCTCCCCTAGCCCTGCACATACCCGGTGGCTGCTAGAACAAGGCAAAATGACTGATGGAATCCCTCATGGGGGTCATGGCAAACAGCAGGCTGGGCTTTCTAAGGTGCCTTTGCTGCCTCTCCAACTCGGCATCCAGCTGGAAAGGTGGAGCAAATACACACACACACACACACACACACACACACACACACACACACACACGGAAAGGGACAGTGCTTTCATAGGCCTGAACAACCTGCCAAAGTCCTGGGGAACTCCCTTAGAAAACACATCCACTCCCTTCTCTATTGTTTGATTTTGGTGCAGTGAGCACATGTTGCTTTACAAACTTTAAAAAATTACAAGAACAAGCACAAAACATATGGCCCACCTGGTTCAATGTGCATGGACCAAGCTCACTCTGGGCCCAGGGCAAAGAATAGCTGCTGCCAGGTCTAGGCGGAAGGAAGGGAAAAACCAACTCAGAGAGAAATCGACTGTTGCCCACTCTGGGTAAAGGAACAGAGTCGGCTCACGTACTTGTTCTTGGGAGATACCCAGGCACTCGTCCTAGTGCAGTGAGAGCCACCAACAGGGACAACCAGCTTCCCTGGCACTGAAAGGTCCCCCTCCCCTTCCAGGCCCCACTGCTTCACCCCTGGAGCAGTTTCATGTAAAACAGAACCAAGCTTATTTCTGGAGCCTCCCCTATAGTTTGAACCCTGGGCCCAGCTGCCATTACCCGTCTCCCAAAAAAACATGTCAGAAAGGTGCCCCCTCCTGGCAACCAGGCGGCCGAACTGCCTGGGGCGAGGCTCCAAACAGAGTCCACGGCTGCCCTCTAGTGGTGGTGAGGGGAAGAGACGCCCTCCACCCCCACCCACCACTGGCTCCTTTGCACTGGGGCCTCCCAAGTCCTGATAGTCCTTTCAGGCCCGTGCCTTCAGTTCTAGCTCAATTAGGAACCCTATCATCAGCCACAGAGCAAGGGGCAAGAGCCATCTCGGGGAATCAGCCGCTGAATCAATAGGGCAAGGCTCCTGGAGGAAATTAACATCCCTCAGACATCCTGATGAGGAACTGGGTAGCAGTCTCAGGCTTAGCCAGAGAAGGGGAGGCTCAGGCTTTCCTGAAGCTCCAAGGAAAGCATCTGGGGTCCAGCAATTGCCACCCACCATACACAACGGACAACAGCACACTCTTTAACTTAGGTCAAGTCCTCAATGGGAGGGACAAGCTGAACTCTGGGGGCGGGCACTGCCTGTGGCCATCTAGCTCCACCCTGTTCTCAGCAGGGTCTCCTTAGTCTCGCTGGCAGCTGGGTCCACCAAGGCCCATGTGGGAATGAGCTCAGGCAGGAGGCAGGCTCCACCATCTCTCCCTCTCCCTGGGCCCCTGAGGAACTGCAGCACCCCTGCTCCACTCTTGGCCCCTTGGGGTGAACACCTTCAGGGTCCACCCCAGCCCAGGCAGCACACCCACCTCTCTGCTCTTTCTCCCCCAGCACAGAGCACTGCCTGACCGTCTCCACCACAGGTTCCCCTCTGGGACGGTCACCCCACGACGGGAGGGGACCTCCTCCTGGCCACAGCTTGAACCCTGCAGTGAGGGCAGGGCGTCTGGCCCATAGCAGGCACTTGGAGGCAACCTGGGACAGGAACTGAGGGCCTTTCTCTGGGCTTCATCACCTAAAACTGACTCCCTTCATGGGGCAGTGAGCTCCCTGAACACCGAGAAGGGTTTCTCCCTGCTTCCCAAGCATCCCAAGAGCCCAGGGGGGCAGGATGGAATGTAACCAGCAGAAAACACTGCCCTGACTCCACAGCCCTTTAACAGACCGTTCAGAGCTGCCCTAATGCAGATGAGCTGACATCAGTATCTGACAGGTATTATGCTTCTAGCACCTTAAGCTAAGACAGTGGTTCTCAACTGGGGCAACTGTGCCCCCACCCAGGACATGTGCCAATGTCTGGAGCCATTTCCGGTGTCACTCTTGGCCAGGGGGAGTGGGGGGAGTGGGGGCGGGGGGGAGTGGAGGGATGGTGCTCCTGGCATCCAGTGGGTGGAAGCCAGAGATGTTGCTAAAACCTACAATGTATAGGAGAGCCCCACAATGAAGTTACCTGGCTCAAAATATCAACAGTGCTGAGGCTGAGCAACCCTGGGCTAAGGTATCTTTATATTATTTTTTAACTTCCTAACAAATATATTAAAAAAATACTAGAACTGACGATTCACCTACGAGGATATCACCGTGCCCAAGGGACAATGTGGTACTACACAGGCTCACTGATGTAGACATGCCATGGTGCCGTGGGCTGGACAGACCCAGCTTCAGCACCAGGCTCATGGGGTTTACATCTGTGAGTTCCTGACTTTGGGCGAGTTACTTAACCTCTCCTTTCTTCAGTAAAATGGGGATTTTATTAGTTCCTGCTTCACAGGATTATACAGAAAGGCATTCGCATTCGGCCTGGCATGGAGTAAGTATTCAACAAATATTAGCCACAATTATGAGGAAAGGTGCACAGAAATTATTTACAGCCCAGCCAGGCACACAGGCTGCAACTCCAGCTCCTCTGGGCTGGATGGGCCACAGGAAATAGACAGAGGGGCTGAGCAACTGCCACGTGTCCTGGGACTGCTACTTACATGCCAAGACTTTCTTTTTTTTTTTTTGAGACAGAGTCTCGCTCTGTCACCCAGGCTGGAGTGCAGTGGCCAGATCTCAGCTCACTGCAAGCTCTGCCTCCCGGGTTTACGCCATTCTCCTGCCTCAGCCTCCCAAGTAGCTGGGACTACAAGCACCCGCCACCTTGCCTGGCTAGTTTTTTGTATTTTTTAGTAGAGACGGGGTTTCACCGTGTTAGCCAGGATGGTCTCGATCTCCTGAGCTCGTGATCCGCCCGTCTCGGCCTCCCAAAGTACTGGGATTACAGGCTTGAGCCACCGCGCCCTGCGCCAAGACTTTCAAGACTTTTAAATGTTTGGGCTGTTTCCCTGAATGATGACTCAATTTCTACCCCTCTTCAGGGTGGTGAGGTTGGGGCGGGGTGGAGCCAGGATCCTGGCTGTAAGGACCAAAATGTGTGCCTCAGGAAGAAAGAAGAGGAGGGAGGGGGTGGAGCTACAGCAACAGAAAGTGACTGAAATCGCTTGGGCTTTCTGGGGGGTGATGGTGAGTCAACACCTCTGCCCACTGCTGCATTGCATACACACTGACCGACAACCCTCCTGTGGCCTCAGCACAGAGTGCAGAAGGGGAAGCAGGCTCTGGGGAGGGAGGGATCACCTGCAAGAAGAGGAGACACCCTTTGAGAATGGTGATTCAGGGTTCCAGAGAGGTGGGAGTCAGCACACCATGGATCAGCTCTATGCTCCCAGCCATCACCAGGCCCTGGCTTCTCCCACACACCCATGGGCTGCCCAGGCTGTCCTTCCATGCCCCCAAATTTGGAAATGGCATGAGTTTCCAGGCCGCTCAGGCCCGAAGCTGGAATCCCAGTGGGTGAGCTCGGGCAAGTGACTCAACCTCTCCAAGCCTCCCTCACTAGTGTATGGGGTCACCTGGCCTTCCCAGAGCACTGTACACCAAACACATGGTCCAGCCAGGCCCACAGCAGAAGCATGACTGCCACTGGTCTCTCTCCCTCTTTTCCTCCTGGCTGTCCTTGATGTTCACCTTAAAGTCCCAGCACTTTGGGAGGCCGAGGCGGGCGAATCACAAGGTCAGGAGATCGAGACCATCCTGGCTAACATGGTGAAACCCCGTCTCTACTAAAAAATACAAAAAACTAGCTGGGCGCGGTGGCGGGCGCCTGTAGTCCCAGCTACTCGGGAGGCTGAGGCAGGAGAATGGCGTGAACCCGGGAGGCGGGGCTTGCAGTGAGCTGAGATCTGGCCAGTGCACTCCAGCTTGGGTGACAGAGCGAGACTCTGTCTCAAAAAAAAAAAAAAAAAGTCATACCTGCAGAAAATTCAATTGTGGGGAAGGGGAGCAGGCAACCCCTAGAGGTGGCTGTGGGGGGACTCTCAATGGAGAGGAAGTTAATAGCTGTGAAAATACTCCAGGTGTTTTGCATTCCTTCCCTCTCACTGGACCCTTGCACCCTCTGGGACATGGACAAGCAGATGCACTTAGAGGGGAGGAAGCCAACTAGAGGGGCAGATGGGGAACTTGTTCAGGGCCACAGAGTAACCTCCAACCCCGGGGCCTCACCCTTACTTCCTCCAGATGGCGAGGGCACCCACCAAAGTTTTCACACCAGAAGCTGGCACACAGCACCTGCAGGGTGTGAGCACCCTTGGGCAACCCACACTAGGTTAGCAGCACTCCAAGGGTGGTGGCCCAGGGGCTCAGTAACAGAATTCCTGCTGTGGGTAGGCAGCCTATTAGATGAGACTGCCAGCTAAGAAAGTCAACCGGGCACTGAGCACAGAATCCTGGCTCTACTGAGGACAAGTCGCTTTTGTTCCCTGTGCCTCAATTTCCCATCTGTGAAGCAGGGATGCTAACTATGGCGCTTCCCTCAGGGAATACTGGCAGGACTAACACATATGCAGGTGCCTGGTGAGAATTTAGCACTTCCTAAGGGGCATGCATTATCCTAAGAAATATCCCTGAAATGGATGAATGAAGGAGATGGACTATTGAAATTAGAACTATCCCCTCCCCACAAAATCCACTCCAAGAAGCTTTCATAGATAAGAACAGCCCCTCTGGCCTTCGTGCCTATGCAGGTCCTTGGGAGGGAGGAATTGAGGACTCCTTAACCTCTGTAGTGCAGGGGCCAGCAAACTGTTTTTCTCTAAAGGGCAAATAAAGACAGCAAATTTTACAGACTTTCCCATAAGGTCCCAAATGCAGCTACTCAAGTCTGTGGTGAGATTATATGTAAATGAATGGGCATGGCTGTGTTCTAACAGAAGTTTATTTACAAAAAAACAGGTGGCAGGCCACCCCTGCCTTACAGGCACAACTGCCCCAGGTCCTCGTCATAAATCACTGAGGAGTTAGAGTGGTGATCCCTGCTCCTCCCAAATCTCCCGCAGGCAGAGCTCTGCAGGCAGAGCTGAGGATGGCCTCTCTTCAGGTCCCCCAGACTCATCCCTGGGAGCTCACAACTGGCAGAAGGAGACAAGGGGGCTCCAAGTAGCAGCCATGGGGGAGTGGTGGTCTCCAGCTTCAACTGCCGGGCCATGAAAACAGGAACCAGCACTCCGGGCCACTGTTTCTCTGAGACCAAAGCTCAGCAACCGAAAAAGGATCAAAAAAGCAGATGGTGGAGGTGGAGCAAGGCAGCTGTGCTTCTCAGTGCCCCTGGGCTGTCCTCAGCCCCACCTCTGGCACAGGTGGTCCAAGGAGCCCAGGACTCCACAGTGGGTCCTACCCTTGCGGGTGAACTGCCTTCTCTCCCAGCCTCCACATCCACACATTCCAGAGACACCACCACCTCCCTGGCCTACCACTTGAGAAATTACAGAAAGAAAACAAAAGGTGGCTCACATTTGGGCCAGCAGCCTGTCTAGCTATGGACTACACAAAAATAATAAAAACAAATGATAATACTGGCTTTGATTTTCCTTTTATTTTCCTTTATTTGTATTTGTATTTTATTTTATTTTTTTGAGATAGGGTCTTGCTGTGTTGCCCAGACTGAAATGCAAAGGCGTCATCACGGCTCACTGCAGCCTCTATCTCCTGGGCTCAAGCAACCTTCCTATCTCAGCCTTCCGAGCAGCTAGGACCACAGGTGCACGTCACGATGTCCAGCTAATTAAAAATAATTTTTTTTGTAGAGACGGTCTCACTATGTTGTCCAGGCTGGACTCAAACTTGTGGGCTCCAGCAATCCTCCCACCTCGGCCTCCCAAAACTGTGGAATTACAGGCATGAATTCTAGGCAGCTGTGATCTACCAGCTGTTGAGGCACCCTGGTGGGTGGGTGGGTGTTCATATATAATATGATCCCCACAACAACGCTATGAGAAGGCAGGCATGGTCCTCACCACCACCTTACAGGTAAGGAAAGCAGAGGTTCAGCGAGCTCAAGGGACTTGCCCATGCACACACAAGCTTGTCATAAGAGCTAGGATTCACTCCCAGGTGTGCTGACTCCACAGCTGTGCTTCTCAGTCTCCTGGCTGCCAGGCATGAGGAGAGAAAGAGAGGCAGCCTGTTTCCCAGTTGGAAGGGGCACTTCCAACCTATTCTTTTTTTTTTTTTTCTTGACACAGGATCTCACTCTGCTACTCAGGCTATAGTGCAGTGGCACAATCACAGCTCATGGAA
Organism: Rhinopithecus roxellana; assembly: GCF_007565055.1. Lineage (NCBI taxonomy): Eukaryota > Metazoa > Chordata > Mammalia > Primates > Cercopithecidae > Rhinopithecus > Rhinopithecus roxellana. The sequence continues at coordinate 100,869,211 of NC_044565.1, forward strand.
ACCTCCGCCTCCCGGGCTCAGATGATCCTCCCACCTCAGCCTCCCAAGTAGCTGAGACTACAGGCGCATGCCACTAAGCCTGGCCAATTTTGTTTAATTTTTGTAGAGACAAAGTCTCCCTATGTTGCCCAGGCTGGCCTCAAACTCCTGGACTCAAGCGATCCTCCCGCCTCAGCCTCCCAAACTGCTGGGATTACGTATGTGAGCCACTGCTCCCGGCTCCTTTCACCCTATTCTTTCCATTTGGAAGATACGAACTCATGCAGTTCCTGCCCCCACAACAGCAAGGGCAGGGTGGAGAGAAAGAGAAGGAAGAGGGCATAGGCCTCCCCTGGGCCAACGGTCCTGCTGGGGCAGGTCTGCCTCCCCAAGGCCCAGGTCCACCTGCCCGCTGCAGTCATCATCACAGCCACTGCCTCCGGGAAGTGACGTCACCACGGCCTGATCCACATTCTGGACAAACACCTCCACCTCCTTCTCTTCCAGGCAATTGAGAACTCAAGCTCAAGGTTACTGATATGCAGCTCCGTTGGGCAGGGATATCTGCTAGATGGAAAAGCTGCCTGGGCCAGACCCGTGTGCTTTGGTCAGAATGCTCCTCTGGCAGTCCCAGAGCACCTGAAGACGCACTCCAGACAAGGGCACCACATCGAACAGTCAGCAGCTTCACAGGCCTTTGTCTCCTCCTGGAGATGCATGACTCACCTTCAGGCTCCGGTTCTAGACAGTCTCAGAGGTCTTCAATCCATTGTTTCCCAAACTTATTTGGCCATGGACCCTCTCCTGCAGATTCCTGCTGTCCTACAATCCTTAGCCTCATCCCACCCTCTCTGCCCCTCCCAGACTCCTCCCATTTCCCCTGTCCCCACCAGGGCCCGGATCAAGCCTGACCTGCCACAAGTCCACTATGTGCCCAGCCCCATATAGCCCTGAGCCCACCTGCAGGAGTGGACTTGGCCCACCTCCTCCTCGACCCCCACATCGAGCAACTTTGTGGGGAAGGGAGATAAGCAGGAAGGAAAGAGGCTCACAGCCAAGCCTGGGTGGAAAGAGCAAGCTACAAGCAGTGTGTCCTCTAGGATACTATTTTGTGGTGGTTGTTGAAAAAAAAAAAAATACATCTGTGTATCTATGCATAGAAAAACACGAAAGACATGTATCAAAATATTAAAAGTGATTATTTAAAGTTGGGGGATGGATCAGCAAATTTTTTCTGTCAGGGGCCAGAGAGGGGCTGAAGGTTGAGCTGATCACCAGTGGCCAGTGATTTAATACAACATGCCTACATAATGGAGCAGCCATAAAAACCCAAAAGCACAGGGCTTGGAGAGCTTCCAGGTTGCTGGACATGCAGCAGTGGTGCATCCGGAGGGGGCCTGGATGCTCCGCATGCCTTCCGCATACCTAACCCTATGCGCCTCTTCCACCTGGCTAGGCTGTACCATTTTATGTGGTACTGTACACCAGTCATCTAGCAAGTAAACTGCTCTCCTGGGTTCCATGAGCTCCTCTGCAACTTGTGGAACCGAGAAGAGGTTGTGGGAACCTGATTTGTAGCCAATTCAAACAGAAGTTGCTGGTAACCTGGGGACCTGCTACTTGTGACTGGTGTCTGCTATGGAAGGCAGTCCCTCAAGGGACTGAGCCTCTGTGCCCCTCCCAGACTCCTTCCACTTCCCCTGCCCCCGCCAGGGCCCAGATCAAGCATCAGAAGTGAATTTAATTGTAGGAAACCCAGCTGGTGTCAGAGAACTGGTTGTGAGTGGGGTAAAAAAAACCCACATTTGGTCACAGAAATGACCTGTGTTGTATTGAGTAGAAAGTAGGGCCAGGCACAGTGGCTCACGCCTGTAATCCCAGCACTTTAGAAGGCTGAGGCAGGAGGATCACTTGAGTCCAAGAGTTTGAGACCAGCCTAGGCAACAAAGTGCAACTCCCTCTCTACAAAAAATACAAAAAATTAGCCAGGTGTGATGGTGCATGCCTGTCATCCCAGCTACTCAGGAGGCTAAGGTGGGAGGATCACCTGAGCCCAGAAGGCAGGAGTTGCAGTGAGCTGAGATCACACCATTGCACTCCAGCCTGGATGTCAGAGCAAGATCTGTCTTTAAAAAAGAAAAAGAGAGAGTATCAGGTAGAAAAAAACAGTAAGTTTGCTTTATTCTACTAAACAAGTTGTGGGGAAAAGAAAGAGAGATCAGACTGTTACTGTGTCTATATAGAAAGAAGTAGACATAAGAGACTCCATTTTGTTCTGTGTTTGAGATGCTGTTAATCGGTGACCCTACTCCTAACCTTGTCCTTGCAAGAGACATGTGCTGTGGTGAGTCAAGGTTTAACAGATTTTGGGCTGTGCAGGGTGTGCTTTGTTAAACAAGTGCCTGAAGGCAGTATGCTTGTGAAAAGTCATCACCATTCTCTTAATCTCAAGTACCCAGGGACACGTACACTGCCAAAGGTCGCAGGGACCTCTGCCTAGGAAAGCTAGGAATTGTCCAAGGTTGCTCCCCATGTGATAGTCTGAAATATGGCCTCGTGGGAAGGGAAAGACCTGATCGTCCCCCAGCCTGACAGCCGTGGAGGGTCTGTGCTGAGGAGGATTAATATAAGAGGAAAGAAGGCCTCTTGGCGGTTGAGATAGAGAAAAGCATCTGTCTCCTGCCCGTCCCCGGGCAATGGAACTTCGAGGTGTAAAACCCGATTGTATGTTCTGTTTACTGAGAAAGGAGAAAACCGCCTTAGGGCTGAAGGTGGGACGTGCTAGCAGCAATGCTGCTCTTTATGCACTAAAAAGGTTTATGGAGATATTTGCATATGCATATCAAGGCACAGCACTTTTCCTTAAACTTATTCATGTCACAGAGATCTTTATTCATATGTCTTACTGCTGACCTCCCTACGTTGATCCTATTATCCTGCCACTTCCCTTTTTCTAAGATGGTAAAGATAATGATCAATAAATACTAAGGGAACTCAGAGACCCAGGAGCAAAAGCCTACGGAAGGCATTCCAGGCACTGTGGCTCTTAGGTCTCAGATAGGCCAGTATTCTGAAGGACCTCAAGACAACCCACAGGAAAACAAGCATTTCTGCTGCCTCGTCAGCAGGGACAGCCACAGCCCTGGCGTGATGCCAGAACTTTACTTCTACCATACTTTCCCTCGTCCCTCACCACTCCTTAAAAGCTGGAATGAACAGATATCTGCCTTCCCACTGGGTTTTTGGGGAGCGTGAGGCTCAGAGGAACCAAATAACTTCATTCACACCGCAGACGACAGTGGACAAAACCAGACCCACTGGCCAGCTCACTGTCCTTTGCTTTCTCAACATCACCTCCCAGGTGCCCTCCGCCCTACCCTCTTGAGATGCCCATTCCTGTTTCTCTTCTTGGCAGTCTCCCCTGAGCACACACAGGCTTTATTGCTTCTGTGGCTTCCTAAAGCGTGGTCCTTCCCACTGAGAACGCCTCTGCACACTCCTGTCTGACAAGATGTGACACAAGCCAGTCCCCACCGATCCTCTTGGGAGAGCACGTGTGCACAGGCCAGAGAAGAGGGAGAGCAGCCTTAAGGCCACGTCAAAAGTCTCAGCCCAGGGGAATTGTTCCCACACTCACTCAACTACCAGTGACCTACCCCTTCTTCAGGTTTTTCACATAGGCGCTCTGGAGGGCGGCTTCCAGGAAGTAGGTGAGCTCATAGTCAACCGGGTGACAGCCTTTCAGATGCCTCGACGTGCTGTTATTTGTGGTCTGGGAAGGGGAACAGAGAGAGAGCCATTGTCTCAAAGTTCTGAAGCAGGGGGTCACTCAGCAAGAGGAGGTGGCCTCATCACCATCCCAGTCCCTGCTTTAACTCGCTTTAACTCAAAACATGTCTAAAGCATTCTCTCCCCATCCAACTGTTAGATGCCCACAAGCCCTGTGTCTTTTTTTTTTTTTTTTGAGACGGAGTCTTGCTCTGTCGCCCAGGCTGGAGTGCAGTGGCTGAATCTCAGCTCACTGCAAGCTCCGCCTCCCGGGTTTACGCCATTCTCCTGCCTCAGCCTCCGGAGTAGCTGGGACTACAGGTGCCCGCCACCTTGCCCGGCTAGTTTTTTGTATTTTTAGTAGAGACGGGGTTTCACCGTGTTAGCCAGGATGGTCTCGATCTCCTGACCTCGTGATTCGCCCTCTCGGCCTCCCAAAGTGCTGGGATTACAGGCTTGAGCCACCGCGCCCGGCCTTTTTTTTTTTTTTTTTTTTTTTTTTTTTTTTTTTTTTTTAAGAAACAGGGTCTTACTATATTGCCCAGGCTGATCTCGAACTCCTGGGCTTAAGCAATCCTCCCACCTCGGCCTCCTAAGTGATGAGATTACAGGCATGAGCCACCACACTAAGCCCCTAATACTCATTCAACAATCACAGAGCTTTAAATTCATTAACTCACTTAGTCCTTAGAGCAGCTCTACTAGGTAGGAACAGTCATCATTTCCATTTCACAGGTGAGAACAGAGAGGGTCTCTTCCTGCCCCAAGGCCACTCAGGTTGAGGGGTGGTGGCAGAGCCAGTGCAGTCAGGTTCCCCTCTCCACTCTTACCCCCTACTGCGGATGACTTCCCTGTCTATACAGAGCCATGCTGAGCACTCGCTCTTCAACCAGACAGCACTCACTGTCTGAGCACGTGGTAGAGAGACCACTTCATGCAGCATTGCTTCCCTGTTCTGCATATGCAAACCTCAGCTCCCACCAGACTTCACTCCCACAGGACAGGAGCTGTGTCTCCTTAGTCTCACTGCTGTCCACACCTCACCTCCAGTTAAGGAAAGAGAAGGGGAAATGAAACTCTTACAAAATTGCCACCCAAGCCCAAATCTTATTTATATCTCACAACTGTCCTACAGGGCTGGTTTTATTTGCATTTCATCGACGAGGAAACTGAGGCTCAGAAAACGTCTAAAGTCAAAAGCGTAAATTAGACGTGGTGGCTCACATTTGTAATCCCAGCACTTTGGGAGGCTGAGGCAAGAGAATCGCTTGAGGCCAGGAGTTCCAGACCATTCTGGGCAAAAGAGTGAGACTGTCCAATCAATCCATCAAAAATAATTTAATGCATAAGGTCACAAAGCTGGTGTCAGTCTGGACCTCAAACTCAAGCCTAGCCAGGAACAGATTCCAGGCTATTTCCACTATGTATCAGTTAATTCATTCCACAAACATCTGAGTGCCTGCCAGGCACTGTACTGTCCCTGTCAAACAAGCATGGAACATCAGAACATCCAGAGAACTGAGACCCCCCCTGGTTCCAGGAAAAGCTGAGGAACAATTACATCATTAACTGAGCTGTCACTTAAAAGCCTCAGCCCTAACAGGGTCCTCCAGCCCAACGAGACTGGCCTGCCTTCTGTATACCATTTCCTTTGTCTAATCTGAGGGGAAAAAAATCTGAGGCATCCACCTCCTCTTTCAGAATTCAGAGTAGATTTAAGAGAGGGTCTTAGTTCCTTAGAGGTCAGGACTGGGTCTCAGGAGGGACACACAGCATTTCTGAGGGTGCACAAGGTTCTATGGCCTGCCCTCCCTCAACTTAAGATAACAACTATAGGGCCCCGTTTGTCTGCCCACTGCTACCAGGCACTGATTCCAGCCCTGGACATCATCATCAGACATTTGACAGGGACAGTACAGTGCCTGGCACTATAGTTCATCACCTTAATCCTCTTTTGAAAGTCCAAAGCCTAGGCTTCCAGATGAGCAGCAGACTTTATCTTTTCCGTGAAAGTTTCCTCCCAACCACATGCAATGCAAACATGAAAAGCTCCTAAAACACTACTACTGTCTAGCAGTGACCCATTCCCCTTTGGTGGAGGTCAGCTCAACCATGCTGACTCTCTAAATGGCCTCTGCCAGAGAACGGGCACTCAAGTCCTAGATTTGCTGAGCCCATCAGTCACTTCTCCTTTCCTCCTGAAGTCCAATCAAGGAGACATCTTCTAGAGCAGTGGCTGTCAGCAGGGGGGTGACTTTGCCCTCAGGGGACAGTTGTCAGTAACTGAAGACATTTTTGGTTGTCACAAGGGGGATAGTGCTACTGGCATAGTGGGGAGAGGCCATGGATGCTGCTAAACATCCTATAATATACACAGCATCCCCCCGCCCCCACCGACAACAAAGAATTCTCCAGCCCCAAATATCAACAGCACTGAGGTTGAGAATCCTGCTCCAGGGGAAATGACCTGGCCTGGGGTAGACTCTTCCAAAATGGTACCGGACTGACATTTTGGCATCTGCTGAGGCAGGTGAGGTGCAAGTGTCTCCTGGGCTCTAAGTCTCTCAGTCCATGACCACCTCCTCCTTCAGGGCACCAATCCTGATCTACTCTGCTCTAGAACCTTCCATCTAACATGCTAAATATCTATTCCACAGAATACCTAAGCATCACCCCCAATATCTTCTGTGCGAGCATTCAGAGCCACACTCCCTGGGTTCAAATCCTGCCGACACCACTTATTAACGAGGTAAACTCTGGCAGGCTAACTCCTCCTCCAGTTTGTTTTCTTATTTGTAAAATGGGAACGACAACAGGGCCTATTTCATCCAGTCAGTGTGAGGGTTAAATCACAGAATGAATGTAAAGTGCTTGGAGTTGTGTCTGACACAAAAGCAGGCACTCAAGAAGGGCTAGCAGGATCTTTGTTGAATACAGTTTCCTGTCCCCTTAGCATTGAACCAAGTACCCCTCATGGCACAGTATTAAGATGTGAAGGAAAAAAGAATAAAATGGAGGCCGGGCACAGGCCGGTAATCCCAGAATTTTGGGAGGCTGAGGCAGGCAGATCACCTGAGGTGAGGAGTTCAAAACCAGCCTGGCCAACATGGTGAAACCCTGTCTCTACTAAAAATGCAAAAAATTAGAAGGGCATGGTGGCAGATGCCTATAGTTCCAGCTACTCAAGAGGCTGAGGCAGAAGAAACGCTTGAACCCAGGAGGCGGAGATTGCAGTGAGCTGAGATCGTGCCACTGAACTCCAGCCTGGGTGACAGAGCAAGAATCCATCTAAAAAATAATAATTAATAAAATGCATAAAAATTAAAAGCAAAAAAAAAAAATACATAAAAATAAACCAGAGCCTCCCAGAAGGGGAAGGGCTGGGATACTTACCACAAATGCTGCTACCACCTGTACTTGATACCCTGCAGACAGTTAACCCAGACCCGCCACAGGGAATGGAGAGGGAGGGAGATCTGAAAACTGCCAGGGCCCTGGTGACCAGCTCTTTCACCAGCCTCTGAAAGGCTCGGAGAAGGAATCCCAAGATCCTGCTTCCCCACAGGATCCAGGGAGGAGCTTCTAGGACACCGAGAGCAGGGAAGGATGTCCAGCTGTAAGACCCAGGCGGACTCCATCCCTGCCAGGGAAAGAATGGTGAGCAAATGATTCAATCTCCTAAAGCTCATCTATTAAACAGGGATAAGTACAATACCCACCTCAGAGGTGGCTGTGAGGAGTCAACAAGTTAATGGATACAAACAGGGCTAGTCACTTTTGGTGCTGCAAGATGAGTTCACCAAGGAGTTCCTGGTGCCTAGCAGATGGCATGGACTCATTTATCTATTAAACTATTTTCCAGTAAAGAGTCTCATTCTAGTGGAATCCATATACCAAAATGAGTTTTCCAACCTATGAAGTAGAGTGTCTCTGGGGGACAGAAAAGGTGCCTTCTTCTAATTAGCACACAGGTGACCTATGGGTTTAGTGGGATCTGTAGATATAGGTGCTCAATAGACAGCAGCTCCTACCACGGTGTTATTTCCAGCTCACCTTCTCCAATTCCTGCAGGAACACCTGAGCGATCCAGGAGGCCCTCTCAAAACAGGTGATCACTTCCTCCTCCCTCTCCGTCAGGCGGAAGCGGGAAGCGATGGAGTTGGGTAGACGTTCCAGAGAGAGGCCTGCAGGAGGAAGAGGGTGCCTCAGACCTGCCCTGCTTGGGCCCCCTGACTCCAGGCCCTCCCCATGGGCCCAGGGTGGGCTCATCCGAGGGGGCACACACTCTGGTGCAGCCAGGAGGAGGCAGAGGTCTGCGGAGGGGAGGAGGAAGCTGAAGCGACGGTGGTGTTAGCAGTGGCTGGGAGTAAGCGATGGGACAGCACGTGGGGAATCATACTGCCCGGAAGCCACTCCTGACCCCTCCTCTGTAACGGAGTATCCCCATTTTTCTAAGCAAAAGAGAATGAAGTTTTTTTAAAAAATGTATTTTTTTCTTTCCTCTTTCCTCCTTTTCCTGTTCCCCACTTCCTACTTAGCTCTTTAGAAATGCAAAACCTTTACCTTCCCTTCACCAGACACTCCCTACACAGCAAGCTTATCCATGTGCTGACTTAAAAGCTCCGGAGCCAGAACCTTCCCACCAGGAGACTGCCTCTAGAGATAACAATCAATTTACATCCGAAAGTGTGACTGAGAAGGAACTCTCTCCCAACCGGAGAGTATCTTGAAGTAATGCTCACTTTACAACCTGGCTCTGGCCACGATGGTGCCAGCTCGACTACCTGCTAGGTAAGGCACCAAGGCAAGTCATGCAGACCCTGCACTTGCTTGCTCCCTCCTCTGCATGGCGTTCATGCCAAGTCCCCCTTTAAAAGCCCCGGCTTTTTGCCCAGGAAGTGAAGTGGTTATCTTTTAAGGCAGGAGCCTGTACCTCTTCCCCTAAGCTAAGCTTTGGAATAAAGTGACTTTCTTTATTCCAGACCTCACTCTTGTTAATTGGACTCTGCAAGTGGCGAGTGACTGAACTGCGTTTCAGTTACAATTTTGGTGGCCCCTATGAGGACTGCAGCAAGCTTCGGACGACTGAGCCTATCAGCCTGGTTTCACTACCAGGCAAAGCGGGGGCTGCCTGGGAGTGCCAGCTGCTCCTGGCTACTGGACTCTAGAATAGGAATGTTCAGGGGATTTCTCAGCAGCTGCCAAAATGTTCTTGTTTTGGGGAACCTCCCTTTCACCCCCTGGCATGACATCTGCTGCCTCCAATGTTTCACTGGTACAAAGAAAGTGACCTCTGAAGAAGCCAGCAACCTTGAAACTGGGTGAGCAAGTTGGACTACACCCGACGTTTTTCTGTCTCTTCTGGGTGTCCCTGGGACTTCACTCTGTGAAGACTTGGCCGCTACTGGCATCATTTGGGCATTTTGAGCATTTGCATTTGTGGTACTATAGGGACTCAGCTCCTGTCAAAGTATCTCCAGCTGAGGCAGGGGGTTCAGAACTCCACTCAGTCCCTGGAGTCCCTCCACTCAGACTGGGGATTTTGTTTGGAAGCACGCCGTTTGTTTGTGTGAATGTAATGACTTTGTGTACAGGCTGATTTCTTTCTTTCCTGAGCTCCCTCCGGGTGGAAACAGTTCACCTCAACAGGTGACCTGCGGCAGTGGGAGGGATCGGTCCTCCACCGCACCGGGCACTGAGGCCCTCCCTGACCGGGGATAAATGAGGGTAGCAAGGGTATCCCTGCACCATGTGGTGGCTGGAAGGCTCTCAAGCTCCTCTTCTGTCACTCTACTTTTTCCTCTCTCTTTCCATTCTCTCTGTCATGCCACTCTTAGAGAACCTGGCTGTGCTGCAAAAGCCAGCCAGAAATTTCATACTCTTATCTCCTCCGTAAAATGCAAGGACAAGTTTCTCCCCTTCCCTTCACTTTGCTGTTCCACAAGTCTCATTTTCAGGGGCTCCATTCTGCTCCTGGGCCTTGGATTTAAAGAGGGAATAGGATTGGACACTGGCAACAAGGTCTCTGTCCCCTCAAAGAGCCCCTTGGGGTGCATTTTAGTTAATTGAAAAGCATACAGTTGTGAGCCCATGACTAGGAAAAAGAGGATCTTTTACCATAATACTATCTGGACCCAATACCACCTGGGCCACAATGAATTCTGGCCCGAAGATGGGGTTACCTGGTTACACTTGCAGTTGTTAGAAGAAAAACATCCACTCTCCTGGTGCTCACCATTTTCTACACTGTATTTTGGTAATCTCTGGCCAGCTCTTCTCTCCCCAACTAGCTGAAAGCTCCATGGGGGCAAATGTGAATCTTTTTGGACAACCACAACCCTTGCACAGCACCTCACACAGTAGGTGCTCAAGTTATGCAGCATTTTACACGCACGCTTCCCATGGAACCCAACAGTTCCTCCCTGCAGAAGTTACCCATGCTCAGGTCTCTGCCTGCAGGGGACAACCACTTTCCCACTTATCAGTAATAGCACCTTCCTCTCCTTTTGACCACCTCTCTTGCAATCTCAGATAATCGTGACTGCCATAGCAATCAGCTAAGTGTGGGCACACGGCCCAATTTGGGCCAACAAAAAACAGTCTCAGAATTGTCACTCTTTCCACTGGGGTTGTTAAGCGGGTATCAGACATCAGTTTAGAAATGTTAGAGAAAACCTACCTTAAAATGAAGTCTACACAATATGAATACAAATAACACTACTGAAGTGTACATTTAAAAATGGTTTAGATGGTAAATTTTATGTTGTATGGGGCTTTTTTGCTGCAACTTAAAAAATTTTTAAATAAAAGCTTCAAAGCCAAAACCAAAAAGCTCAAAAAATAAAAACAATCTGTAAGAAACAAAGAAGGCATATAGCATTGTTAGCCTTACTAGAAACTAATGCTGTACAGAAAAACAACTCTATTTGCATCAGGTTACTTTTTTTTAAGACAGGAAAAATACTGAATAAACTCTTAGTCACGAAAAAAATGAAATCCATGCAAAGAAAAGGTAAGACAGCATGGAGAAGGGTGGATTCCTAAAGAGACTGAGTACCTAGATCCAGCTTTGCCTGAAGCTCTACCTGCTAGAACTTTCCAGTCTATGAGCGCCATTAAATACCTCTCATGTCTTCTCCCTTCCTCCCTCCCTCTCTCCCTTCCTCCCTCCCGCTCTCCCTTTTTTTGTCACTTGCAGCTAATATAGACCTGACGAAAGAGTGCTGTCCTTCTGAACTATTGTTTCTCAATGGGGAGAATCAATGTCTGTCTCGTCTTTGTGCCCACATGGTACTTTACGTACTTTACATGTGAAGACGAACTTACTGAAGGGATGTATAATAGAAGAATCCTCAACTGTTTCCTGCCCTATAAGCCCCAACATCCACGTAATGACCAAGTCCTCAACACTTCAAACCTTCCCTTCCTCTCTTCCTACTACCTTATATCAGCTTTTATGTCTTGAGCGGATGACTATATTGGCCTCCTAACTGGCCTCCCTGCCTCCAGTCTCACTTTAATCCCCAAGGGGATCCTTCTAAAACTCTCCAGGGGTCCATACTGCTAAAGGGTAAGGTCCAACCTCTGGAGGCTCCATACCAGGCCCTCCTGGTATCAGTTCTCCAGCCTCATCTCTCGCCTTACCTGCCACATCCACACCCAACTTCCTGCTCCCAACTGCTTGGTTGTAGGATGCCTTCTTGACTCGCTCAAGTTGTTCCTCCTGCCTGGAATGTATCCACCCCACCAAGTCTACCCAAAATTACTCTTCACATTCTGACCTAGTAAATGCTACCTCCTCTACAAAGCCCTTCCTGATAGTCCCTGGTGTAACCAAACATTCCTCCTTTAAGCCCCAGTCTATACATATTCCTAACTCACCATTTCTTATACTGATTTGTTCATATGTTTCCCCAGACTGTAGACTCCTTCAAGACATAACCTAATCGTGCTTACTTTTCTACCACCTGGCACACAGTAGGTACTGGACAAGCATTTGCTGGCTGGATGAAAAAACACAAGCCTGGTCATGTCTGACAAAGAACAAAGTGCTCTGCAAATACAAGGTAAGGAATTATTGTTTTTCTTAGCCACATTCCCATGCACACAGATTCAGTGACCTTGTCCGTTGCCAGGCTGGGGTGTGACCAGATCCAAAGTTCGGGTGCCTTGGCCTGGAGGAAGGCGGGCACAGAACATGAAGGTCCTTGCTCAACACAAAGACCCAGGTGCCTGGGTCACCGCGTGTCAACGTGCCTCCTGCCAAATGACTCACAACCAGGAGGGGGAGGATCCTCATTCCAGAGGACTAAAGGGGGAAGAGGAACCAAGAAAGAATCAAGGAGGCAGCCCTCGTTGCTCACTGCCAGAGCTGGGCCAGCCCCTGCTCCCTAGACATGCAGCCTATCCACCCTGCAGGAAGGTGGGGCGAACCTATGAATTGTTGAGAGGCCTGGCCCAGGAGACCAACTGCACGTGGCAGGGCACAGCCAATTCCAGGGGACATAGAGTGGATCTGTTTCAACACAGCTGCCCTGTGGTCCCCAGAGAGATGTGCTGAGACTGGGCTCCCTCCTGCCACACCTCTGGGTCCAGCACTGGAATGGGTGATGCCAGCTGCTGTCAAGTTCAAGCTGCCAGTTCCAAGCCTCCAGAGGGCTGGCCACTGCAAAGCTGTGAATTCAGGAAAAATGGTCTGTGGGGCTTCCACCTTCCCCGTGTGGCATTTGTTCCTTCCACTCTCAGCAGGGACCTCCCCACCATGCTTCTCCAAGAACCTCAAATCTCGTCCTCCTTGAAAGCTCAAAGTAGGCCAGGCAAAGTGGCCCACATCTGTAATCCCAGCACACTGGGAAGCCCAGGCAGGCGACTGCTTGAGCTTAGGAGTTTGAGACCAGCCTAGGCATGTGGTGAAACCCTGTCTCCCCCAAAATAGAAAAAAATAGCCGGGCTTGGTGGTGCACACTTGTGACTCTAGCTACTCAGAAAACAGAGGTGGGAGAATCGCTTGAGCCCGGGAGGCAGAGGCTGCAGTGAGCCAAGATTACGCCACTGCACTCCAGCTGGGTGACAGAACAAGACCCCATCTCAATTAAAAAAAAAAGCTCAAAGCAAAGCCACCTCTTCTCTGAAACTCTGCCAGGTAGAGTTAAGCTTCCCTGTGTCTAAACCACTTGAACAGTTTGGCTGCATCTCCTACGTATGTGCCTTTTTCCTGCATTGTCCTCATCCTCTCTACCCATTTCCGATTATCTTTGCACCCAAGTGATGGCCAGGGCCTAGTGTTTAGGAAGCATGCAGATGCATGCGTAGATGAATGAGCGTATTCACATAGCCAAGTGTACGGCCCAAAGGAGTTCCTCCCTCTCCACTTAAAAAATATTTCCTGGGCTAGGTGTGGTGGCTCATGCCTGTAATCCCAGCACTTTGGGAGGCCGAGGCAGATGGATCACGAGGTCAGGAGGTCGAGACCATCCTGGCTAACACAGTGAAACCCCGTCTCCACTTAAAAAATACAAAAAATTAGCCGGGCGAGATGGCGGCGCCTGTAGTCCCAGCTACTGGGGAGGCTGAGGCAGGAGAATGGCGTGGACCCGGGAGGCGGAGCTTGCAGTGAGCTGAGATCCAGCCACTGCACTCCAGCCTGGGCGACAGAGCGAGACTCCGTCTCAAAAAAAAAAAAAAAAAAAAAAAAAGAAATTACATTGTGCAAAAGAAACCAGACATTAAAAAAATACATGCTGTATGATTTCATTTATTCAAAAGAGCAAATTAATCTATATCAGTAGAAAATAATGCCAGGAGTGGTGGCCCACATCTGTAATCCCATCACTGTGGGAGCTAAGGCAGGGGATCAATTGAGCCCAGAAGTTTGAGACCAGCCTGGGCAACATAGCAACACTTTATCTCTTCAAAAAATAAGCAAAAACAAAACAGTGGTTGCCTGGGGTGGAGACCAATTAGAAAAGAGCCCAAGGGGACTTTCTGTGGTGATAGAAATGTTCCGTATCTTTGTTACGGTACTGGTCACATGGATATTTATACTGGTCCAATTCATGAAATTACATAGTTAAGATTTGTACATCTCAGTACATGAAAATTTATCTAAAAATAATGGAGATAATGCCTTTTTGAAGGGAGCTGTCATGACTCAGAGAAATAAAAGTTCAAAGTACAGGGGTACATTCACTGAGGTGGTCCTCTGTAAAGCAATTTCCAACATACACAGGGCCAAAAAGTTTCTGGAGCTGGCAGTGGCTTTTCCTAAGCAAGGTCACAGTCCAGTCACCCAGTTCTGCCCATAAAAAGGGGCAGGCAACCTTGTATTTGTCCCCTGGTTGATAGGGTCTATTTTCCTGCCCACAAACATCTGATTGGAAGACCACCCAGGCACTCCAGGCTTGGGTTTCTTTACCCTCTGCCCCTTGAGCGCTTCTGCACAAGTGGCCAGACTGCGGCACTCAATCCAGGATGAAGGTGGGCTGTCTTGCACCTAGTCCTTGAGGCATCGGAGGGTTGTAACGCAGCCCTGCAGGGCAGGCACTGCCTTGTGATTCCCACCAGCAAGGGCCTTTCTGTGCCAATACCCAGCTCTAAGAGAGGCCCCTTGCAAGAGAAGGACTTGCTTTTTCATTAACTCAGAACTTTCGATTTGGAGCCAAGCTGATCCTGGCACAGCCTCAGACCCAACACCAGGCTGGTCCCAGCTCCTTCAGTCTGAATGACTCATCACATCCCAGGCAGCCACGCTTCCAAGAAGCCCCACCCTTGGAGCCCTGGAGCTTTGGGCCCTGGATGCAGAGGTAGAAAACAGAAAACTTCCTCAGCAACAGAACCCCTTCCCTCCCACCTACCCAGCCTGTCAAAAGGGCACAGGTACAGCTGCAGCATCCACGGACGATGAATCCCAGACTTGGGTACCCTGCAGCCAGGGGAAGAAGGGAAAAAAGGCAATTCATTCAGTTCTCGGGGGGAAACTGGAAGGCCAGGTAGGAAAGAACCCTCACAGATCACTCTGTTAAAATTAGAACATTTAAAAATAGGATTACCATATGATCCAGCAATTCCACTTCCAGGTGTACACCCAAAAGAATAGAAAGCAGGGTCTCAAAGAGATATCAGTCCACTAGCATTCATAGCAGCATTATTCACAATGGTTAAAATGTAGAGCAACCCAAGTGTCCATTGACAGATGAACAGATAAACAAAATGTCATATATACATACGTACAATACAATATTATTCAGCCTTCAGAAGGAAGGAAATTCTGACACATGCTACAATATGGATAAGCCTTGAGGACATTTTACTAAGTGAAATAAGCCAGACACAAAAAGGCAAATACTGTATGAGTCCTCTTACATGAGGTACTTGCATAATCAAATTCATAAAAACAGAAAATAGAAGAGTGGTTGCCAGGGGTTAGGGGAGGAGGGAACGGGGCGTTGCTGTTTCATGGGCATAGAATTTCGGTTTCACAAGGTAAAAGAATTCTGGAGATTGGTTGCACAATAATGCAAATGTTAAAGAGTTCAGGAGATTGGTTGCACAACAATGTCTCAGTACCGAACTGAACACTTAAAAGTGGTTAAGATGGTCAATTCTATGGTATGTATATTTAACACTGTTTTTGTTTTTGTTTTTGTTTTTTTTGGGACAGAATCTTGCTCTGTCCACCCAGGCTGGAGTGCAGTGGCTCAATCTCAGCTCACTGCAACCTCCACTTCCTGGGTTCAAGCAATTCTCCTGTCTCAGCCTCCTGAGTAGCTGGAATTACAGGCACATACCACCACGCCTGGCTAATTTTTATATTTTTAGTAGAGACAGGGTTTCACGATGTTGGCCAGGCTGGTCTTGAACTCCTGACCTCAGGTGATCCACCCACTTCGGCCTCCCAAAGTGCTGGGATTATAGGCGGGAGCCACCTTGCCCGGCCAACACAATTTTTTAACGGAAAAAACAAAAAAACAGGCAATTTGGCTTCTGTATCAAAGTCTCCAAAAAATGTATACTCTATGATTCAGTAATTCTACTTTCTAGGAATTTATCTTAAAAAAAAAAAAAGAAAAAGAAAAAGCGGGGGGCGGTGACTCACACCTGTCACCCCAGCACTTTGGGAGGGTGGGGTGGGAGAATTGCTTGAGCCCAGGAGTTCAGGACCAGACCTGGCAACACACACCCCATCTCCACCAAAAAAAAAAAAAAAAAAAAAAGTGATGTATGCAAAATTTAGCTTCAAGGATATCCATTTCAGTATTGTTTACAAAGGCAAAAAAAAAAAAAAAAAAGATTTAGCACACAGGTCCAATGACGGGACTTCACAAAATTATGACAGGACGTTATAATGAAATGCTATGAGGTTACTTACAGTGACATAGAGGTGTATTGAAAAACGACTCATGAAATACTAACTTTTTAAAAAAGCAGATTATAAAACATAGCTGTATGAACTTACATTTTAAAAGCACATGTAAGCCTACAGGGAAAAAAAGACTGGAAGGATATACCTCAAAATGTTCAGAGTGCTAAGTCTGCTTCCGCAAATACAAAATGGAGTTACTAATAATGCCTAGCTCGTAGTGTAGCCATGATCATTAAATTAGATGAAATATTATAAAGCATAGAAAGTATGCTGGCCGGGCGCAGTGGCTCACGCCTGTAATCCCAACACTTTGGGAGGCTGAGGTAGGAGGATTATCTGAGGTGGAGAGTTTGAGAACAGCCTGACCAACATCTCTACTAAAAATACAAAATTAGTCAGGCATGGTGGAGCATGCCTGTAATCCCAGTTGAGGCAGCAGAATTGCTTGAACCCAGGAGGTGTAGGTTGAGGTGAGCCGAGATTGCGCCATTGCACTCCAGCCTGGGCAACACGGTGAGACTCCACCTCAAAAAACAAACAAACAAACAAAAAAAGTACGCACTTAGAAAATATTTTCAAGTGATGCTCACAATAACCTCTTAGGTAGGGGTTTAACCCTTCTCCAGAGTTACAAATAAAAAATCTAGGCAGGGCATCTGGTGGTTTACGCCTGTAATCCCAGTACTTTTGGAAGCTGAGGCGGGCGGGTCACTTGAGGTCAGGAGTTCAAGACCAGCCTGGCTAACATGGCAAAACACCATCTCTACTAAAAATACAAAAAATTAGCTGGACGTGGTGGTATGCGCCTGTAATTCCAGCTATTCTGGAGGCCAAGGCAGGAGAATTGTTTGAAGCCGGGAGGCAGAGGTTGCAGTGAGCCAAAATCGTATCATTGTACTCTAGCCCGGGTGACAGAGCAAGACTGTCTAAAAAAAAAAAAAATTTGAATCCAGGGAAAACAGATCAAGACCCCTCAGCTAAAAGCACCAGTGTCAACTAGATCCAGGTCTCTGGCTGGGTGAGGCCTGATCTAGCAGCCTGCTCCTCCTTCGGCATCTGGAAGCCAGCCTCTCACCTGGGGCCAGGACAGCAGTGCCACAAGGACTGAGCTCCTGTCCATGTGAGGCACACAGCCCACACCCCTTGGAGAGGGAAGCCAAAATCAACAGTGAATTCCCGCCATACCAGGGCTAAAAACACAAAAACCAAATATGCTATCATATCCTGTCCTGGAAGCAGCATAGTGTTCTTTCTTTTTTAAAAGTTGTAATCAGCGACACAATTCCAGGTGACAGCAGAATAGCTTGGGGTTACACTGACAAAAAAGAAGAGTCAAAAAAGAAGCCCACCTTCAAGGGGCTGGGAAAAGAGAATCTGCAGATCATAATCCTTCCAGCTGCTGAGGGCATTTCACCTTTTTTGACTTTGCACAGCAGCTTCACAACCTAGCATGTCACTGCAATGCAGAGTTCCTGTGTACCAGGGTCAGGGCACCAGGACCTCCCTGGTGCTGAGTGTGAGGTAAAGGAGAACACAAGCCAGCCAGGCTGACACTGGGGGCAGGACAGGTTCTCAAGAGGCCTGCGCTCTATCTGTGGAGCCACAATGAACTCTAAATTAGGCACCAATGACTAAAGTCTGCCAGGCTCAAGGTAGAATGAACGGCTGGAGAAATATGAGTCACTCTCCACGCCATTAGCATACTGAGCTAGGGCTGGAGAAATGGAAGAGACCCACCGGAGCTTGGGGAGGCTGAACCGGCTAAAGCTGGAGATGTCCAAAGAGCAGGCCCCGAAACATCCTGGAAGCCAATCAAAGCCAGTGAATAACCCTCAGAGCTCTGACCAACAAAAAAGTGGGTGATTCGTTACCTTGGATCCACAAAGGCTTCATTCTAGTCTAGGGCCCAGACCCCTCAGCTCCAGACCCTAGAGAAGATTGCCCCAGACAGCGTGCTGACCACAGACAGCGTGCTGACCCATAGGTGAGCCTGATTGGAGGGAGAACATGGTGTGGTGACCCGCAGCCAAAGTTCTAGAACCCCAGTAAAGAGAGACACCCTGAGCCTTACCATGGACTCTCTGCTCTGGGCCCTCTTGTGGAGCCCACCTGGCCCTCACGCTCATTCCCAATCCATCCCACACACACCTCCTCTTGGCTCCAAGAATTATGATTACACTGCACCTCCAAACAAGCCGCCTCCCCTGGTTTCCCCCTGTGGCTTCCCTTTGGCCTTCCCTTGCTGGAAGGCACCTCTTCCACTCAACTGTCGGTGATTCATCCTCAAGTTCAGGCTCACCACCCAGCTCGCCTGTGAAGGCCCTACAACTAGCTGGATCTCACCTCCCTCTGCAAGAGTGCTTCAATCGAACAAGCCCAAATGCTGGAGTCAGAGAGAGCGACGTCCACAGCCTGACCCTTCCACTACTGGTGTAACCTGAGGTGAATCATTTCTGCCTGCACTCTGGTGCTCTGCCTCCATGCCTTTTACCTACTTTCGTAACCGTACCCTGGTTTTCCTTTGAGGAACCATTCCTGCATCTCAGTCCACAGGATTCAGGTGGGGGAAATCCCACCCCTGGTACCATCCCAGTATCCTAGGTGCTGGGCACCACGATTGGCTCCAGGGTGGGCATGAGACCAAGCCAGGTCCACGAGAAGCTTCCCCAGGCACTCTCTCCTTCTGAGGTAGTGGGTGCCATGCTGCAAGAACCATGTACTCCTGGAGCTGCTAAGGAAGACCTCAACAGACCTCGCTGAGCCCCCAGATTCAGCTATGCCTGATGCCATGCTGCTCCAACAACTTTCTACTTACAAGGGGCCATAAATATCCAGTCCCTCCTCCTTTTTGTTGCTACTTTCCAACTAGTTGTAGCTGCATGTTTGTCATTACAACCATAAGTCTGGTTACGTAGAAACTGATCCCCAGAGGCATGGTGCCCGAGGGGACAATTCCTGAAATACAAAATTGGCTGGGCTGAGGTCAGGTGGGGCAGAGAGGACTTTGCCATCTCCCAGCTAAGAAACTGGAATTCCAGATACACAGCAGCAGCACCACCGGCTGGAATGCAGCCTATTTTGTGTTGAGGTGAGACGCTGGGCATGTGGTAGAATACTTCAGGATACTGGCCTATGCCGGATGCTTCTTGGAGCCTATGTTAAGCCCTATAAAAATAAGCCTTACAAGCATCACTCCTGGCAGGTCCTCTGAATAAGAAAGTTTTGTCTGTATAAAACAATTCAAGACAGCTGAGAGTGAAGTCAGATAACTGGAGTTGAAAATTCCCTGTCCTTGCTGAAGGCAGTACCAGAGGAGACAGGGGGACCAGACTATATTAGGGGACAAGACTGGAAAGGCCTGAATCCCTCCCCATGCCAACCTCACATGGACCCCCTGCTGCAGCTCTCACTGCACTGCTAGAGAGCCAGGGGTGGGTGCCTGAGAGGAGCCCCGAGGCCTGCTGCTGAGGGACAGACCCTCGAGGCCTGGATCTAGATCCCCGGACTCAGAGTCAACACAATCTTTGGCTCTAGGTTCTCAGCCATGAAGATGATGCAATGCCAATTGCCCAAAGGCTTATTACTACAGAGTTTTAGGGAGCTGTAGAGGCAGACAGACCCCAAACCTGGCAAACAAGTCCTTGCACTGTTCAACCCATAAGGTAGGCTCAAGTGTTCCACTCCCATCAGGGGCTGGGCTGCCCAGAAGCACAGAGGGGACTCTTCACAAATGGCCCTTTCTGGTGGCCAAAAGGCCAAGAGTCAAGGTAGAGCTTTCCATAGGACAAAACTAGGGACAGCCATATGGCTGAAACACCACGGCCAGGCAGGAAATCTGCCATACTGCCCCAGCGAGCCATGGCAGAAGCAGCAGACCAGCCACTCTGGGGTCTTCCAAACAGCTGCTTCTCCTGGAGCTGCATCCCTCCAGGAGCACGCTTTGCTCACCCACCTGCCACTCCCTCAAGGGAAGTGACCCTAACTTGGCATCCCCAGCAGGTGTTTGCTGAATCAACTGCTGACAAATTTTACTTCCTCCTGTGGGAGGTAGGCCAGGAGCCTTGGGGGATACAACTGCAAGAGGTCAGACGCTCGGCGGAAGGAACATACTGACCCTTAACTGGGGAGAATGGACGTGCATACTGGGCTGAGGTCCAAGTGAGCTGGGAGGAGGGAGACGATGCTGCAAGCTGAACAACTAAGGGAAGCTTCTGGCACAGGATGCACCTGAACTGTGTCAGAGGAGAATGTAAGGACACAGCTATGTGCAGAGTGAAGAAAAAAGGCAAGGACAATGTCCCAAGAAGAAGTGAAGGGAAGAACTTCATAGATTATATTGGATACCAGGAGCAGACCTCATTAGGCTGACAGGTAGGGCTTCAGGAAAGGAGAGAGGGAGACTGGTTGAGGGTACAAAAGAAATGAATACCTGTACTAAAGAGGCTTGGAATTCAGTGGAAGACAGGGCTCACAGCCATGAGCACATGGGGTCAAACGCAGAGGGTTCTGCCAAGGGAGTGGGCAGCACTGAAGACAGGCCATCCTAGAAGGGCCTTGAAAGCATTCTAGATTATTTTTGTTTTTTTGTGACGGAGTATTGTTCTGTCCACCCAGGCTGGAGTGCCTTGGTGTGATCTCGGCTCACTGCAACCTCCACCTCCCAGGTTCAGGCAATTCTCCTGTCCCAGCCTCCCAAGTAGCTGGGATTACAGGTGCATGCCACCATGACCAACTAATTTTTTGTACTTTTTTTTTTTTTTTTAAGTAGAGACAGGGTTTCACCATGTTGGCCAGGCTGGTCTCGAACTCCTAACCTCAAGTCATCCGCCCGCCTTGGCTTCCCAAAGTGCTAGGATTACAGGCATGAGCCACCGCACCCAGCCTAGATTACTTTTTATTATTTTTATTAATTTTAATTTAATTTAATTTAATTTTTTGAGACAGACTCTCACTCTGTCACCCAGGCTGGAGTGCAGTGGAATGACCTCGGCTCACTGCAAGCTCTGTCTCCCAGGTTCACGCCATTCTCCTGCCTCAGCCTCCCAAGTAGCTGGGATTACAGACGCCCACCACCACACCCGGCTAATTTTTTGTATTTTTAGTAGAGACCAGGTTTCACCTGTGTTAGCCAGGATGGTCTCGATCTCCTGACCTTGTGATCCGCCCACCTCAGCCTCCCAAAGTGCTGGGATTACAGGCGTAAGCCAGCGCGCCCGGCCTGATTACTTTTAATACAGGAGTAAATGGATGATGTTCCCTCTTCACCAAACAAACAAGGATGGTAATGGAGCTGTTTCATCTGAAGATATATCTGTCACCTGTACTTGGAGTTGGCTGGGAGCATTTCCTTTCCAGGGCCTTCCCCTGATCTGACGTGGTTGGTCAGGGGTCAGTGGGCTGGCAGAAGTTACAAGGGGGCCATGGCAGGTCCTGGGGAATGGGGTAGGAGAGGGGTGGGCTTCCAATCTAAACCAAGATGACTGATGTTAGGTTGAAATATAAAAGCAAATTTTCTGAACAACTCATCCACAAACACCCATAAACGGCCCTGGGAAAGCAAATGCCAAGAAAACGGCTGCAGGGCTTCACCAGGGCTGAAGGAGGCCCAGAGAGGAGAAAAGTCCTCATCTGTGTGACCCATCTTAGAGGCAACCGTAATCTGCCTCCCAGCACCTCCTGCCTCCTGGCTCCTCTGTTACAGGTGGGACACAAGCTTTAGAGACATCCATCTGGCCACCAATGCTACTTACAGGCTGCAGGAACTTCCTCAGCTTCTTCATCCTCAAAATGGGCATAACAACCATCTACCATTTACAGAGGAGAGATGAAGGTTAACAATCAGTCAACAAGGCTGGGCATGGTGGCTCACGCCTGTAATCCCAGCACTTTGGGAGGCTGAGGCGGCAGGATCATGAGGTCAGGAGATTGAGACCATCCTGGCTAACACGGTGAAACCCTGCCTCCACTAAAAAATACAAAAACTTAGCTGGGCTGTAGTCCCAGCTACTCGGGAGGCTGAGGCAGGAGAATGGCGTGAACCCAGGAGGTGGAGTTTGCAGTGAGCCGAGATCGCGCCACTGCACTCCAGCCTGGGCGACAGAGTGAGACTTCGTCTCAAAAAACAAACAAAAAAATCAGTCAACAAATATTTATTAAACAAGTTTCCCAGGGCAGTGTCTCACCGACTGTAATTTGTGTGTATATCACCCAGGAACGTTGTAAGGGGTAGATTCTGATTCAGTGGGTTTGGGGGGGCCCTGCAAGCTCCTGGGTGGTGCACATATGATCATCCTGGCTCCCCCATCCCCCTACATACACATACATCAGACACATACATCAGAGGCTCAGCTTCCAGAGGGAGGGGTCTGCACCCCACGTTTCTGGGAATGCCATCAAACATCAGGTATACAAGAGGAGCTAGGAAATTGGTACCTGGGAAATGAAGAACCAAACAGGGGATTCTGACAGGCAGGGGAGGCTCTGCCCAGGGCCACAGGTGACTTGGGAGCAGCTGGCCACAGGACAGGGCATTACTGAGTAACAGGTCAACATGACAACTTCTCTGCAGCCAGGAGCAGCTGAAGGTAGGACCAGGGAAGAGGTGGTTCTTCTTCCAGAGCCTCCAGCAGGGCCCAGCCTACCTCCCAGGTTACCAAGAGGCTCTAAAATCCAGTCTCCTACTCCTGGCTGGACTTGGTCAGTCTGAGCACATGTGTGACTCAAATGTTAGGGGACCAGGAGTGCTGGTGGCTGGGCACAGACCACCTGGACATGGAAACAACAGGTCTTCCCATGAAGTTGTCTTATTTTTCTATCTTAGTGGGGAACATGTGGTTTTTCTATTGTTTCTAAACAAACGTGACATGGACAATAACTCTTTTCCCCTCAGAGGAGGTGGAGGTCATGTACTCCCCTACACCTTATATACACAAATATGCATGTGATGTCTCTGCACTCTGGCTAATGAAAACCCAAGACTGCTGCAACTGCCTCTTCACTCAGGCTCCTGGGTTGACATCTAAAGCTTTCCCGGGAATCAGAACGCATCTTTGGGTGTAACACACGGGTGCACATTTCAGAGGAAAGCTGGGCCTTTGTGAGTGATGCCTCACAGGGTCACAGTGCAAGTCCCTCTACTCTGATGGGGAAAGAGTGAGGGGAATGTGTTTTTATGTCTTTTGAGGGTGGGGGTGAAGAGACCCAGGGCCTGTTCCTGACTCCCCTAAAAAGAACAGCAGCTCCATGTTGGAATCGCTCCACACTGGGGCCCCCACAGAGCCTCCCAGTTTGGCAAGCTCAGGCCCCCCGTGACACACAGGCCCTGTCCTCCTCCTCCAGTCAGGTGTGCCTGAGACCCAGACTCCCCACCCCACTATAGAGTACCAAACAGAACCACAGAGCAGATTCCTGTGAAAAATGGCCAGTCAAGCCATGGCCTAATAGTCTGGCCAGGAGTGCTGAGTGTGGGTCAGTCTGGCTCCTGCAGGTGGCCCAGCGTCAAACGGAGCCCAAGATGGAGTGGCTGTCTGGGACGGAGGACTCCAGTTCAAATACACGCTAACTGATGTCCTGGGCAAGCTGCCTCATTTTTGTCAGCCTCAGTTACCTCAACTGTAACATGAGGGGTTGGCCTGGATCACTTGATTCCTTTCATCCTAGGATTCTCAGCAACAGTATCACAAGCTCCAGCTGCCTGGGTTCAAATCCTGCCTCCGCCACTTCCTGTGAGACCTCGCATGAATCACCTCACTTCTTCCAACCTTAACTCCTCATCCGTGACATAGAATGAGGGGAACACCACCTCAGAGGGTTACAGAGGGGACTCAACGAGGGTCTACCTGGCATGGAGGGGGTGCTGAATAAATATCAGCATTCTGTGAACTCTGTGGCCCCTGCTGCCACCACCCTCATGCTCACAGATGGAGTCAGGACCAACGACCAGCATCCTCAGCCCCCGAAGGGTGTGGCCTCTACTCTGCATGGGAAGACCCACCGAATCCCCCAAACCCAGGCAGATCAACATCGTGCACACCCTGGTAGCCACGTGCATGGTCTCAAGCACACGCAGGGTCAGTCAGGCAAACCTCAGCATGCCGGGCAGCAGGCATGGTCACTGCAGCAGGACAGGGAGGAGGACAGGCAGAGAGGAGGCAGGCAAAGGGAAGGCCATGTGCAGTCACTGGGGAACGGGAGCTAGCACAGCCCGCGACCGAGCAGCCCGCGCCGGCAGCGCCCGGCTCCTTACCTCCCCTGCAGAACCTCTGACCACCGGG
Organism: Rhinopithecus roxellana; assembly: GCF_007565055.1. Lineage (NCBI taxonomy): Eukaryota > Metazoa > Chordata > Mammalia > Primates > Cercopithecidae > Rhinopithecus > Rhinopithecus roxellana. Next base: position 100,893,592 of record NC_044565.1, read on the forward strand.
ACTGTGTTTCCCCCAAGAAGCTGGAGGCATGCTAGAAAGAGGAGAGAGCAGGAGACAGGGGGCAATCCGTCCTGAGCCAGGCTCAGGAGAAAGTCCCGGAAAGGAAGCCCGAGGAAGGGGGTTCCGCTCAGGGCGTCCATGGCTGAAAGGGTTTCTAAGAGACCTGAAAGATCCAAATGCCAAATGCAGATCACCCCCAAGGCTGGCCTGTGCCAGAGGCGCAGAGCAGGGGATGAGAGAGCAAAGGGAGAAGACCACCCATAGACCAGGCCGTCCCAGAAACGCACCTGCCCTCCCACCGGCTGGGGCTGGGTCCACCCACAGTGACCATCTTGCCAGGTTTCCTGGCATGGTGTGGACCCAATGGAAAAGGGATCCAAGGATCTGGGGTGGGCAAACCCTCTCAGGAAGTCCCACCAGCCAAAGTCAAGGAGGGTGTGCCCTCCACAGATGTCACAGTCACTCCTCCTGGGACCCAGGGGAGACGGGGAAACTGAGTGTGTGTTGCAGGGGCCTTGGAGGACTCATATTCCAAGGCCAGAGTCAGAGCATGGAGGTTCTTGTACTGGCTCCACCATTAATCTGGGTAACTTTGGGCAAGTTATCCTCTCTGGGCCTCAGCTTCCCCACATACAAGATGGAGAGAATGTCCCTATCTATAATAGAGGGTGTCTATACTCTACAAATGCCAGACACCAAATCCCCACTGAGCCACAGCCATCTAGACTTTTCTCTGGGGGTTGGTTTGTGCTGCACTAGGGAGATGATCAAACATCCAAGATTTCTGACAGCAGGCTGGGCAGAGGGGTTCCCGCAGCCAGGGATCCAGGGAAGGAGGAGCCTGAAGCACAAAGTTTGGGGTAGGATGACTTTAACACTGAACACATTTGGGGTCCTGTTAAATGGCATGGTTTCCCCAGCTGGGCTGTCCACAGCCCCCTCATGAAATTCCTACATCATTGATCTGTGTCCCTAAATCCCCTCCAGAGCACCCCTTGTCCCTGGAAGGCTGAGAGCTCCTCCAGGAACCGGTTCTAAACTGTTCATCACTGGGTCTCAGCCCCTGCTCCCTGGGCCACTCACGGCAGGTGCCCAACAAATAACTGAGGAGTAGCAGACTCCTACAGTGCCCAGCACCTGCTCTGGGGCCAGCGCCAGTCAGCAGAGCCAGCCTGCCAGTGAGAGGTCATACTTTGTAAACCTTTCTCAACCTGGCTACACAACTCCGCTGATGCCTCTTGGTCATGGTAACCCTAGGAGGGCAGGTATTACAACCGTATCTTCCAAACAAGTAAACTGAGGCCAAAGAAGGTGAGGAGGTGATTGCCCAAGGGTACACAGTAGGATAATCGTTGTTGACAGAGTCAGGGCGAGAATCTGAGTCTCCTGACGTCCCAGGCACCAGGCAATGTCAACATGGCCAGTTACTACCAGCATCCACATTGGACACCAGTGCCAGGGCACGGGCATTACCAGGGGTGAAGTATCTGGACACGAGCCCAGCAGGGCCCTGGGAGTCAGAGTGCAATGAGCTGCACACAGTGGAGGGGAGCCCAGGCTGGCGCTAACAGCTACCTTTGATGACAAAAGCCTCCGACAGCAGCCGCATCTGATACAGGGGCTTGTTCTCCATGGACACGTCATCAATCCTGGCCCGCGCATACATGCTGATGGCATCTCGGTATGAGCCCTCCACGTAATGCAGTTTGCCCAGGATCAGCATGGCCTCACACATGTACTGTGGCTGAAAGGACAAGGACATGTTAGCAGCGCCTCCCCCAAAATGTTAGTTCACCTTGGGGTGAACACCCCCCACTGAACCTTGACCCTATTTGCCTCAGACCTTGCTCAGAACCACCCCCCGGCAGGAAGCGTTCCTTGATGCTCAAGCACATGCCAACAGCTCCCCGTTCTCACCCATGGTCCATAGCCTACATCGTGGCTCTCAAAAAAATTCTCATGAGTTCCTAATCGTTTCAAATGTGTGCGTTTTATGCCCCCAGCAAGACTCCAGAGACCTTGCAGACTAGGCCCTGTCTTTCCTCTCCTGAAGCCCGCCAAAGACTGCAGCCCATGGGGGTCACTCAGAAGCTCAGGCATTTATTCTAAACACAAGTGGAGAGTCAGAGATGGAGCTAAGTTTTGTGAAGCCCCAGGCTTCTCATTTTGGGGGTTCTCTTGTGTACACGTATATGCAAATCATAATTAGGTGAAAGGCCTCAGAAACAGCCTGTGCGGGAGGCTTATGCCTCCCCCAACAGTGGTGGAGGGACAGATTGAGGAGGAGAGGGCCTGCTGCGTCACCATCCTCTTCCTATCAGAAATGGGTCAAAGTGCAGAATCACAGAGGCCAAGAGTGGCTGAATTTAAACCTGTTTTCTTTTCCCTCCTTTTTCAAAAGCTGCTTACATCTCAATCTCCACCCCACGGAGGAACTCTCAGGGCCTTCCTTAGGGCCTGCAGTGGTCTGGACAGCCCTGATCACCCCTACTCTGGCTTGGGCTCCTGTGCTGCTGCCTGAGGGAGGCTGTGCTGGCCCTGGGCTGTGCCACTCTGGCACATGAGTTCTGATCTTGGACATGGCCCCAGTTCTCCTTGTGACCTCCCACCTCTTCAGGCCATTTGTTCTGGTCCGCTGCCTCTGATTCTGTCCTCAGCTGGCTCACAATGCCTACGGGCCAGGCCCTGGGCACTGCTCCTGCCACACAGGCAACAATCTGTCCATAAAGCTCCCCAAAGATGCAGCTCTGGTCCCACCCCTGGCATCTGTCACTGGCAGGAAGGTGCTGCCCCTGTCTCCCTGCAGGGAGGTAAGAGTCTGGGGTCCCCGTGACCCCAGGGCAAGCCTCCAGCACTCCTTACCATCTACTGCCCTCTCAGAAGCCAAGAGAAATGGAGCGTGGCACAGACAGGCTCCAGGGAAGCCAAATTCTCCTTCCCCACTCGTCCTTCTGGCTCTTGTGAGTCCACATTCCTCTTTTTGTCTGTGCTTCCTCAGGTTCTCTTCACCCTAACCTAACCAGATCCTCTCCCATCCTTTGGGGACTTGCTCAGGCCCACCTTCTCCCGAAAGCCTCCCCGACTACCAGGGAGCTCCCTTCAGCTGAACTCCTCCAATGCCTCTACCAATGAGCCCATTCAGCCTCTGCATGCCTGACCTGCTCTCTCTATTAATTAACTCTCCAAAGCTGAATCTTTTGAGGGGATTTGCTAGTCTCTTCAGATAGGCCACCCACTCCCTGGGCCAGGGCCACAGATGACACATCCCAGAGGTATGCGGCCTATAGTCCTTCCAAGCCGGGCAGTGACTCTGCGTTCCCTGCACTGGTCTCTAGCCATGGGCTCATTTCCTCCCTGCTCGGGCTGCGTCTTCCTCGTGGGTGAGGGAGAGATAATAACACCTACTCCTCACTGCCTATCACAGCGATGCTGAGGACATTAACAGGGTAAAGTCCAGAAAAGAGCTTTGAACTTTTCTTTGGAAAAGAGCAAGATAAATACAGGGTATGTGTAATTATCATTATCCTGCACATGGAGACAAGGGCAGCGAGGCACAGAAGGACATTTCAGGCATGCTGATGGGGTGTGGCTAGCGGTGGTTCATGGAGGACCAGTGGCAGTTTACAACAGAGCTTCCACCAAGCTGGGGAAAAATTAGACAATGCGGGGCATGTTTTATAAAGCCACATTTACACTATTTAAAAAGATGCTCGGCCGGGCACAATGGCTCACGCCTGTAATCCCAGCACTTTGGGAGGTCGAGGCAGGCGGATCACCTAAGGTCAGGAGTTTGAGACCAGTTTGAGACAACATGGTGAAAACCCGTCTCTATTAAAAATACAAAAATTAGCCGGGTGTGGTGGTGGGCGCCTGTAATCCTAGCTACTCGGGAGGCTGAGGCAGAAGAATCACTTGAACCCGGGAGGCGGAGGTTGCAGTGAGCCGAGATTGTGCCACTGCATTTCAGCCTGGGTGACAGAGCAAGACTCCGTTGTCTCAAAAAAAAAAAAAAAGGCTCTTAGTTCTGAAAGGATATCTACCTTGCCCTTCAATGCTAAGCTGTTTTTCTGTTATGGCACAGTAAGAGCTGAAGATGGTATCATTTTGCTGCTATTTCTTGCTTTTTAATATCCTTACTTGGCAGCATGAAAAGTCCGCTGCACTCCATGGGACCCATGCATGTGGATGTGAAATGTTCTTGGTCTATCAGTCCAACAGTCAGGGAATGGAACCCTCGCCCAGTGGGAGGGTGCCACGCAGGAGGTCACTTTACCAGGGGAACAGTACCCTCTACTGTGTGGATTAGCGCATCTCCTTTTGTGCCTCACTGTCCCCATCGATAAAAAGGGAAAAAGGACTTCATGGAGACACCCAGGTATGAGGAAAGAACGGATAAGGAAATACTTCACAGACTAACGTGGGAACTATAAAAGTAGGGGTGTGATCACCATCCATCACATGAATCCAACTTTCCCAGTCATTATTTTATTTCCACCCCAGTACTCTGGGAGGCAGCACCAAGAAGTGAGAGACAGCATTAGAGCATGGGCTGTAGACACCAAAGGCCTGGGTTGTCATCACCTTTCTTGGGTCTCAGGGATGGGGGTTGGCAGGGCACAGTGCCTCATGCCTGTAATCCCAGTACTTTGGGAGGCCAAGGCAAGAGGATCGCTTGAAACCCGGAATCTGAGACCAGCTCAAACAACACCTGTCTCTACAACACCTGTAGAACCCTGTCTCTACAAAAAATTGAAAAAAAAAAAAAAAAAACAAAAAGAAATGGGGCTAATAGTAAATACCATTGCAGAAAGTTCCTTGGAGGCCTACATGGGATGGTGCAAAGCCTCAACCTAGCGGAGAACAGAGTTTAGGACAAGTGGCTTGTTTTCGCTGATCTCCACACAACTGAGCTAGACAGGGTTTTAGAGATCAGGATCTTGCTCTGTCACCCAGACTGGAGTGCAGTGGCATGAAGACAACTCACTGCAGCCTCAACCTCCTGGGCTCAAGTGACCCTCCAGCCTCAGTCTCTTGGGTAGCTGGGACCACAGGTGCAAGTCACCACGCCTAGCTAATTAAAAAAAATTTTTGTAGAGACGGGGTCTCACCATGTTGCCCAGTCTGATCTCAAACTTCTGGCTCAAGCAGTCCTCCCACCTTAGCCTCCCAAAGTGCTAAGACTACAGGCGTAAGTCATAGGTCAGTTGGGAATTTTATTTATCACTCAAATTACTTATTTGTTGACTGGAATTTTTACAATAAGCCTGAATCATGTTTATTTTTAAAACAATTTTTAAACATTTAACATTTAATTATTAATTTAATATTTCTAAAATGAAAAGAGGTCTTGGTGGGAAAAGCTTGAACCCCACCAATCTGGTCCAACCCTTTTGACCAGCAGATGAGAAACTGGAAGGTCTGTGGGGTCAAGGGCACGGTCAGGCAGTTATTTTAACCCAACACAAAACTCCCAGTGCTACAGTACCTGTCAAGGAGCCTAAAAGCAGTAACCTTAAACTTCTAGTACACACTCCCCTCTCCCCTGTCCCTTCCCGTTCCCTCCCTTACAGAATAAGCCCTGCACATCCCGGCCTGGTGTTCCCGTCTGCCCTTCCTAGCCCCAAAGTACCTTTACAACCTTGTCTAGATCCAGCCCCAGAAGGATCCAATTCTAGTACTACCATTACCTGGAGTCTGCTCTCTGCTTACCCCCAAAGAGCATCCTCCTCAGACTTGCTTCCTCATGGGTACCACTCCTATCATGGTCCACCTTGGAGGAAGGCTATTTACTTACTGATAGGATTTATCTTCCCAAGAGACTTGCAGCCTCCTTGAGGGCAGGGTCCACACTAGATTTATCTTGATTGCCCTCAGAGTGCACAACACAATGCCTTGCACATAGTATGTTGGAATAAAAGGTTTAAGGAAGTGAATATATTACTTTGGAATATCTCTTTAAAAATCAGCTGGGCGCAGTGCCTTACTCCTGTAATCCCAACGCTTTGGGAGGCTGAAGTAGGAGCATTGCTTGAGCCCAGGAGTTGGAGACCAGCCTGGGTAACACAGCAAGACCCTGAAGAAAATAAAGACAGACAGCCAGAGAGAAAGAAAGGGTGGGAGGGGGAAGGAAGCAAGGAAGGAAGGGAAGGAAGAAGGGAGGGAGGGATCACTTCCTCTTTGAGTTTCTTTTTTTTTTTACCCCCTCCCCCTCCTCTTTGAGTTTCTAATGACATACCCATGCCACTATTATAGCTCAGGATACACTGTAATCTAGAACAGCCACAGCCTCAAACTTGGATGCACATATAAATCTCCAGGAGAGCTTGTTAAAACGCAGATTCTAATTCTCAATTGCATTTCTAACCAGCTCCCCAATGATGCCCACACTGCTGGTGGGTGGACCACATTTTGAGCAGCAAAGTCCAGAGAAAGTTGTGACTATACTCCTTCTCGGAGAGAGAGGTGGGTCCTCTACCTCCCTCAGTGTCTTGTACTCAGTAGGAGCTTGATAAATGCATGTGGACTTTTTTTTTTTTTTGCACGTGGACTTAAATGGGCTTGCCCTGTTATGGAGCTCTTCTGTCCCTAGCCAACTCTGCATGCTTGCCTGTTTTTAACTAGGTCACAGGTTCCTTGAAGTTTTATTTCCCTGAGAGCCCCCTGACCCAAGGAGCCCAAAGGGCCAGGCACATATTTTTTTTTTTCTGAGATGGAGCCTTGCTCTGTCGTCCAGGCTGGAGTGCAGTGGTGCAATCTCGGCTCACTGCAAGCTCCACCTCCCAGGTTCACGCCATTCTCCTGCCTCAGCCTCCTGAGTAGCTGGGACTACAGGCGCCCACCACCATGCCCAGCTAAGTTTTTTGTATTTTTAGTAGAGACGGGGGGTTTCACCGTGTTAGCCAGGACGGTCTTGATCTCCTACCTCGTGATCCGCCCGCCTCGGCATCCCAAAGTGCTGGGATTACAGGTGTTGAGCCACCGTGCCCGACAGGCCAGGCACATATTAAGTCAACCAAGCACTGTCCAACAGAAATATAATGTAAGCCACAAACGTGAACCACATGTGTAATTTAAAAATTTCTAGTAAGATTATTTTTAGTCACACTGAGAAAGGTAAAAGGTGAAATTAATTTTAATAACGTTTTCTTTAACCCAATATATCCAAAATATACCATTTGAACATGTAATCAACATAAAGTTACTGCTCTTTTATATTCTCTGTTTTGTACTAAGACTTTGAAACCTTGTGTATGTTTCATACTTACAGCACATCTCAATGTGGACTAGCCATACTCCAAGTGCTCAAGGGGCCACGTGTAGCCAGTGGCTACTGTAAGTGTAAGGGCAGCTTGTAAGAGAGACTTGTTGCTCAGGTGACCAGATGACTCAGGGAGGACTGGACAGATGGGAGGCAACGCAGATGAGGAGAGGAGGTCTCACGCTTGAAGGCTGACGACTTACCGTGAGCCTCCCATGGTTAAGGATACTGCTCAAATAATTTTTGGCTTCGCTCATCTTCGGTTCATTCTTCTCCAGCAAAGGGATGGAGTCTTTTATTTTGGCATGGTTCTCCTTCAAACACTGCTCCAGGAGGGCCTCAGCCAGCAGCAATTTCCCAAAGTCATCTGCAAAGCAAAGTAGGGATCAGAGCAGCAACCCCCTGAACAAGGCGGATAATGGAGGGCGGTACACACTCCTTCCTGGACCCACCCAACCACTCCTACCTGGTACAGGAATGGCTCAGGTCTGAGAAAATAAAGGCACATTTTCCATAAATTTCAACAGCCTTTAAAGAAAAGACATAGGCATTCTACCATGATTACAGTACAAATTGCCCCTTTGGATTTATTTTCTGCTGTAGTTTAATGGTTGGGAATACAGAGTTCCCAGGACCTGGGCACAAATTCCCAGAATTTCAGAATTTAAAATAAGGGACAAAGTCATACGTACGCTGTGCTGTGGATAATAAGTTCTTAAACCAAGAAGGAATTCTCCCCAAATGATTGAAGAGGAAAAATATATGAAGTGGCTTAATAATGTACTTTCACATGCTCCTAATTTCTATGTAACCATAATTGGTTTTCTCCATTTCTAAGTGTTTTTGTTTGTTTGTTTGTTTGTTTTAAACGGAGTCTCACTCTGCCACCCAAGCGGGAGTGTAGTGGCATGATTATGGCACTCCCAGGCTCAAGTGACCCTCCTGACTCAGTCTCCCAAAGTGCTGGGATTACAGACATCAGCCACCGCACCATTCCGTTTTTAAGGCAATTTGACATGACTCAGGATAACCTGGCAGCCACGGTAGAGTTAGGTGGGAAGCAGATCTACTTGTCGCCAAGGCAAATCCTCGAACATGTTTAATACCTCTGCATTTTCTGGAGTTCTCTCACATATAGGGTATACCCGCAAATGAGGGTAGCTCATTTGCATCCCTCACCACCTAGTAGGTGGTTTTATACTGCCTGGTTTAGTGAGCGCGGTGGCTCACGCCTACAATCCCAGCACTTTGGGAGCCCAAGGCAGGCGGATCACTTGAGGTCAGGAGTTTGAGACCAGCCTGGCCAACATGGCAAAACCCTGTCTCCACTAAAAATGCAAAATTAGCTGGGCATGATGATGGGCACCTGTAATCCCAGCTACTTGGGACGGTGAGGCAGAACTGCTTGAATTTGGGAGGTGTAGGTTGCAGTAGGCCAAGATCGCACCACTGCACTCCAGCCTGGGCAACAAAGTGAGACTCTGTCTCAAAAAATAAAAATAAAAATAATACACTGCTTGTTTTATTTGCTGCCTCCCTTTACCACACTGAAAGCTCATCTTGTGACCACCAGATTCCTGCTACCTACAGCAGAGGTGGCTCGAGCATGGGAGTCGGGTGTTCCGTGTGCAGGGTCTGAGGTCAAGAGTGGTTTCACCATGGTTCTTGGGTGGCTGTGCTTATTGCCCCTCCCAACAACTGGGGTGAGGAGCAGGCCCACCATTCAATATAAGCACCAAGTAAATACCTGTTGGGTGAATCGGATCTCTCAACTACCCCACAGGGAAGCCATCAGGATCGAGAGTTAAGTGCCAGTCCAAAAATATCCCTACGAATGCCTGCTTGGTGCCATCTTTTTCAAAGTGCTCTTTTTGCTACCAGTACAGTGTTCTCAGATCTACAAGGCTGCCATTCCCTCCTCACTCTCAGGATATCACAGTTTGCTAACATCTCACAGCCACTGGTCCAAAACTGCATGCCTTAGCCAGGCACTGTGGTGCATGCCTGTAGTCCCAGCTTCTTGGGAGGCTGAGGTGGGAGAATCATTTGAGCCCAGGAGTTCAAGACCAGCCTGGGCAACACAGGGAGACCCCGTCTTTAGAAAACACAAAAAACTTCATGCCTCTGAAGACGAGTGTCTTATCATAAGGGAGATTCCCCACAGAGAATGATTCTAAAGCCCAGAATCCTAAGAACACCATCGCAGGGGGTTTTCTTTCTGAAGGCACCTGTTATGGGATCCTTTGCTACATACCTCATGACTTTTAAAATTAACATTTTGAGGAAATGGTCAAAAAAGTACCTAGTTCAAACTATCATTCATTGCTGGCAGACTATAAGTTAGTAGAATCTCTAGAGTAATTTGGCAACATACATCAAAATTATTTTTGCACATCCCCATAGACCCAGACAGTCAGAGTCGCATTCCAGAGCTGTGGGCCTTGGGGAAAGTTGCTCCCTGCTTCTAATCTGCTTTGCCTCTGTAAAGCCAGGGGTGGGGTTTGAAGTCAGAGCCTAAAGAGGGAAACAAACCCCTCAGGACGTTGGCCATGCCCCCCAGCTGGTCCCTGCCTCGTTGCCCTCTTTCCTCTGTGCACTGGCAGGGCTCGCACCCTTGGGCGACCGTGCCACCAGACACAGCACCATCGGTGGCCATCCCGTGCACTCTGCCATCTACCTTCCTGGACCAGAGCTCCTCGCTTGGGTGAGCTGCTTGGTTGGGTGCTTTCATGCCAAAGAAACCAGCTTCCTCCCCAGAGCATGCCCCTTTGGACCCGGGCTGCTCCAAGTGCGCTGGCCATGGCCTGGTGCGGGTCTCTCAATGCTTGTGATCCAATCCCAAGGAGATGAGTGCAGAAACTTAAGAGTACACCTCTAGAAATTTGACAGAGTAATTTTAAATCTGTTGAAATCTAATACTAAAAAATTGGGAGGTAGTATTTTGTGTATTTTTCTTTTATTTTTCTAGTAAATCATTTTTATTGCACTTTATGAAAGTATCGGAGCATAACAGATTGGGAATTTATTTTGAGACAGGGTCTCTGTCACCCAGGCTGAAGTGCAGTGGCATGATCTCAGCTCACTGCAATCTCCACCTTCTGGGTTTAAGCGATTCTCCTGCCTCAGCCTCCTGAGTAGCTGGGACTACAGGCATGCGCCACCATACCCAGCTAATTTTTTGTACTTTTGGTAGAGACGGGGTTTTACCATGTTGGCCAGGCTGGTCTCCAACTCCTGGGCTCAAGTGATCTGCCTGCCTCGGCCTCCCAAAATGCTGGGATTACAGATGTGAACCACTGTGCCTGGCCAGATTGGGAATTTAAACAAAACAAAATTGATCCTTCACCACATATCTCTAAACCATAAGAGTGACTGACTGCAAAAGAGGCACTAATATTTGTTGAAGGCTTAGTATGGGCCAGACACTTTTTCATATAGCATCATTTCATTTCCACAGCCCTGAAAGGTAGGTATTATCACCATTTTATAGATGATAATAAAGATACGCAGTATTGTTAGGGTCACAGCCAGTAACAATAATAAAAACATAACACAGGCCGGGCGCGATGGCTCAAGCCTGTAATCCCAGCACTTTGGGAGGCCGAGACGGGCGGATCACGAGGTCAGGAGATCGAGACCATCCTGGCTAACATGGTGAAACCCCATCTCTACTAAAAAACACAAAAAACTAGCCGGGCGAGGTGGCAGGCGCCTGTAGTCCCAGCTACTCGGGAGGCTGAGGCAGGAGAATGGCGTGAACCCGGGAGGCGGAGCTTGCAGTGAGCTGAGATCGGGCCACTGCACTTCAGCCTGGGCGACAGCGCGAGACTCCGTCTCAAAAAAAAAAAAAAAAAAAATAACACAGCCAAAAAACACCCTGTCTGTCCTGCATCCCATGCAGAACAGAGCTGCTGGTAATTTCAAAATAAACAATAGTCTTAACAACTTAAAACAGTACATTAAAAGCTAGTTGTGGCCGGGCACGGTGGCTCAAGCCTGTAATCCCAGCACTTTGGGAGGCTGAGACGGGTGGATCACGAGGTCAGGAGATCAAGACCATCCTGGCTAACATGGTGAAACCCCGTCTCTACTAAAAAATACAAAAAACTAGCCGGGCGAGGTGGCAGGCGCCTGTAGTCCCAGCTACTCGGGAGGCTGAGGCAGGAGAATGGCGTGAACCCGGGAGGCAGAGCTTGCAGTGAGCTGAGATCCGGCCACTGCACTCCAGCCTGGGCAACAGAGCGAGACTCCATCTCAAAAAAAAAAAAAAAAAAAAAAAAAAAAAAAAAAAAAAAAAAAGCTAGTTGTAAATCCAAGGACAGGGATAAGAACTGTCCTCTCCTTCATATACCTGTGACTTTCAGACTGTTTTGTTGATTGACACTTCAGGTCCTTCTCAGAAGGCTTTCTGCCTGCCCCTTTCACCCCCCAACTCAATCTACTTGTTGTTTGTTTACCAGACACCCAGTAGGCAGCAGAAATTCACTTTCCTTTCCTCCTTTGCTCAACTCTCCTCTTTCTGCCCTACCTCTCTCTTGCCTTCCTCTCTTCTTTCCATCCAACTATTCTCAACTGTCCAATCTATGGAACTGAAGGATGTTTCGGAAGTAGAACTTCTAGACTTTTAGTTATTAAATAAGAATTCAAGGCTGGTGTGGTGGCTTACGCCTATAATCCCAGCATTTTGGGAGGCCGAGGTGGTAGGATCGATTGAGACCAGGAGTTAGAGACCAGCTTGGTCAACACAGTGAGACTCTGTCGCTACACACAAAAAAAGTTAGCTGAGGTTACAGGTACACGCCTAGAGTCCTAGCTACTTGGAAGGCTGAGGTGGGAGGATGGCTTAAGCCCAAGAGTTCAACGCTGTAGGGAGCCACGACTGTTCCACTGCACTCCAGCCTAGGCAACAGGGCAATACTTCATCTCTAGAAAATTAAAAAAAAAAAAAAAAAAAAAAAAGAATTCAGGTGGATAAAGGCTTCTCTGTCATCCCAAAGAGAAAACAAGTTGCTTTTTATCATCCTGTTGTCTGAAACCTCCTCTCTATCCCAGTTCTGGTGAAGTGCTGCAGCTTCCCTCGACCCAGGGGCGTTTAAGAAGACCTTCCCATCAGACCCATAGTGAATCTGACCCCGGGTGCTGATTCTGCAGCCCTGCTCAGCACCCTGCCCTCAGCAAAGTCCCAAAGCCCCACTTACTGGCCATCTAGTCTCCCAACCCCATCGTGTTACCTTCCTTACAGCGCCTTCAGCTCACATCCCCTCCAGGCCTCTCCAAGAGTGCCAGGTCACAGGGACACCCTTCAAGACCCCATGTTTGAATGACAGTGATCCCCTTTCCACAACCCACCCATTCTCAGTCAGGAAACGCTGGTCCAGCCAGCCAGGCCAGGGTTCAGACCGGGCCCTTCCCCGCTGCGGCAAACAGGGGCACAGTGGTTTCTGCAGCTGCTCACCTCCCAGGACTATAGAGGGCTGGGACCTGCCAACCACAGCCAGGAGGAAAAGACTGAAACTAGCAAGAGGCCATCTGCCTCGAACAAACCCCTTCTAACTGAAACTGAGGAAATGTTCAAAACAATCTCCAGCCTTAAGGAGAAGAAAAAAAAAAGCAGGGTGGGGGGTAGGGTGACTACAGATTAGGAAAAATTCAAAGGCCAGGCATGGTGGCTCACACCTATAATCCCAGCACTTTGGGAGACCAAGGCAGGAAGATTGCTTGAGTCCAGGAGTTCAAAATCAGCCTGGAGCACATAGTGAAATCCTGTCTCTACAAAAAATAAAAAACATTAACTGGGTAGCTGGGCACGGTGGCTCACACCTGTAATCCCAGCACTTTGGGAGGCCGAGGTGGGTGGACCATGGGGTCAACAGATAGAGACCATCCTGGCCAACATGGTGAAACCTCGTCTCTACTAAAAATACAAAAATTAGCTAGGTGTGGTGGTGTGCACCGGTAGTCCGAGCTACTTGGGAGGCTGAGACAAAAGAATTGCTTAAACCCAGGAGGCGGAGGTTGCAGTGAGCCGAGATCACGCCACTGCACTCCAGCCTGGCGACAGAGCTTCAAGACTCCATCTAAAAAAAAAAAAAAAAAAAAAAATGGGTGTGGTAGCATACACACCTGTGATCCCAGCCACTTGGAAGGCTGAGGCAGGAGGATCACTTGAGCCCAGGCTGAAGCGAGCTATGATAGAATAAGACCTTGTCTCTAAGAAAAAAAAAAAAAAAAAAATTAAAAAGAAAGTCTCAAGATGGATGGGTAGAGAACAGATATGTAATAAAGCAAGCACAGCAAAAGGTTAATAGGTACACAGGTGTTCACTGCAAATTTTTTTTGATCTTCATTATATATTTGAAATTTTCATAACAAAATATTGGGTGGGGTACGGAGACCTAACCTAACAATCAAGTGCAATGTGTGGCCTAATTTGGATCCTGACTCTAATAAACTAATTGTAAAATGTAATTGTTAGATTTTTTGTAAGGCATAATAATGGTACAGTGGCTATATTTTAAAAAAGGGTTTTTACTGCTGGGTGTGGTGGCTCCTACCTGAAATCTCAACACTTTGGGAGGCCGGGGTAGGAGAATAGCTTAAGCACAGGAGTTCGAGACCAACCTGGGCAACATAGCAAGACCCCATTTCTACAAAAAAAATTTGAAAATTAGCTGGGTTTGCTGATGTGTGCCTGAGGTATGTTGCTTGGGCTGGTCTCGAACTCCTGGTCTCAAGTGATCCTCCCGTCTTGGCCTCCCAAACAGCTGAGACTACAGGTGTGTGCCACCATGCCTAGCTAGTTTTTTTTGGGAGGATTGGGGGTAGAGATGGGATCTCACTTTGTTGCCCAGTCTGCCCTTCCTTCTAGTCGGGAGGCTGAGGTGGAAGGATCCTTTGAGCCCAGGAGTCTGAGTGTGTAGTAAGCTATAATTATACCAGTGAACTCTAGTCTGGGTGAAAAAGATAGTTCCGGTCTCTAAAAAAAAAAAAAAAAAAAAAAAAAAAAAAACCAGAGATCTTATTTAATAAGTATATGCTGAAAAACTGAAATGTGGAGGAGAAATGGGTTGAGTATGGCTCAGATGAGACTTCATGAGTTCGTATCACTGAAGTTGGTTGATGGATACATGGGACTCATTCTTTCATGTTCTTTAATATTTTGAAAATTCTTCATAATAAAGTTGTTTTTTAATCACTTGGATGGGCTCTTTGTTTTTATATGAACAAACCCCAGCACAGCAAGCAGGACTCTGGGGTTCCCCTGCTCCATCCTGACCAAATCTAGACCGGATATGAGTGAGAAGACAGTAGCAAGTGCCTTCCCCCTGGCTGGGTGGCGAGGAGCAACCTCAGACAGGAAAAGGGTACAGGGGCCTATTCTGCTGAAGCAACTACTGATCTTTCATCCCCCCATATCAGAAAGAGTCCCCACAGCTCATCTTCCCCTTCTGCCCCCTGAATCTGCCTCTGGGAGCTACTTCTCATTTCTGTGGGAAATATCAGACACCACTGGACCTCAAGGCCTCAGTAAAATGGGTTTCAACCCTCAGCCTCAGAACCTCTCCCAATTCTGTAACTGTGGAAGCTTCAGATCACTGACTCGTAAGAGTCAAACAGGCCAGGTGGGATGTGAAGAATCTCCCTGCAGGGATGCAGGGGAGTCTGCATCAAACGCCAAAGAAGAACAAGCTCTCAATCCCTTGAGTGATCAAGGAACCCTGTAGAGAAAGGACCAAAACAGCAGTCGATCCAAACAACGCTCTAAGCATGGGCTTTAGGAGGCATTTTTGTTCCTCGTGTTTCTGTGTGTGCATATGCGTGTATGACTATATGTCCCAGTGTGAGTGCATGCTTTGTGATAGTGTATCTGGATTTAACAGTGGGAGAAAAATCATTCACAGACTCCAAAACTGGCAGGAGAGACCCCGCTGACCCTCCATCTCTTTCCTTATACTGGCCAGTTCCCACAGTGAAGCCAGCCCAGGGTCCACGTCCCCAACTCTGATACTAAGAGACTTGGTGGCAGAGACTCAGGCTTGAGTACAGGCTTTACCACATACACATTATGTGACCTCTCTGGGCCTTGGTGGGGACAATAACTCCTGCTCTCCTAATAGGGTTGTTTACAAGAATTGAGAAAATAGAGAAAGCGGCCAGGCACAGTGGCTCATGCCTGTAATCCCAGCACTTTGGGAGGCCCAGGTGGGCGGAATGCTTCGGCCCAGTTGGAGATCAGCCTGGGCAATATGGCGAAACCCCGTCTCTACTAAAACTACAAAAATTAGCTGGGCATGGTAGCCAGCACCTGCAGTCCCAGCTACTTGGGAGGCCTCGCTTGAACCCAGGAAGTCGAGGCTGCAGTGAGCTAAGATGGCACTACTGCACTCCAGCCTGGGTAACAGAGAGACCCTGCTTCAAAAAAAAAAAACCCAAAAAACAACAAAAACCCCACAAACAATTGCCCTCCGATCACTTTCTTGCCACTATGGGAGCTCTTCACGGACAGGGATTTTGTGCTGTACATCTTTGAGAGGTAACAGTGCAAGTGATTTAAAGGAGGTACTCAAAACCTGGGCTCAAATCCTGGTTCCACGACTTACTGGCTAGCTGATCAAGTTATTTAGTTGCTCTGTGCCTCAGTTTCCTTATCTGTAAAGTGGGGCAAACAAGAGTACCTGCTTCACAGGGTTGATTAAAGGGCTCAGGACAGTGTCTGGCACACAGGAAGCACCAGATAAGTGTTGACTATTACTATTACTATCACGATCTGTCACTCTCAGAGCCTTCTACAGGCTGGGCAGTCTTTAAAAACTCTATCTGTATTCATTTATTTCTTGCCTCCTTCCACAAAGCCTCCTAAGTGATTGTGCCCACAGAGAGGACTCAGGGAGGGTGAGGTGAAGGCCCCAGGAACAGGATCTGAGGTTAGAGGCTGGGGCGGGGTGTTCCCCGCTGCCACATCAGGGTGCTTTCCCGCCCCAGCACAAGAGCCCGGCCCAGCCAAACCAGCCCTACTGCTAAAGCCACCGACTGCCAGAGTTGGATGTGTCCCGAGATCGCCACAGATGAGAAAATTGAGGCTGGCCAAGCCTCTTCCCCATTTCTCCACCACCCCACCCCGGGGTTCGTCAAACCCTCGCCCCTGTCTGCTGCGGACAGAGCTCCGTTTTCAACTTTACTTGCAAGAACTATGAACAAAGACAAGACAGACACACTTCACCTGTTGGAGTTTAGGGACACCCCACCCTCGGACCGCGGTGGGGGGCAAGAGCCCAGCCAATGCACTGATCTCATAATATGCAGATACCACCATTTCATGGTAGACAGAGTTAGCCACATTATCCTAAAGGACAGAGAGGAAAAGCCGTTTCTCTTCCCTCCAAGCCCCCAAACTACATGTGATTTTTCTCTCGCGGCAGAAGGACCTTCTTAACTACCCTGGCTGCTCCTAAGACCAGCACAGTGGGCGGGTGGACGCCCGTTGCCAGCCGAGGACGGTCTGGGCGCGCTTCCTGGAGGAGGCGGTGCGTTTCGCGCGCTAGCTGCCGGCGAGCCAGCCTCTTCCCTCACTCACCGGTGTCCGGAAAGGTGAACGCTGCGCTCGGGATGCCTCGCCTGCTACCTCCGCCGCCGGGCATGCTCAGCGACTGCAGCTGCCGGACCAGCTCCGGCATGCGGTCCCAGTGGCCCTCGGCGCGGCAGCGCTCCAGCTCGCTCTCCACCTTCAGGTGGGAGCCGTGCGCGCCCTTCGCAGCCATCTTCTCGCGGGCGCTGTCATGGAAGGTGCGGCCAAGAAGTGGAGACCCGGCCGGGGGCGGCGTCCCGGCTGGGGCGCACTCGCGGGCGGGGTTGACGGGGGCGCAGACGGCAGCCGGGGCCCGGGCGGCAGCGGGGGCCCGGGCAGCGGACGGCGGGCAGCAGCAGCAGCACCCAGCGCACCGCCCGGTGCCTCCGGGCTGCGGCTTCGGCTTCGGCTGAGCGGCCCAAACGCGCACAGGAGCAACCGCCGCCTCTGCTGCAGCAGCCCGTACCGCTGCTGCCGCCGCCGCCGCTGCAGCTGCTGCCACAGCCTCCGCCCCGCGCCCCGGCGCCGCCAGCTGCGGACCCGCCCCTGGCCGCGGCTCCACCCCCGCGGGGGCGTGGCGAGGCCTCGGCGAGCCGGGCTTGCTGGCTGCCAGCGCGGCCACAGCAGCCAGGCGCGCGACAGGCGCTCGCGGCCGCCCCGGTACCCGCCCCCTGCCGCCGCCGCCGCCGCGGAGTCCGAGCTCACTTTAATCCCGCGCGGAGCCCGGGCGCCCAGGGGCGCCTCGCTTCCCGCCCCCTCCCCATCCCATCGGAGCTCTTGGCCTGGGAGACCACCGCCCGACGACCTGGCTTTGTGTGGTAGCCCCGTCACCGCTGCTGCCCCCGACACGTCACAAAAATGGGGAGAGGCCGGCCGACGGGCCCCAACCCCGACGGCGAGCCTCCTGGGAGCTGGCCTGCTGCGCGAGGACCCAGGGCCATTCCCAGGCCCGCGACTCTCTGGACGCCCCTCCGCTGGGAGCATTTGTATTTTCTTATTTTAGCGGAGTTCCTCTTTCCAACTTGACTTCCCTAACCGGTTGACCTGTCCTCTGTGGAATCTCAGTTGCCCTGGATTTCTTAAAGGCTTTAGGCTGTTTCACCAACTTGGTATTTATTTATTTCTTCATCCTGGTCTAAGACTGTGATCAAAGCTCTATGGAGCGCTTAGCAGGGTTTATCTCGGCGCTGTGGGGTGTCCAGAAGTTCACAGGACTACGGGGCGGGGCCCGCCGAGGTCCACCCTTGCGAGGAGACTTGTTACAGGGGCCCGGCCCCGCTGCCTCCGCAGCTCACAGACTAGTGCGGGAGAAGCCACAGAAAGACCCGAAACCAAAAACCACCTGCACTTGAGTGACATATTGTATGGTCGACTGAAGACCCAAAAGACAGCAGGGTCGGGGCAAACTTTTGAGCAGACTCCTAAGAGTTAGAAGGTGCTCTACATCCTCCCTCCGGAGTCTTCACCACTGCCCTAAGTGTTTTTGGACAACTGTAACCGAGGGAAGGTTTTTATGTCAAGCAGAACCCAGGCTCCTAGTGCAGAGGCTCCCATGTGGCCTTTCACATGAAGCCACACAGGGTGATTAGCTGAAGACAGCCTTCCTGTTCCCACTGTCCCCCGACTCCACTGTGGAGGCCATGCTCTCCGGGTTCTAAATGCAGCTCCAGTCCTTGTTTGGTGGGCAGGATTTCCTAACGGTGGGTGCTGCTCTGAGCACCTGGGGACTGTTCTCAACCGCCAGAGGCCAGGAGGTAGATGAAGGGAAGCTGAGGCTGCTCTGGCAGTTGGAATTTAGAGACAGTTTACTCAAGCAGCTTGTAAAATCCTGGCTTACTCCAGCCAACTCCTCAAGCTGGCTTTTTGTTACCCTTTGGCTGCCTTTGATGGTCACCAGAACCGGATTTCACTTGGAGAGAGAGGGTGAATTAGGGTGACCCGAGAACACACTGTGATTTGCCCCATGCCTGGCATTCCTGGGAGTCAGCCCTGGGGCAGGGAGTGAACAGCAGGGTTGATAAGAGGGAGGCGACCTTGGCAGAAATAAGACCTCTTTCCTGTGTCTTTTTTCCTAGTCCTTTGCCAGCCCTACCCCCAGGTTGTAGAGCACCTACTGAACTAACTGTAGAGGGAATCACTGCTTGTTTCTTTGAGGGGGTCACCAATACTCTCATATGTGTGGGCATAAAGGAGTGTGGGGAGGAAAAGTCCTCATGGCTCACATTTATAATGAGCTGTTCCTCAACACACGCCTGACCCCTGCACAGCTATTTTTCCAGTAGGGACAAAACCCCAGCCCTCTGATGACCAACATTTCTCAGGAGTGTAAAAAACTAGGAACAAGAACCCCCCTCGGCCTCCCAAAGTGCTAGGATTACAGGCTTGAGCCACTGTGTCCAGCCAGTTTTATTCCTTCTCTAGTGCCTTGTTTTAGAGGCTATTGTAAAATTTTGGGTAGGGATTTAGATGGGTCAGTCTGAACCTTGATGGGTTTAGCTCCTGTAGAATATCAGTAAAATTTTTATTTTATTTTACTATTATTTTTAATTTATTTTGTTTGTAGAGACGGGATCTTGCTGTGTTGCCCAGGCTGGTCTTAAACTCCCAGCCTCAAGCGGTCCTCCCACCCTGGCCTCCCAAAGTGCTTTTCTTTTTTTTTTTTTTGAGATGGACTCTTGCTCTGTTGCCCAGGCTGGAGTGCAGTGGCACGATCTCAGCTCACCACAACCTCTGCCTCCCAGGTTCAAGCAATTCTCCTGCCTCAGCCTCCCGAGTAGCTGGGTCTACAGGCGTACATCACTATGCTCAGCTAATTTTTGTATTTTTAGTAGAGACGGGGTTTCACTATGTTGGCCAGGCAGTCTCGAACTCCTGACCTCATGATCTGCCCGCCTTGGCCTCCCAAAGTGCTGGAATTACAGGCATGAGTCACCCCGCCCAGCCTCCAAAGTGCTTTGATTGCAGGTATGAACCACCCACCACACAGGGCCAGTAGAATTTTTTGACTATAAGAGAGCTTCAACTTAATGTTTGATTTACACACCAAAGTACTGATAAATCAATATCCAAATTAGCTATGACCTTATTATGGATAGGAAGGGCCCCAGGGACTAGAAGGAAAAAACCCTCAGGAGAGCATGTCATGTGGCAACTCCATTCACACAATGAATCCCTCTCTATTAAGTTATTAAAGTATAGTGTCACAAAGTAGAAGAGAATGCCCCTCAGTTGAAGGTCCAAGGCACGGTTTTAGGCTGTGGCCTAGGGAAGTTGTGTTGAGGATGATTAGATAGGCGTATGGCCCAAGAAGTGTATTGATATTAAGGGAAAAAAGGTATAATAGTGATCAAGTTTAAGATTGATATTTTGTGCCTACATCCATCAAGTTTGTAAGGTTGGCCTTTATGTTTTAGAGAAATGTTTCCTTATGGGTTTAAAGGCAGAATGGGAAATTGAACACCTTCATTGGTGACTTGATTTTTGCTTTTAGTTTCTTAATTCTAGGGTTCTTTCAAAATGTTCAAGGAGGTTTTGGCGATCTGG
Source organism: Rhinopithecus roxellana (assembly GCF_007565055.1). Taxonomy (NCBI): domain Eukaryota; kingdom Metazoa; phylum Chordata; class Mammalia; order Primates; family Cercopithecidae; genus Rhinopithecus; species Rhinopithecus roxellana. Next base: position 100,913,958 of record NC_044565.1, read on the forward strand.
CCATGGGGCTGTTTCCCATTCTAGTTTTTGTTTGCATAATAAATCCCCTATTTCTGGTTTAAGGCCATTCATAAAAAGAGAAAAGAATCCCATCACATCCGCTTCAAGATCTACTCCAGAATTCTGCCACTAGATAGTAAAGGACCTAGCCCTGAAGTCTCCATCAGACTTCTCTCTTTTACATATATACATATGTATTTTTCTTCAGTCCATGACCTGCTGAACAGACTTCTCTCTTGACAAAGAATTAATTAGAGCACAGTTTGGTTTCACAGGGAAGACTGCGGATAGCCTCCAAAAGACCTTGACTAACATTCACAGCTTCCCCAAACCCCTTCAGCTTCCTATGCAATCCATGGTCTTTGAAATCACCGTTGGGCTAGGCATGGCAGCTCGTGCCTATAATGCTAACACTTTGGGATGAGACGGCAGGAAAATCACTTGAGCCCAGGAGGTCAAGACCAGCCTGGGCAATCTAGTGAGACCCTGTCTCTACAAAATAAATAAAAAATAATCATTGGGGGGTTTTCCATTCTGACTTTTTCATCGAATGTTTTGCATCTGAGGCTCAACTGACATATAAATGAATTGCTATACATCTGGCTGCTCTGGATTATATGTTCCTAAAACAATTCGAAGTCCCATTTAGGCCTTCGTACAAGGGCTTTCAGCTAAAAATGAAAACAGGGCTTAAAATTCACCATAGAGTTGTTTTTTTTTTTTTTTTCCTTTTCTATTCTATTTTTTTTTCTATTCTGAAGTTAAGTGAGCTTTGGGGTATTTAGCCAGCCAGGAGGAAAGGGGAGTGGGCCCGAGGGAGAGAAAAAGGCAGAGATGGAGGAGCATAGGGTAGGGGAAAAGAAGTAGGTTTCAGCTGTGATACTGGGGCAGGGGAGGTCTAAAAGATAGTTTTAAGTAGTTCAGCTTTTTATTTTGCTTTGGCCAAGAAATCTGTTAAGGAAGTAATTTTGGGGGCTGGGTGTGGTGGCTCACTCCTCTAATCCTAGCACTTTGGGAGGCCGAGGTGGGCAGATCACTTGAGCTCAGGAGTTCAAGACCAGCCTGGGCAATATGGCAACCCCCCCCCCATCTCTACAAAAAATACAAAAATTAGCCTGGCATGGTGGGCAGGTGCCTGTGGTCCCAGCTACTTGAGGGGCTGAGGTGGGAGGATCGCTTGAGCCCAGGAGGCAGAGGTTGCAGTGAGCTGAGATCGTGCCACTGCGCTCCAGCCTGGGTGACAGAGAGCCTATCTCAAAAAATAATAATAATAATTTTGGAATCCTGTTTCTTTTGTTTGCTTGCTCATGCTCATGAAAAAAATGAAGACCACTGGATGTTTAGAATTGTGTTCACTTTGCAATCTAAAGTGAATACTTTTGTTCATATCAGAAATTCCTCATAGTGGCTACTGCAATTCTAAATTATCTTTGGGGAAATGATGATGCTATCTAGACCAGTTAAGTGTACACATTTGGGTGACAGCATAAATACATGCAAGAAGCAGAAGTCTGGCCTGAGGAAGCCACAGACAGGTTGATACTGAGACAGACCCATGAGAGTCTGCGAATGGTGAGCTGACAGTTGCTTGTGTATCCTGTGGCTCAGGACTCCCCAGCCTCATAGCTAGACCTTTTCCAACTGTAACCCTGATGAATTTACAGTTCCCAGCAGACAGAGGGTCCAGAGAGATTTTCCTGAACCAAACTCTTAAAGACAAAATAAGACACGTCTGAGAATCAGTTCTCATAAAGTTTTGATCAGAGACAAAATTTGTCCCTGGGCCAGCTAAGGGACAGACTTACTGAGACCTATACCTGTCCTCTTCCATTAAAAACTTTCCTCTTACAGATGCACAACAAAAAAATGACAAGGATGAACACAGACAAGTAGTAGCGTTGTTAGTAATAAGGCAGATATCCACCAAGGAGAAAACATTTTCAAATATGGTCAGATAATCAAAGGGTTCTTTATTGGTAGAAGAGAAAACAGCCTCAGTATTTGGGAAGCTAAATAAGCAGATATATTTATTTCTTATTATTTTTTATGTTTTTAGAGACAGGGTCTTGCTCTGTCACCTGGGCTGGAGTGTTGTGGTGCAACACAACACTCCTGACTCGGAAATAGGGTGATCCTCTGAGACTGCTTTGAAGGCTGCAGTGAGTTTTTTTGAGACTCGGTCTCAAAAAAAACAGCAGTAGTCTTCATACCTTATTCCAGGATTGGGATTGCTGGGACAGGGCAAAGTGATGGTTTTGAAGTGAGGGTTTGTTTGTTTTTGTTTTTGAGACAGAGTCTCCCTCTGTCATCCAGGCTCACTGCAACCTATGAGGGGAGGGTTTTTAAAGTGGTTTAGAGAATAAAAAGCAGTTTGAGTCTATCTATTGAAAAGTCACAGGCCGGGAAAGGTGGCTCACGCCTGTAATCCCAGCAATTTGGGAGGTTAAGGTGGTTGGATCACTTGAGGTCAGGAGTTTGAAACCAGCCAGTTCAAGACCAGCCTGGCCAACATGGCAAAACCCCATCTCTACAAAAAATACAAAAATTAGCTGGGCGTGGTGGCATGCATCTATAATACCAGCAATTCAGGTGGCTGATGCACAAGAATCACTTGAACCCAGAAGGCAGAGATTACAGTGAGCTAAGATCGTGCCACTGCACTCCAGCCTGAGCAACAGAACAAGACTGTCTCAAAACCAAACGTCATTGAGTTCATTTAAATGGTTTCTTCTGAAAACTTCTGCAAAAAACAATGAAGTTATTTACAACTTTTATCATCCTGGGTAAGAGTTTCCTGCAATAGTAAAGTCATGTCAATGTCAACAGTACCCTGGGTGTAGATGGTTTCTGTTCTTCCTGTGTACTGACTTAAAAATTTACTTTGGATGAATATTATGACATTCTCCTCGCCTTCATCAAATCATTCTTATACTAGTTGCCACAGCGGCTGTGAGGCAAAGTGCTCCCAGCCATCAGAAGTAGAGCACCAAGTCTAATGAGATGTCCTTCCCACCTTCTACTCTGACCTCTTCTTTCATACTTACCATGTAGGGTCCCCTAGAGCCCTGTGTTCCCAGCACATGCTAGATTTTTGACCAGTGCTCTGCCTTTTATGACACTTCACCTTGCTGTCACCCTAGAAATCCTAAATTTATATATGAATTAAACATTTGCTTCATGATCAACAGTCATTTCAACCACTCAGATCATCAGTATATGTGATGTAGAGCACAATGACAACTGCCTTCCCAATTTTATGTAGTCATGTGCATGGCCCAGGATCCTTACATTCAGAAATGAACTTTTACTCATTACCATGATCATTGGCTCAGAGCATATCTTGCCCATGGTATCTTATGTCTTACTTAATTTCAATACTGAACCAGCCCTCCCAGTATGTTGACATTAAAACTCTGCCAGGAGCTGGCTATATGGTCTTTTCCTTTGACAGCTGCCTGAAAAACTACATGTAATCATTACGCTAAGAGATGAAGTCCTACAAAGGCAAGCTTCAAAATCATGAATTCTTTGTGCTGGCACATATTAGGCACTCAGTAATTATGTTATATTAACTTTAGAATCTCAGAGTGTTGAAGATTTTCCCACACTTGGAAGACGAGAGCTTTGGGGTGTTTTTTATCCCCAGCCACTCACTTTATGATTGAGATACCAGTATCTCTCCGGATGCACTGCCCTCCCTCCCACCATCCCAGTCCCTTCTGTTCCTCAGAGTCCCAGGTGACTCCTGTTTCTCGTTAGTGGCTTCTGTGTCATTTTGCAAGACTGCTACAATGGGCCCCTCTCCAGAGCAGGAGCCCATGATTTCTCCATCTTGCCTAGTGCTGGCTCTCTGCCCAGCTACTGCCATCCTGAGGGAGAGAAGCCACCCCAACCCACAAGGGCTCAGAGCCTTTTCAGCGCAGCTTGGCTGGTCTGGTTTTATGTCCCACCACTCCTAAGGCTAGCCTTGAGTGTCTAGCCACTCAGAGATTACAGCGGTTTTAAGCCTTAAAACACAGCTTTGCTCCATCTGTTTTTTTTTTTTCTGAAATGGAGTCTCACTCTGTTGCCCAGGCTGGAGTGCAGTGGCACGATCTGTGCTCACTGCAACCTCTGCCTCCTGGGTTCAAGCGATCCTCCTGCCTCAGCTGCTTGAGTAGCTGGGACTACAAGCATGCACCATCACGCTTGGCTAATTTTTGTATTTTTAGCAGAGATGGGGTTTCACCTTGTTGGCCAAACTGGTCTCGAACTCATAACCTCAGGTGATCCACCCATCTCAGCCTCCCAAAATGCTGAGATTACAGGCCTGAGCCACTGCACCTGGCCTCCACCTGCTTCTAAATTAATCTTTCTCTTTCTTTTCTTCCTCTTTTTCTTCTCTTTCTTTTAAAAACATTTTTGCTGTAAAATAACACAAAGGAAAGTGCATATAATTATTATATAGCAAACTCTTATTAACCATCAACTAGGGTCAATAAATAAGGTTTCAGGCTGGGCACAATGGCTCATGCCTGTAATCCCAGCACTTTGGGAGGCCAAGGTGCGAGGATCATATGAGGTCAAGAGTTTGAGCCAGCCTGGTCAACATGGTGAAACCCCATCTCTACTAAATATACAAAAATTAGCCAAGTGTGGTGGGGGCACCTGTAATGCCAGCTACTTGGGAGGCTGAGGCACAGGAATTGCTTGAACTCAGGAGGCAGAGGTTGCAGTGAGCAGAGACCCCGCCACTGCACTCCAGCCTGGGTGACAGAGCAAGACTCTGTCTCAAAAAAAAAAAAAGGAATCCCAGAAGCCCTACATTGCTTTCTGATATCTCTTCTCAGATTTAGGAAGTTTTTTCTATTCCTAGTTTGGTAAAGGTTTTTAAAAAACATGATTGAAATTGAATTTTACGAATACTTTTTTGCACTTACTGAGATTGTCATATGATTTTTCTCCCTTAGATCTACTAACATGGTGAAATACTTTGATTTTCAAAGGTTAAACCATCCTCACATTTCTGGAATCAACTTAGTTGTATTAATTTCCTATTGCTTCTGTAACAAATTAGCACACATTTAAATGGCTTTAAACAACATGTATTCATTATCTTAAAATTCCTGAGGTCAGAAGTCCAAAGTGGGTCTTATGAACTAAATCAAGGAGTTGGCAGAGCTGCATTTCTTTTCAAATCTACTACTGATAATTTGTCAGGGATTTAACAATTTTATTGATTTTTTTTCTCTGTTTTTGTTTATTTTTTCCCCAAAGAACCAGTTGGCCTCTAGAAACATGAATAGAGAAGATCAATTCTAGAGGCCAACTGCATTCCTTGGCTGGTAGCCCCTTTCTACATCTTCAAAGCTCATCACTCCAACCTCTGCTTCCAAGGGCACCTCTACTCTCTGACTCTGACCCTCCTGTTTCCTTCTTAGAAAGACTCTTGTGATTATACTGGGCTCATGGAGATCATCCAAGATAATCTCCCCATCTCAAGGTCCTCAATTTAATCACTTCTGCAAAGTTCTTTTTGCCATGTAAAATAACATTCAGTCTGGGCATGGTGGCTCATGGCTGTAAGACGAGCACTTTCAGAAGCTGAGGCAAGAGGATCGCTTGAGACCAGGAGTTCGAGACTAGCCTGGGCAATATAGCCAGACCCTGTCTCTATTTAAAAGAAATTATTTTTAATTAGCTAGGCATGATGGTATATGCCTATAATCCCAGCTGCAGCTGAAAGCTGCAGTGAGCCATGATTGCACCACTGCACTCCTAAATAAATAAAATTCATAGATTTCAGGGATTAGGACATAAACATCTTTGGGGGCCACTATTCTATCTACCACATTGATCAATATGTATTTTCCTTTTTATATACTGTTTGATTTGAATTGCTAATAAAATGTTTTGTTTAGAATTTTAGTATCCATGTTCATGAGATACAGCTAAATTTTCTCATCTGGAATTGTCTTCATTGGCTTTTGGTCATCAAAATTATGGTAGCTTTATAAATGAATTGGAGGGTATATATATTTTTTTCTTTTCTCCAGAGAGTTTGTATAAAGCATTATTTTTCCACTTAGCTATTTATGGGAAGGTTTAAAAAATACTGATTGGATTTCTTTTAAAATTATAGGACTTCAGGCCAGGCGCGATGGCTCACGCCTGTAATCGCAGCACTTTGGGAGGCCAAGGCAGGCGGATCACCTGAGGTCAGGAGTTGGAGACCAGTCTGGTCAACAGGGTGAACTCCTGTCTCTACTAAATATACAAAAATTAGCCGGACATGGTTGCAGGTGCCTGTAATTCCAGCTACTAGGGAGGCTGAGGCAGGAGAATTGCTTGAACCTGGAAGGCAGAGGTTGCAGTGAGCTGAGATCACACCATTGCACTCCAGCCTGGGGTACAAGAGCAAGAATTCGTCTCAAAAATAAATAAATAAATAAAAATTATAGGACTTCAAATTTCCATTTCTTCTTTGGTCAATGTTTGGTAAGTTTTCTTTTTTTTTTTTTCCCTAGGAATACATTCCATCTAGCGTTTTAACGTTTTAGGCATGAAGTTAACTATAAAATCCGCTTATCTTTTGTTTGTAGAATTTATAGTGCTATTTGAATTTTCATTACTGGTATTCGTATTCGTTATTTGTGCATTATCTCTTTTCAAAATTTTTCTTGATAGTTTTCCAGGGATTTATAAATTTTATTAATTTTTTAAAAACAATCAGTTTTTGTTTGTAACGATCCTCTCTATTACATGTTGCTTTCCACTTCATTAATTTTGTTATCTTTATTTTTTCATTTATCTTATTGTATTCAAGTTTCTTCTATACTTATATAACACTAGGGAAAGGTTCTAGAGGCACCCAGCCTAGAAGTGTTTTTTTGTTTTGTTTTTTTTCTTTTTTTGAGACAGTGTCTCACTCTGTTGCCCCAGGCTGGGGTACATAGTAAAAAAAACTCCCTCCAAAATCTCATGGCTTTCACCAACTTAGTCTATTTCTCACTCATGCCACCTATTCCACCCAGCTTGGCTGAGTTTTTCTCCACATTGTCTTCACTCTGGGGCTTAAGCTAGCAAAGCAGCCACTGTCTAAAACATTGACAATTATTATGGCAGAAGGAAAAGAGATGATATGGTGAACTGTATGTTGATTCTTAAAACTTCTGTCTAGGTGTGACACAACATTTCTGTACATATTCCACTGACCAGAGGAAGAAATATGACTCAGCCTAATACCAATGCCCAGAGATGGGCAGTGAATCTTTGTGAATAATAATATAGTATCTCATATCTTATTTTTCTAGCTTTTTGCAATTCAATCTCAGCTCATTTTCAGTCTTTCTTATTTTTAAGATATATGCATTTAAGATATACATTTCTGTTAGTTGTATTCCATAAGCACTGATACACAGAAATTTGGTTAACCTTCAGTTCACAAATTTTTTTACATTTCCTTTATGATATCTTATTTGACCTACGTGTTATTTAGAAGGGCTATTTATTTATGTATTTTGAGACAGGGTCTTGCTCTGTCGCCCAGGCTGGAGTGCAGCTGCGCTATCATAGCTCACTGCAGCCCCAAACTTCTGGGCTCGAGCAATCCTGCCTCAGCCTCCCAAGTAGTTAGGACTACAGCTGTGTATCACCACACCCAGGTAGTTTTTAAATTTTTCCTATAGAGATGGGGTCTGGCTATGTTGACCAAGCTGTCTCAGAACTCTGGGCCTCAAGCAGTCTTCCTACCTTAGCTTCCCACAGTGCTAGGATTACATGCATGAGCCACTGCACAAAGTCTATAAGTGTTTTTTTGTTTTGTTTCTTTTTTTGAGACAGAGTCTCACTCTGTTGCCCCAGGCTGGGGTGCAGTGGTGCGATCTTGGCTCCCTCCAACAGAGAAGTCAGTGAGGTCTTACTTGCATGTAGTTGAAGTCACAGGAGGAGAGGAGAGAAGGAGCAAAGACAGTAGTTGAAGAGATAGTATCTAAAATTTTCCAGAACCAATGAAAGATTACAAGTTCGAGATCAAAAGAGGTTGAGGCTGTAGTGAGCTGTGATTGCACCACTGCACTCCAGCCTGGGTAATGTTGTCAGACTGTGTTTCAAAAGAAAAAATAAAAAAGTCCAAGGTTTGAAATCATGTAAGTTTATTCACTGGTATAATGCAGTTACACCGGGGGTAGGAGGAGCAGGGAGCTTTAAAAGCCACATTTATTTTGAAATTAAAAAACACTTCTAGTCATGCCTGCAATCCCAGCACTTTGGGAGGTTGAGGCGGGTGGATCACCTGAGGTCAGGAGTTCGAGACCAGCCTGGCCAACATGGCAAAACCCTGTCTCTACTAAAATACAAAAATACAAAAATTAGCCAGGCATGGTGGCAGGTGCCTGTAATCTCAGCTACTCAGTAGGGTGAGGTGGGAGAACCACTTGAACCGGGGAGGCGGAGGTTGCAGTGAGCTGAGATCGCGCCATTGTACTCCAGCCTGGGAGACAAGAGCGAGACTTTGTCTCAACAACAACAACAAAAAGGAATCTTGTGGAACACATGATTCCTATGCTGAACACATAGGAAGTATGGGTTGTATCCACAAAAGCCACTTTATTTTTTTCTTCCATTGACTTTTAATTCCTTTCAATGGGGGTTAACATGGTCTTTCCCTAGCTAGAATCAATTATTAATGTTGCTTAGGGAAAAATATAAAACAAACGTGGGTTTTTTGGGGGGAGGTGGCAGGGGAGAAGTCAGCTTAGGAAATGGTTTGTGAATTGCCTTTTCACATCAAATGAGTCAGTTGATACAGTCAGGTTAATTTATTCTGACCAGGCATGTGTCAACATTTTATTGACTGATTGATTGATTGATTGAGCCAGAGTCTCGCTTTGTTGCCCAGGCTGGAGTGCAGTGGTGTGATCTTGGCTCACTGCAACCTCTGCCTCCCAGGTTCAATAGATTCTCCCGCCTCAGCCTCCCAAGTAGCTGGGATTACAAGCGCCCGCCACCACGCCTGGCTAATTTTTGTATTTTTAGTAGAGATGGGGTTTCACCATGCTGGCCAGGCTAGTCTCGAATTCCTGACCTCAAGTGATCCACCTGCCTTAGCCTCCCAAAGTGCTAGGATTATAGGCATGAGCCACTGCACCCGGCTCAACATGTTGTTAAAAAAAAAACAAGTGGGTGTGGTGGTGCACGCTGGTAGTCCCAGCTACTCAGGACGCTGAGGTGGGAAGATCGCTTAAGCCCAGAAATTCAAATCTAGCCTGGGGAACATAGTGAGACAACCCCCATCACTGGAAAATAAATAAATAAATAAATAAATAAATAACAAGTACAGTGCAATGAATAGATCTGTATTATAGAAAAATACTGAAAGCTGAATGGCAGCAGCCCACATCCCTAAAGGCCAATTTGTTGAAGGATTAGTTAGTTCAATATCCAAGCTACCCCATTTGCCAAACATATGATTTACCAAAAACTAAGAGTACTCTTGAAATTTCCAATGAAGGCTGTGGCATGGTGGCTCACGCTCATAATCCTAGGACTTTGAGAGGCCAAGGAAGGCAGATTGCTTGAGCCCAGAGCTCGAGACCAGCCTGGCCACCATGGTGAAACCTTGTCTCTACAAAAAATACAAAAATTAGCCAGGCATGGTAGCAGTGTGCCTGTAGTACCGGCTATTCCAGGGCCTGAGGCAGGAGGAACGCTTGAGCCCAGGAGGTTGAGGCTACAGTGCACCAAGATCGCACCACTGCGCTCCAGCCAGGGTGACAGAGTGAGACTCTATCTCTAGGAAAAAAAAAAAAAGAAAGAAAGAAAGAAAATATCCAATGAATAGTAAGGTACTCTTATGAATATCACATGGAATATTTTTATTCAAGATTTTCCTCAAGTTTTCTTCTCATATTCTATTAAAAACACTCATACTCAATATATTTTATAATTTTTCTTTAGAATATTATTATACGCACATACAAAATATAAATTCTTCACAAATATGTTTATAGTCCACAAATGTAAAACCCAAGCTTTCAGTTAATTGGAGAGCTAAGCTCACAAGAAAGTAGGGAAAATTCTCAATATTCAAAAAATTAAGAAGGAGTTAACTTAGTGGAGAGAAGGTAAGAGTGTTGATGAACTGATACTAAAGCTTCCCTTTGGGGTTTACAGTTTTACTGGGTTACAGGGACTTTGAGTTTTTTTTTTTTTTTTTTTTTTTGGTTCCTTTAGTTGGGTTTTTTTTTTTTTTTTAAAGAGACAGGATCTCATTCTGTCACCCAGGCTGGAGTGCAGTGGCAGGATCATAGCTCACTGCAGCCTTGACTTCCTGGGCCCAGGCGATCCTCTCATCTCTTCCTCCTGGGTAGCTGGGATTACAGGCCCACATCACCACGCCTGGCTATTTTTTTAAAAATTTTCTATAGGCTGGGGGTGGTGGCTTATGCCTATAATCCCAGCACTTTGGGAGGCTGGATCACCTGAGGTCAGGAGTTTGAGGCCAGCATGGCCAACAAGGTGAAACCCCGTCTCTACTAAAAATACAAAAAAAATTAGCCGGGCATGGTGGCAGGCACCTGCAATCCCAGCTACTCTGTAGGCTGAGGCAGGAGAATCGCTTGAACCTAGGAGGCGGAGGTTGCAGTGAGCTAAGATTGCGCCACTGCACTCCAGCCTGGGGAACAAGAGCGAGACTTTGTCTCAAAAAAAAGAAGTTTTTCTATAGAGACAGGGTTGTCCTATGTTGCGCAGGCTGGTCTCAAACTCCTGGACTCAAGCGATTCTCCGGTCTCGGCCTCCCGAGGTGTTAGGATTACAGGCATGAGCCACCACACCTGGCCAACTCTGAGTTTTAATGGAGACTGCAACAAGAGAAGAAATTTGGGGTTAAAAAGAGTAAAGACATAGATCTGATACTTTCACATATGACTAGGACTCTCCAAGGCCTAGACCTTCTGTGATATTGTGAAATATATATTTGGTCTTTGACCCTGTTTTCTAGCATACAACTCCTACAATCCTTAAGAGACTCTGCAGTGATGTCTTCTTGTAAGCTAATGGTTGACTGATGGCTGGCAGACCCCAGGTAACTTCAGAACGGCAGCTCTTTACTGGAGAGACCAAGGTGTGATCAGAAGGTTGGGACTCTCAGCCCCACCTCCAACCTCCAGGGAGGAGAGAGGGGCTGAAGGTTAAGTTGATCACCAATGACTAATGGCTTAGTCAATCGTGCCTATGTAATAAAGCCTCCATAAAAACCCAAAACAACAGGGTTTGGAGAGCTTCCAGAGAGCTGAACACATGGAGGCTGATAGGAAGATGAATGAGAAGACATTCATGGGCCAGGAGGGTGGTGCATTCCAACTCCATGGGGACAGAAGCACCTGTGCTCAGGACTCTTCCAGACCTCACCCAATGTATCTCTTCATCTGGCTATTTGTTTTCTTTAAAATAGCCTTTGTAATAAACTGTAATAAAGAGGGAGTCTTGGGAACCCCATCTAGAAGCTGTTCGGTCAGATGTTTTAGGGGCCTTGGACTTGTGACTGGTGGGAAGGGGGAGGCTGTTTTATAAAAGTGAACCCTCACTCAGCGGTTTCTGAGGCTATCTCTAGGTAGATGGCATCAGAACTGAATTGAATTGGAGGCCCCCCAGCTGGTGTCTGCTGCAGAACTGATGTGCTTGCTCCAGCGTGGGAAGAGCCCCTCCCCACATTTTGGTAGACATGTCTTCCATGTTTTTTGTTGCTGAGTGAGAGAAACTCTGAGTGGTTTCTACCTTTCACAACTTCAGGGATTGAAGTACCTATGAACCAGAAACAAAACTTGCAGAGATGCAGAGAAACACAGTAAAGCTGTATGTCTTGGCCTAGCCCCTTGACTGGGAAAAATAAAAATTTCCCCTGAGCATTTACAATTACACTCTGCCCACACTCAGGTCTGGAGTTTAGTCTAATACTACCTATATAAACCAGGGACCCACGAGTTAAAAAAATAACTAAAAATGTATAGCAGGCAGATAGAAGCTAACATCAAATCTCTTTGAGGAAACACAGCCTTAACCCAGGCCACGTAGGACTCCCATAAACAAAACCCCACTAAAAATGAACTCATCAAAAATTATAAAAATGCTCAAGGAAATAATCCACCATGAGTAATTGCTGAGAAATTCTGAGGAGGAAATGGTATAGGCCTAATGCAACATTATAGTATCAGCCTGGCACCAATACTCCACGGTTAAAATCTCCAGGTCATCAGAATCTATATAAGTAACTAAAGTTGTTTGATGACCCTAGCCAGCCTGCTCAAGGGCACGCTTCACAGACTAGACTCTTTGCTGGATACCAGCTAATCAGCTTTCCTCCACTCAAATATAAAACCAGAAAAAATCCAAAAACTTATTGTTCCCAGAATGTCTTTAGTTTTTTATTGTTCTCTCTCATTTCTTACGGGGCCCTCACCCACTGACTAGTGTGGGTCAGCTGCACAGCAGGAGGTGAACACTGGGTGGGCCAGCGAGCATTACCGCTTCCGCTTGAGCTCTGCCTCCTGTCAGTGTCAGATCAGCGGTGGCAACATGAGATTCTTTTTTTTTTCTTTTTTTTTTTTTGAGACGGAGCCCGGTCTGGAGTGCAGTGGCCAGATCTCAGCTCACTGCAAGCTCCGCCTCCCGGGTTTACGCCATTCTCCTGCCTCAGCCTCCGGAGTAGTTGGGACTACAGGCGCCCGCCACCTCGCCCGGCTAGTTTTTTCTATTTTTAGTAGAGACGGGGTTTCACCGTGTTAGCCAGGATGGTCTCGATCTCCTGACCTCGTGATCCGCCAGTCTCGGCCTCCCAAAGTGCTGGGATTACAGGCTTGAGCCACCGCGCCCGGCCATGAGATTCTTATAGGAACGTGAACCCTACTGTGAACTGTGTATGTGAGGGATCTAGGTTGCACACTCCTTATGAGAATCTAACTAATGCCTGATGATCTGAGGTGGAACAGTTTCATCTTGAAACCACTGTCCCTTCCCCTACCACTTCCATGGAAAAATTGCCTTCCATGAAACTGGTCCCTGGTGCCAAAAAGTTGGGGATTGCTGTCTTATAAATCCTTTTTTTGTTTATATAGTTTAATGGCTATTTTCTTTAAAGTGAGCATATCATTTGCATGAAGATAACTATTGTCTTTGAGTTATGCTTTCACAAGAGACAAGAGTAGACACCACTGCAGGACTGGAGCACAAGAACTTAGATAAGAGAATGACTAGACTGTGAAAAGAAAGTATCCTTCAAATAACTAAATTAGACTTGCCCCTGAGTATTTCATGTTCTGGGATGCTATTATAATGGTATTTTAAGCATTTCCATTTCTACTTGCTCATTGCTCATGTATAGAAATACCATTAATTGTATACTGTATCCTGTGACATTGCTAAATCAATAGCTCTAGTAGCTTTTTCCTAGGTTATTTAGGATTTTCTACATGCATGATCATATTATTTGTGAATAAAGATAGTTTTACTTTTTCTTCTTAGTCTGTATGCCTTTTACATCTTGTTCTCTAATGGTTTAAAGCTCTAGTATAACAAATATACTAAAGCACTTTCAATAGTGTTGAAGGTGGACATCCTTGCTTTGTTTCTGATATTAAGGGAAAAGCATTCAGTCTTCCACTCTAAGAATATTAACTGTGGGTTTTTAACAGGTACCCTGTCAGGTTGAGAGAGTATCCCTCTATTCCCAGTGTGCTGAAAGTTTTTTGTTTTTTTTATATCATGAATAGGGATTAAATTTCGTCAGATGCCTTTTTAAAATTATCATATAGTTTTTCTTATGATCATATATTTATTTCTTTAAGTATCGAAGGAAAAGAACTCTGAAGTTTTGTAGACAGCCACATTTTCATTTTAATGTGAGAGTAATACAAATATCCTCAGGCAGGGGAGACCTCAGAAGTTTGCCACACAAAATTCACAATGAAAATGCCTTTGAAGGAGGTGTTCAAATAGATAGGCAAGTTCAGAAGAAACTTCAAGAGATATGGGATGTCAGGGTGATCAAATTTTTGATAAATATATCTTTTTTTTTTCTTTTTAAAGGCTAAGACTAAGGTCAGGCATGGTGGCTCACGCCTATAATCTCAGCACTTTGGGAGGCTAAGGCAGGTGGATCGCCTGAGTTCAGAGTTCGAGACCAGCCTGGCCAACATGGTGAAACCCCATCTCTACTAAAAATACAAAAAATTAGCTGGGTGTGGTCGTGGTTGCCTATAATCCCAGCTACTTGGGAGGCTGAGGCAGGAGAACTGCTTGAACCCAGGAGGCAAAGAATACAGTGAGCCGAGATCGTGCCACCGTACTCCAGCCTGGGTGACTGAGCAAGACTCCGTCTCAAAAAAAGGGTAAGAGTGAAGAAGAGAATGTTTATCTAGAGTAACTAATGTCAAAAACCCCAAACAAGAACAACGTGATGAGAGAAGAGAGGGAGGCAAAAGGCATATTAAGGAATGCTAATTTATGTGACTTAATACATACATTATGTATTAATGTATACATAATTAATATATATACCTTCCCCCTAACATGAATTTGAAGAAATCAACACAGACTTTTCATTAGGAGTGATGTGTGCTTTGATAAAGTCAGAGATGGAAGAACCAAGGTCATCAAATGCAGATGGCCATCATTTTCACCACCCCAGTTTATAGTATATCTGAATTCAGAACACCACGACACATGCCAACATTCCAAGCTTTTAACACCACAGTTCACCCTTATTAGAAATACGAATAAGGGAGAGAGAAATACAAAGCCCCATCCCAGCTGACAACAGAGCCTAGAACATGTAACTCATTGAGGTCACCCTCATGCAATGCAAGGGTGACCGAGCAAGACCCTTTCTCTACACAAAAGAAACTGCAGAGTTTTTTTGGTGGCAGTGTATTAAGTTCTCAGTTGGAGAATCTGGAAGCCACACCCTTGTTTTTTCCTCTAGTTGTGCAGAACGCACACCTTTTGCATCCTACTCCCTGTTGGAAGGAATTCCAGGGTTCAGAGATTACCACAGGGCTGAACAGCAACAGACTGTTGTTGACCAGGCTTGAAATTTTAGGGACACAGGATTACCTCAATCATTTGTTAGACTTCCAATCAATTTCATGTATCGTAATCACAAAGAACTTATCTAAAATCTTATTTATTTATTTAGAGACAGAGTTTAGCTCTTGTTGCCCAGGCTGAAGTGCAATGGTGCGATCTCTGCTCACCTCAACCTCTGACTCCTGGGTTCAAGCAATTCTCCTGCTTCAGCCTCCCAAGTATCTGGGATTACAAGCATGTGCCACCACACCCAGCTAATTTTGTATTTTTAGTAGAGACGGGGTTTCACCATGTTGGCCAGGCTGGTCTCGAACTCCTGACCTCAGGTGATTCGCCACCTCAGCCTCCCAAAGTGCTGGGATTATAGGCGTGAGCCACCTCGCCCGGCCTATCTAGAGTCTTTAAATTGTTTTTATGCAATATTTTTCTATTTATTTTTCCAAATAAGTAATACATCGTTTACAAAATCAAAGCAATGCTAAAAAGGTGTAAATTGAAATCTTATTCTCACCTCTATTCTCATCCACTCTGGAATCTCCTACATAGGTAAAACATTGTCTTGAGACAATTCAAAACAGCTGAGGAAAGAGATGCCGCCTAGAGGCCATTCTAGTATCTTAGGATGGCCGACCTATCTCCTGATAAAGCTACCTCTTTGTCTCTACTTGTACTAGTTTCAACCTGAGTACACAAAGTAAATGGGGGTATTTCAGCAAGGTTCCAAGTTATGAGACTCTTGGCCAACTTAAATAGTAGGCTGCAGGTAAAGAGATCCTCTCTTACCAAGTCCTTACTTTCTTTAATCTCTGCTTTCAAATCAGTTATTTCTAATCTAGAGTTGCCCCTCTCTTGAAGGAGTTTGCTGAAAGCTACTAAAAAAGGCAACACTCACTAATGTTCCATATTGCTCCTGAGATTTCTCCAAAAATACAGCTTTGGTTGGCATGTGGCCTGTATCCAAGGTTCAGCAAGTGACAGTTTCACTACTGCTTATAAGGGTCACCAACTTTCCAGTTTGAAATAGAGTCTTTTAACACTGGCTACCTTAACCTCCAGTTAGCCAATTCCACATTTTAGCATCTTGTTTTTAGCATCCTGCTGCTGTACCAAATTATTTGCCTGTTAGGAATGGGTTCAGCTACAAGTTATAGAACACCCACCTATAAAATGGCTTAATCAAAGGCGGCTTCTCACTCATGGACCACAGCAGGGCAAGAATGGAAGCAGGACGGTCAGTTAGGAAGCTCTCTCTCAAGTAGTCCGGCAGCATCATCTACTACTGGACTAGAATGGTTTAGTGGAGGTGGAAAGAAGTCAAAGACTCAGGATATACTTTGATGGTACCAACAGGTTTTGCTGAAGGATTTAAAGGTAAAGGAATGAGAGAAATCAAGAATAGCTCATAGAATTTTAGCCTGAACAACAGAATGAGTAGCAGTGACATTTACTAAAATTGACAAGACTGAGAGAGGTGCAGGTTTGGGGGTGAAAATCAAGATTTTGGGGGGACACATTAAGTTTGAGATGCCAGTCTGACATTCATATGGAGACATCAAGTAGGCAGTTATTTACAGGAGCTAGGAATTACACACAGAGGTCACTGTCACAGAGACATATTTTGGAGTCATCTATTTATAAATGGTATCTAAAGCATAGGACTAGGTAAACTCACATAGGGAGAGAGGGTAGAGAAGGTGACTCAGCACAGAACCCTGGACACTTTGATATTTACAGGTTGAGAAGCCAATTAAGAAGCCCAAGAAAGGATAACCAGGCCGGGCGCGGTGGCTCAAGCCTGTAAACCCAGCACTTTGGGAGGCCGAGACGGGCGGATCACGAGGTCAGGAGATCAAGACCATCCTGGCTAACACGGTGAAACCCCGTCTCTACTAAAAAAATACAAAAAACTAGCCGGGCGAGGTGGCGGGCGCCTATAGTCCCAGCTACTCGGGAGGCTGAGGCAGGAGAATGGCGTAAACCCGGGAGGCGGAGCTTGTAGTGAGCTGAGATCCGGCCACTGCACTCCAGCCTGGGCGACAGAGTGAGACTCCGTCTCAAAACAAAACAAAACAAAACAAAACAAACAAACAAACAAAAAAAAAAAAAAAAAAAAGAAAGGATAACCAGAGAGGTAGCAGGAGGACTCAGAGTGTGTGGTGTCAGAAAACAAGAGAAGAAAGTGTTCCTAAGTGAGAGTGGTTGGCTTTGATAAAACAGTGTTGAGAGGGCAAGTAAAACAAAAACAAGAGATCAAAGAGACCACTAGATTTGCATGGAGATTGCAGTTTCAGTGGTATGGTGGGGGAGAAAACAGAGCAAGTTTATATGTTGATGGGAATTATCTGGTAGAGAGGGAGTGACTGTCGATTCAAGAGAGACATAATAGAGGATAACATCCATAGGAAAAAAATGAAAGCAATGGCTAGAATGAGGACACTTTATCCATTTACCAGACACTAGCTTCTTGACACTTCATTTGTCTTATTTGTATCTCTAGTAGCTCCTAGTAGAGTGCGTAGCACATAGAAGATATTCAAGAAATGTTATTGAATTAATGAATAAATGAACAAAGGGAGGGGTGGATGAATGGATGAAGAGATGGATGAATGGCAGGTGCAGGGTAAAAGAAGGAACTAGATCAAACTAACCCAAAGTTCAGAGTAAGGAAAGAAGAATGGGTCTTGAATTAATAGGGTTTCCTCAAAACTTAAGGATTCTTTATTCCGGCGCGGTGGCTCACCCCTGTAATCCCAGCACTTTGGGGAGCGGAGGTGGTGGGAGGATTGCTTGAACCCAGGAGTTGGAGACGAGCTGGGCAACATGGAGATTCTTTTCTTTAAAAAAAGAAAAAAAAATTAGGGATTATGGGATTTTTCTCAGGGATGGGGTGACAGATTTCAATCTCAGATGAAGGTGGGAAAAGGTACGAGACAG
This sequence comes from Rhinopithecus roxellana, assembly GCF_007565055.1. Lineage (NCBI taxonomy): Eukaryota > Metazoa > Chordata > Mammalia > Primates > Cercopithecidae > Rhinopithecus > Rhinopithecus roxellana. The sequence continues at coordinate 100,931,955 of NC_044565.1, forward strand.
TCAATGGCAGTGGCATTAGCCAACTTTCAAGGCATCTAACTACTTAGCCACTTCCTTTGTCTTTCCTATCCGGACCCAGGTTCATCTGAAAAATGATTATGCACCTTTATGGACAGAAATGGGAGAAGGGTTTAAAAAAAAAACCATGGTCCTGCTGGGCGTGGTGGCTCACGCCTGTAATCCCAGCACTTTGGGAGGCTGAGGCGGGAGGATCAAGAGGTCAGCAGTTCGAGACCAGCCTGGCCAACATGGTGAAACCCCGTCTCTACTAAAAATATAAAAATTAGGCGGGCATGGTGGTGCACGCCTGTAAATCCCAGCTATTCGGGAGGCTGAGGTAGGAGAATAGCTTGAACCTGGGAGGCGGAGGTTGCAGTGAGCCAAGATTACGCCACTGCACTCCAACCTGGGACAGAGCGAGACTCCGTCTCAAAACAAAACAAAAAAACGAAACGACTGTCCTACACTATTTATCCATCAGGTTAAGAGATACTCACTGAATGTTAATCTTGTATAGGAGCACAGGTGTAAGGGCAGGATTATACAGGGATGATGTTTTCGTTTACCTATTTGTTCATGAATCTGTTTTTAAGTAATTTGTCCTCTCTTGAATGACAAAAGCTGCTGATTTCACGAACGGTACAGGGAAAGTGGTATTTGAACTGGGTCGCATAGTCTTGCTGGGACTCCTGTGGAAGCGAACAGGTACAGCAGGTACAGCAGCTACCGCAGCTTGTGCACTGGGGCTGGCAGAAGCTGGAAGCAGGCCAATCTTGAAACGTAGCGTCCAAGGCCGGCTCCAGCGTGTTCTGGTCATTTCATCAGGAAGGAATTAGCATTCCTATTATCTTTCTTCCCAACTTGCTGCAGGACGAACCAAGAGACCTGAAACAACGGCCCTGTATAGGAGAGGCGGAGCGCAGTTGGGAGCCGGCTTTGGAATCTGCCCCATCGGGATCCGCCATCCTACGTCGCACGTGGAACTACGTTCCTGAGGGCTTCCGGGGTTGCCTAGCAACCTGTCGGGCCCCTAGGGCGTCCAGCGGCCCAACTGGAGTGGAGCCGAGTGTCGCCCTCGGGAAAGCAGGTAGAACTACGTCAGTCCCGCCAGTGCTGGGAGCGGGCCCATTACACGTGGACTCACTAGAGCCTTCCTCATAGCCCGCCGTCGCGCAGCGGGAGGGGCCTGGCGGCGCCAATGGGCGAGCGGTAGGGAGCGCGCGTGCGCAGGGTAGGTCGTGGGGGCGGGGCGAAGCCGAGGAAGAGCGTTCTGGGGACGGGGGCTGGTGAGGCTCACGTTGGAGGGCTTCGCGTCTGCCTAGGGGACCGTAAGGGTGAGTGAAGTAGCGCACAGTCCGCAGTGGGCGGGATCCCGGCGCCTCTCCTTTGGGCTGGGGGCTTGGGCTCAAGATGAGAGGCTGGAGCTGTCTAGGGGCGGGGGCTGGGCCCCCAGGCCGTCTCGGGACGCTTAAACCGCTAGGAGGACGGCCTGTCTCCCGGGGCGGAAGCCTGTGCCCCATCGGGGCTCTGGAGCCAGACGGGGCCGACTGGGCAGATCTCCGCCCCCTTCGCTGGTCCCTGGGGGCCCCAGGATCGTCCTGTGGGACCAGCTGTGTCGGGTGGACACTGCTCCTGGCCCGGACCAAAAGCAGCGGGCCGGAGGCGTTACTCTCCGTCTGCTCCTTGTTCCCCCATCTCCCTCTCGGGGAAACCTCGGGTCCCGTCGTGCCCGGCGGGGGAAGCTGATCTCCTATTGTAGTCCCTCTCTGGGCATGGCAGTGCCATCCACCCAGGTGCCCAAGCCAGAATTGGGCATCATTCTCACTTGCTGCACTCCTTTACCCACCCACATCTAATCCCTCGCAAAGCTGTCTTGGATACGTTCATTCTCCAGTCCCATCCCCCTACCCTACCTAGTTCAGGCCACCTTTTCTCCTCTGAACTACTTCGGTGTCTTCCTGATGATGCCTGCGTCTCTTCTTCATCCTTGTAGTTTGTACTATACAGAGAGGCTAGAGCTGTGGTCTTAAAACAGAAATCTGATCATGTCATCAGAACCGTCCCCCCATTCCCTTACCACCCTTCATTGGATTCTCATTGCTTTTCCAAGCTCTTGAACAGAGCTTACAAAGCCCTTCAAGACTTGTCTTCTTTTAACTTTAGATTCATTTGTCTCCACACTACTGTGTCTTCAACCATACTGTATCTTTTTTGGTTCTTGGATCAGAACAAGTTCCTTCTGGGTTTACGTGTTCCTTCAATATGTTCGTAATGTCTGAGGCACTGTCCTTTGGTTGAAATAATCCTTCTTATCCTTCATGTGTTATTTCAGTTGTGAGTTGGTGATTTCGTGGTACCCCACGAGTGTCTGCCTGCTGGTGTCTCTTTTCTACCAGGTTGTAATCTGTGTGAGAGGAGTTTATTGAGGTCATATTACTATCTTCAGCACCTTGTGCTATTAGTACGGTAATTAAATGTATAAATGAAGCATGGGTGCTCCTTGCGCTCCCTAGATGAACAAATAGACCAAGTTATTAATATTAAATGCCTGCTTTTTCAGAGCCAATTCTCAACCCTCAGTCCGTGTAGAGGTATCTTTAGCCTAGGAAGTTGGTTATTTTCTTGCCTTCGTTCCAGGACCATAACAGGGGTAAGTGAGAAAGTACTGGTCAGTTTTTCTTTGGTATTAGCTGTGGATACAGGATATCTGGATGTTGGTGAGTGTGGCTACTTTGGGTTTGAATTCTTAACCAAGGGCCCCTGATCTGAGGGAGATGCTGCTACTAGCTGCTGGCAGGAAGGCTGGCCCCAAACTCTTAGTGCTGATAGGACTGATGACACAACCGGAGGGAAGGGTTGGGCCAGGTCAAACCACTGGAGGGCCCCAAAGGAAGTTCCAACTTAGGCTAGATCTGCTGTGGGATAGGGAACCATACACCTAGGTGCCAAGACTCACTGCCCTGATTCAACCATGAGCCAGGTCAGCTCAGCAGAAATCAATAGGGTAAATGAGAGACAGAGGAGCGAGGGTCCTGACTCTCAGAGAGGGAGAAAAAGAGAAAAATGGAAAAGGAGAACAACCTGTGATCGTATGTTCAGGTCAAATGAGTGTGAGAGGCTGCAGAGTGAGGTTGGATGAGAGAGCAATTGTTGTTGGCTGGAAGAATCCTGAGGTGACATTTGAACCTGTCCTGGAAGGAAGGTGGAGATGGACAGATGGAACCAGTAGGAGGGGAGGCTGTGGTCCAGGAAGAGGCTGGCAGAGCAGGAGGGGAGCACTGTAACAGCCAAGGCACTGGAAGGCGCACTGCTGCTGATGGTCCAGCACTGCCCTCCCAGGACTGAGGCTGCGCCTTGTGAGGGCTGTCTCAAGGTATGGGTTGTGCTCTAAAGTCCCTTTGCAGAAATCTCTCCTCCCTTGTATTTTTCTTCAGCCTGGCCTTTATAGTTTCCTAAAGAAGGCCAATGAGCTGGGGCTTATCTTCAGGCTGTTTGCCCATGGCTTTGAGCTAAGTAGTTAGAGCGTGGATGATGCAACCTCCTATTTGGGCAGAGGGAGTTGCTTATGGTTTCTTTTGACTGTCAGCAGTTTAATTCGTTATATGGCAGTTAGATTCCATGTTTTCTATCTTTTCCTCCCTTGCCTGCCTTCCTTCCTTTCTTCCTCTCTCTTTTTTTTCTTTCTTTTTTTTGATTAGAGAAGGAGTCTCGCCATGTTGTCCAGGCTGGTCTTGAACTCCTGGGCTCAAGTGATTCACTTGCCTCAGACTCTCAAAGTATTAAGATTACAGGCATGAGCCACCATGCCCAGCCTGATTTCCTGTTTTCAATGTACCGCTTGGAGGAATTTTTTTTCTGTATGTTTATCGATTTGGCTTTTGTTACATTCCAATGGTTAGAAACCTGCAACACCAAACCAAAATGAGACAAGTTCAAAAATCAGTGGTTCTTGGCCTTTATCCTGCCTCCCTTAAAGAAGGGATAATTTGGACTCATAGTTACTATATTATTAATCACTTAGTTGCTTTTTGGCGTTATCTAAATAGAATTTCCCCTGCCCCCAACACACACACCCCAAATGGATATGTTAAGCATCCAATCACATAGTTGGAGGAAATGGTGCCATAGGTTCCATGATAGATATCTCCAAAAGAAAAGTTTCATCTTCAGTTACAGTGACATTAAAAATTGGCAGCATATCTGCAAAGGTGGTCCCCCCAGCTCCCCAAGGACCATGGCACACAGGCTAAGAACCAGCAGCTTCTGTTCCAGGCACTGTGCCTTATACTAGGAATGTGGATTCAGTCCAAGTCCTCTCGAAGCCCATCCAGCAAGGGGCACTGACAAGTAATCAGCCAGTTTTTCAAGAATTCATTAACACGGCCGGGCGCGGTGGCTCAAGCCTGTAAACCCAGCACTTTGGGAGGCCGAGACGGGCGGATCATGAGGTCAGGAGATCGAGACCATCCTGGCTAATACGGTGAAACCCCGTCTCTACTAAAAAATACAAAAAACTAGCCGGGCGACGAGGCGGGCGCCAGTAGTCCCAGCTACTCGGGAGGCTGAGACAGGAGAATGGCGTCAACCCGGGAGGCGGAGCTTGCAGTGAGCTGAGAGCCGGCCACTGCACTCCAGCCTGGGCGGCAGAGCAAGACTCCGTCTCCAAAAAAAAAAAAAAAAAAAAAAAAAAAAAAAAAAAAAAAAAAAATTCATTAACACACAAGAAAACAAAAGAAAAAAAAAAAGAATTCTTTTGCAGCTATCATCACCTGTGGACAGGAGCATTCTGAACGGAAGCACTTGGGAGCCTGCAGGAAGAATACCTACTCTAGACTTGGAAAGGCCTCACTAGAGGAAGAGACATTTGATGTAAATGAGTCTAAAAGGCTTAGGAGGAGCTGGATTCCCTTCTCTGATCCTTCCTGTCCCAGAACTCTAAGATGTGTGGTCAGAACAAGTTGTTCTGCTATGGCGTGGGCAGTCACTGCTAGGAGTTACCTGAAGCCTTGTTTTCTGGCAGTGGCCTTTCTGGCAGTGGCCTTATCAGGGTCTGGACACTTTTTTTTTTTATTTTTTTGAGACAGTCTCATTCTGTTGCCCAGGTTGGAGTGCAGTGGTGTGATCTTGGCTCACAGCAACCTCTGTCTCCTCTGTCTCCTGGGTTCAAGCAATTCTTGTGCCTCAGCCTCCCAAATAGCTGGGATTACAGGTGCACGCCACCATGCCCGGCAAATTTTTTTTGTATTTTTAGTAGAGACGGGTTTCACTGTGTTGGCCAGGCCGGTCTCAAACTCCTGACCTCAAGTGATCTGCCTGCCTCGGCCTTCCAAAGTACTGGGATCATAGACCTGAGCCACTGTGCCTGGCCAAGGTCTGGGCACTTTTATTTGGTAAAATTGGAAGTGTCGTTTCTGACTGTTTCTAAATTATTTTCTGGAGATAAGAATTAAGCGGAAACTCCTTTTGTATCCCATCCATATAGTATTGGGACAAAATTATGGGATAGATTACATTGAATACATATTCATAAAAAAATGTAGTGATCTCGGCTCACTGCAAGTTCCGCCTCCCTGGTTCACGCCTTTCTCCTGCCCCAGCCTCCCGAGTAGCTGGGACTACAGGCCCCTGCCACCACGCCCAGCTAGTTTTTATTTTTGTATTTTTAGTAGAGATGGGGTTTCACTGTGTTAGCCAGGATGGTCTCAATCTCCTGACCTCATGATCCCCCCTCCTTGGCCTCCCAAAGTGCTGGGATTACAGGCGTGAGCCACCACGCCCGGCCGAAAATGACAATTCTTATCTCATATCTCAAGATAATCTTTGTTATTAGTTTGTGTATGAAATATACATTTTTATTTTACAAAAGTATATTATTTATAGCTTTTTTGCAGCCTGTTCTTTTTTATTCAATATATATTGAGCATTCTTTCCATTACATATGACAGATTGCTTTTTTTTTTTTTTTTAAAACTACGGGTATGAAAGGTCTGAGATGGCCAGGCAAGGTAGCTCATGCCTGTAATCCCAGCACTTTGGGAGCCCAAGGCGGGTGGATCACCTGAGGTCTGGAGTTCGAGATCAGCCTGGCCAAGCTGGACGTGGTGACACACACCTGTAATCCCAGCTACTCTGGAGGCTGAGGCAGGAGAATTGCTTGAACCTGGGAGGCGGAGGTTGCAGTGAGCCAAGGTTGGGCCACTCAGCCTGGCGACAGAGCAAGACTCCATCTCAAAAAAATAAAAATTAAAAAATAAAAATTCTGAGACAGATTGCATTTCGATGTCACTGTTTAGTAGCAGACTAGATTCTAGGTGCTTTTTAGCATCTTGGAAGTTTCTTCCTTTTTTTGGTGGTGGGGGACAGGGTCTCATTCTGTTACCCAGGCTGGAGTGTACTACAACCTTGAACTGGGCTCAAGCAATCTTCCCATCTCAGCCTCCTGAGTGGCTGGGACTATAGGGGTGCACTGCTACGCTCAGCTAATTTTTTATTTTTTGTAGAGATGGGGTCTCGCTGTGTTGTCCAGGCTGATCTCAAACTCCTGGCCTCAAGTGATCCTCCTGCCTCAGCCTCCCAAAGTGCTGGGATTATAGGTATGAGCCACCATGCCTGGCCTATCCTGTAAGTTAGACATCACAGTGACCATTGTCCCCTTTAAGGAGGGGGCCATGGGAAGCAATACTGGTAATGGGAAAAATGGATTTGGGAAATTTTTCTAAGTGTTGTAGGGTGGCACACTCACACTCTCAGGCTTCTGCCCTGAGAGCCTTTTAGGATGGGTAAGAGGGGCTATAACACCTCTACCTCCCAGCCCCAGGCACAGAGACAGCTGCAGCTTCGGAGCTGAGCCCTGTGTGTAGCGTGTGTAAGGGGATGACCAGTGCCTTATGGTTTGTCTTTACCACTGTTGGTTTGGGGCTGTGAACTACAATTGGCCTATTAGAAATCCCTGGCCTTGTTATCTAGCAGAATCTGTTTTGCCTTTTGGGAAGCGAGTGTTTGGTCAGGTCTTTTGTTTTTGTATGTAGGTCACCTGGCTGCCCTTCACCTTCCTTTTTGAGGTCAGTCTGTCAGCCGTAGGACAGACCAAGACTTTCCATTGAATCAACAATTATTAAAGGCCTGCCTGACTCTTGGCAGGTAATACTGGTGGGATTAAAGTTCTCCCTGCCCTCTGAGAACTTGCTCTGTAGCTGACTGTGTCATTTTATTGACCAAAATTCCAAGTGTGGCAAACCCTGGGAGTTCCCGATAGAATCCTGATTTCTCCATAACTTCCCTTTCCAGTGCCTGCTCACCGTGGTTAAGTTACTTGCCACTGTCACCGACCAGGAGGTACAGAAGGAGGAGTTAAGGTGTTCTCCTTGTCCACTGCCGCAGACCTTGATCTGACCTGCCTTACCACTTCCCTTGGCTACCATGCTTCTGCCTCTAGTCTTGCTTTTGCCACTTCATGCCTTCCCCACTGTGCCTTCAGATGAGTCATTCTGAAACCAAGCTCTGATCTTACCTCCCATTCACGAATTGTGACTGTCCTCTTTCTCTGCAGGAGATGTCAAGCCCTGGCCTAGGGTGCAAAGCCATGTCCAATGCAGCCTGTCTAGCCCTTGGAGCCACCTCTGTCCTGTCAGCTTCCTACCCTCTAGGCTGCAGCCCAGCTGAACTACTTGTAGTTTCTTTCCCGCTTGTGGGCACCTGCCACTCTGCTCCCACCATTCCTGTGGTCCTTCAGTCCCTGCATATCTGTCCAGACCCAGCTGCAGTGTCACTTCAATCAGCCTTTTTTGATTTTCCTTTACCCGGAGGAGATTTCTTCCCCTGAACTCCTAGAGGGTTTTCTCTTTCTCTGATATTCTGGTATAACTTGCTGGCTGCCTTTCCTGGTGCTCTTGGTAGAAAATATTTCTTTCAGTGGACTGTAGCTTCTGAGAGGCAGGAATAATCTTCCAGTCCCTTCAAGCTTTCACGTGTTGCTTGGCACTCTGCAGGCACTTCAGGAAACCTCATGAGCCTTCCCTTGCCATTTGAGTGACTTGGAGTGCCCAGGGTCATCCTGTAGTCTCAAAGCAGAGCTGGCATTGGGCCCTGTTTGACAAGCTGTCTTCCTAACCTCACTGCTTCATCAGGTTTCCCAGGATCATGCCATGTCAAGCCCTGAACGAAACCTTGGCTCTGATGCTCTGCCTTCCTCTTGTTTGTTTCCCGTCTCACAGATATTGATGACCATGAGATCCCTGCTCAGAACCCCCTTCCTGTGTAGCCTGCTCTGGGCCTTTTGTGCCCCAGGCGCCAGGGCTGAGGAGCCTGCAGCCAGCTTCTCCCAACCCGGCAGCATGGGCCTGGATAAGAACACAGTGCACGACCAAGAGTACGTATTCAGCCCGGGCTGTGGTCCAGGGACCTTCCTCATCTGCAGCTGAGCCAGCAGCAAGGGCATGCTCAGTCCTCCTTTCCTTCTTCCTGTTTCTATGGCTCCTTGACATTCTTCGAGGATGATTCTTATTCCTTATTGCCACCTATAAGTCAGGTATTCTTTGTTCATCATTGTATCACAGGTGGAAGATCTTTAGGCCCAAATGGGATAAATTACTTGTCTGAATCCAGTCTCTCCTTTTTTCACCACAGACAGACACACACACACATACAAATAGACACACAGGTACACATACACAGTCGTAGTAGCAGAATTCAGAAAATAGCTAAGGTTTCTTGACTATAACAAGACCTTTTTTTAATCAACACGTTCAAACATTGAATCATTTCTTGCAGCTTTTGTCTTGCACCAGTTAGCCTCATGCATTATACTCAGTTATCCTTTGTTTTTAAGGTTGGGTGCGGTGGCTCACACCTGTAATCCCAGTGCTTTGGGAGGCTGAGGCAGGTGGATTGCTTGAGCCCAGGAATTCGAGACCAGCCTAGGCAATATAGGGAAACCCTGTCTCTACTAAAAAATTAAAAAATTAGCTGGGTGTGGCAGTACATGCCTATGGTCCCAGCTGCTTGGGGGGCTAAAGTGGGAGAGTCACCTGAACTTGGGAAGTTGAGGCTACAGTGAGCCGAGATCATGCTCGTGCACTCCAGCCTGGGTGGCAGAGTGAGTCCCTATCTCAAAAAAAAAAAAAAAAAATTGTTTTAAAAGACATATTTTTAAATTGGTGGCCTGAAAATGTTATAACAAAGTTTTAATAATAAAGGGGAAAGAACACCCTAATCCTGCCAGCATAACAGATAGTCTGTTTGACTTTCCCTGCTCCTGTCAAGGCCCTGTCTGTCTATCTCTATGTAATCCTCGAGTGTGGTCTGCCACTGTTGGTGTTTGTTTTTCTGAGCTGGAGGAAGTTTAACAACTTGAACTTTTCAGAGTCCTTAAGATTTCAGCGTGATCCCAGTGTCTCTGCCAATTGGCCTGAACCTGACTGTTGATTTTTAGGCATATCATGGAGCATCTAGAAGGTGTCATCAACAAACCAGAGGCGGAGATGTCACCACAAGAACTGCAGCTCCATTACTTCAAAATGCATGATTATGATGGCAATAATTTGCTTGATGGCTTAGAACTCTCCACAGCCATCACTCATGTCCATAAGGAGGTAGGTGTGGCGGTGCCTTGGGGGGCTATATCACAGAAAGGCCTCCCTTTGTTAATTTGGTCCCCCGTCTTGTTGACTTGTGTTGTCCTTATGTGCCAAGAGTGCTGCTTCTCCACTGGGCATGGTGGCTCACATCTGTAATCCCAGCACTTTGGGAGGCCAAAGTGGATCACTTGAGCCAGGAGTTCAAGACCAGCCTTGGCACTATAGTGAGACCCTCTCTCTACAAAACAAACAAAACAAAAATTAAAAAATTAGCCAGGCCTGGTAGCACATGCCTGTAGTTCCAGGTACTCAGGTGGCTAAGGTGGGAGGATTGCTTGAGTCCAGGATGTCGAGGCTATAGTGAGCCATAATCATGCCACTGCACTTCAGCCTGGGCAACAGAGCGACGCCTTGTCTCAAAAAAAGAAAAAGAAAAGAAAAAAAGGTGCTGCTGCTGCTTTCTCTTCTGTGTTCTGCCTCTTTCTGTTCAGCGATCCTTCCGGAAAAGGATAACTTGCTGAGGCAGAAGTCCCAGGGCTGGGCATTTGTATCTTTAAGTGCTACAAGCATTTCTGATACACACCAGAGTATGAGAGTTAGTGCCTAAAAGACAGACCGCATTCAAACTGCAGAGCAAGGGAGAAGTTATTCCATTTGGGAAGAATGGTGAATTGAGACCAAGGGATTCAGGGACGTGGCAGTATTTGAGGGCTATGTGATACTGTACAGTGCTCCAAAGTTTCTGAAGCACTTTCAAGTAGGTTAGAGACCTCATTGGATCTTTGCAACATCTTGAGTAGGCAGTGGCAGGCATTGTTAATACTTTCATTTTCAGTGGCACGTGCCCATAGTCCCAGCTACTCATGAGGCTGAAGTAGGAGGATCACTTGAGCCTGAGAGGTTGAGGCTGCAATCTTGCCACTGAACTCCAGCCTGGGCAATAGAGCGAGACCCTGTCTCAGAAAACAAAAAACAAACAAAACCCTCCTGTTTTCTAGGTGAGGAAACTGAAATCAAGATCTTGTGCCAGGCTAAGCACAGTGGCTCATGCTTGTTATCCCAGCACTTTGGGAGGTTGAGGCAGGAGGATCGCTTGAGCCCAGGAGTTCAAGACCAACCTGGGCAGCATGGCGATATCCCATCTCTACAAAAATTAGCTGGGCATAGTGATGCTCGCCTATAGTCACAGCTGCTGGGGTGACAGGGGGTGGGAGGGTAGTCTGGAGGAACACCTGAGCCTGGGAGGTTGAGGCTGCAGTGAGCTGTGATCATGCTTTTGGACTCCAGCCTGGGTGACAGAGTCAGACCCTGTCTCCAAAAAAAAAACAAATCCTTGTGCCTCCATGTTTAATGTCATTCCCCTTCTGCCACACTGCCCTCTATAGAGAGGAAGCAAGGCAAAGTTAGCCAGATGGGTGGGGTTACATTGGCTGCTAGGAGTGCAGGTGAGGTTTGAAGGCAGCAGGGAGCATGAACGGTTTTACCCAGGAGAATGGCATTGTTTAGGGAAGATCCTTGGCTGTGGGAGACACACTGAAGGACATGAGGAGAGACTAATATTAGGCGGAGGAATTAGCGCTCGGCAGTCCTGGCAGATGAGGATGGTGGTGGTGATAGGAAAGGGAAGGGTGAATGTGGGAGATGTGACAAAGGAAGAACCAGCCAAGGATGTGAGCGGCCTCAGCCCACTATCCCTGGTCTTGGAGCATGGGAAATACTTTCTCCTCAAAGATCTTAACAGGTTCTGCTGATCAGCAGTGCCTTCTTCCTCTTGTTTTGATGCCAACTTGTTGTCCAGTTCGTCACTATTTCTATTTTATCAGGCAAATTTGTGCACAGAACTGACCCTCAGGAGGACTGGCACTTTTCCAATTAAAAAAGAATGAGCCGTAATGAAACAAATAAGCAAAAACCTATTTCGAAGGGCCTTCTTTTATCTGACAAATGTAATTTCTCAACTGGATTATTATAAATTGACTCAATAATATATACTCTCTCTCTCTCTCTCTCTCTATATATATATATATGTATATATATGTGTGTGTGTATATATATATTCCTAGAAGTCACCCCATACTCCATTGAAAGTTTTTGGACACATATGAGCGTGGACATTTGTTTTGTTTTTCTTTTTTTTTTTTAATAAACACTGCCCATGAAAGAACATGGATATTTTGGACATTAGCTAAGCACTTCTGGTAAAATGTGCAACTCATCATTGTTTAATTTGTATTTTGTAGGAAGGGAGTGAACAGGCACCACTAATGAGCGAAGATGAACTGATTAACATAATAGATGGTGTTTTGAGAGATGATGACAAGAACAATGATGGATACATTGACTATGCTGAATTTGCAAAATCACTGCAATAGATGTTATTTGGCCATCTCCTGGTTATATGCACATGTGACCCGTGATAATGTGATTGAACACTTTAGTAATGCAAAATAACTCATTTCCAACTACTGCTGCAGCATTTTGGTAAAAACCTGTAGCAATTTGTTACACTGGGGTGAGAAGAGATAAGAGAAATGAAAGAGAAGAGAAATGGGACATCTAATAGTCCCTAAGTGCTATTAAATACCTTATTGGACAAGGGCTTGCTTAAAGCATCTGTATTAGTCTGTTTTGATGCTGCTGATAAAGACATACCCGAGACTGGGAAGAAAAAGAGTACTTGGACTTACAGTTCCACATGGCTGGGGAGGCCTCAGGATCATGGCGGGAGGCGAAAGGTGCTTCTTACGTGTCGGCAAGAGAAAATGAGGAAGAAGCAAAAGCAGAAACCCCTGATAAACCATCAGATCTTGTGAAATTTATTCACTATCACGAGAATAGCACAGGAAAGACTGGCCCCGATGATTCAATTACCTCCCCCTGGGTCCCTCCCACAACACGTGGGAATTCTGGGAGATACAATTTCAAGCTGAGATTTGGGTGGGGACACAGCCAAATCATATCATTCTGCCCCTGGCCCCTCCAAATCTCATGTCCTCACATTTCAAAACCAATCACGCCTTCCTAACAGTCCCCCAAAGTCTTAACACTTTTCAGCATTAACCCAAAGTCCACAGTACAAAGTCTCATCTGAGACAAGGCAAGTCCCTTCCACCTATTAGCCTGTAAAATCAAAAGCAAGCTAGTTACTTCCTAGATACAACAGGGGTACAGCCATTCCAAATGGGAGAAATTGGCCAAAATAAAGGGGTTACAGGGCCCGTGCAAGTCCGAAATCCAGCAGGGCAGTCAAATTTTAAAGTTGCAAAATAATCTCCTTTGACTCCAGGTCTCACATCCAGGTCATGCTGATGCAAGAAGTGGGTTCTCATGGTCTTGAGCAGCTCTGCCCCTATGTCTTTGCAGGGTACAGCCTCCCTCCTGGCTGCTTTCACGGCTGGTGTTGAGTGCCTGCAGCTTTTCCAGGCACATGGTGCAAGCTGTTGGTGGATCTACCATTCTGGGGTCTGGAGGACGGTGTCTCTCATCTCACAGCTCCACTAGGCAGTGCCCCAGTAGGGACTCTGTGTGGGGGCTCTGATACCACATTTCCCTTCTGCACTGCCCTAGCAGAGGTTCTCCATGAGGGTCCCTCCCCTGCAGCAAACTTTTGCTTGGGCATCCAGGCATTTCCATACATCTTCTGAAAACTAGGCGGAGGTTTCCAAATCTCACTTCTTGACTTCTGTGCATCTGCAGGCTTAACACCATGTGGAAGCTGCCAAGGCTTAGGGCTTCCACTCCCTGAAGCCACAGCCTGAGCTGTATGTTGGCCCCTTTCAGCCATGGCTGGAGTGGCTGGGACATAGGACACCAAGTCCCTAGGCTGCACACAGCCTGGGGACCCTGGGCCTGGCCCATGAAACCACGTTTTCTTCCTGGGCCTCCCGGCTGCCCTGACATGGCCTGGAGACATTTTCCCCATGGTCTTGGGGATTAACATTAGGCTCCTTGCTACTTAAGCAAATTTCTGCAGCTGGCTTGAATTTCTTCCCCAGAAAATGGGTTTTTCTTTTCTATTGCATAGTCAGGCTGCAAATTTCCAAACTTTTATGCTCTGTTTCTCTTATAAAACTGAATGCCTTTAAACAGCACCCAAGTCACCTATTGAATGCTCTGCTGCTTAGAAATTTCTTCCGCCAGATAACCTAAATCATCTCTCTCAAGTTCAAAGTTCCACAAATCTCCATGGAAGGGGCAAAATGCTGCTAGTCTCTTTGCTAAAACACAAGAATCACCTTTACTCCAGTTCCCAACAACTTCCTCATCTTCATCCGAGACCACCTCAGCCTGGACTTTATTGTCCGTATTGCTATCAGCATTTTGGACAAAGCCATTCAACAAGTCTGTAGCAAGTTCCAAACTTTCCCACATTTTCCTATCTTCTTCTGAGCCCTCCAAACTGTTCCAGCCTCTGCCTGTTACCCAGTTCCAAAGTCGCTTCCACATTTTGGGTATTTTTTCAGCAGTGCCCCACTCTCCTGGTACCAATTTACTGTGTTAGTCCATTTTCATGCTGCTGATAAAGATATACCCAAGACTGGGAAGAAAAAGTGGTTTAATTGGACTTACAGTTCTACATGGCTGGGGAGGCCTCAGAATCATGGCAGGAGGCGAAAGGCACTTTTTACATGGCGGCAAGAAAAAAATGAAGAAGCAAAAGCAGAAACCCCTGATAAACCCATCAGATCTCATGAGACTTATTCACTGTCATGAGAATAGCATGGGACAGACTGGCCCCCATGATTCAATTACTCCCCCGCCCACCGGGTCCCTCCCACAACACGTGGGAATTCTGGGAGATACAATTCAAGTTGAGATTTGAGGGGGGACACAACCAAACCATATCAGCATCCTTTCAAGAATATTGGATAATTGGAGCTGAATACTCAGGAAGTTGACTGTAGTAGAAGACTGCTAGTTTCTTAATTTTAATTCACGTTACCTGAAAAGTAAAACAACAGGCTTTGCCAAGTAGATGCTTTTCAGTAACAGTGAAGGAGTGGAGTGAATGCCAAATGTTTGCCCTGGTGGTTCCTATCCAGGTAAACATGGTCAGTATTCTGTAAAGTTCCCCTGGCCTAAATGATTACTTGCGCTGGACAAGTGGATATTTATTAGGCTATTTCAAAGCCACAGCATAAGAATGTCAGCCTAGCCACCGAGTCTAAGATTCTGTATCCTCTGACATTTTGGAAATGATACACTACTAGCTTAACTGATGACTCTTTTTCAGATTTTCAGTATTTTATACAACTACTGCCACATCCTTATACTTTATTGCTTTTCTGTCTTCAACCTGGGAGAGACCTTGAATTTAAGTGTGTTCTCTAATCGATAGTGTTTTAGCTTTCTTAATATTTCTATTTCACTCTTGTTTCTAGGGTTTTTTATTTGCAGTTTAGGAACTATTAGGAATGTCAGGACTTTATCAGCAGGAGTAAAACTACCACCTGGCCTAGCCTAAGTAGGAAGTGAAAAGATAATTCACCAAACAATGATTAATCAGATAGAAGTTCTAGTCAGGAGGGATATTGTTGAAGTTACCTTTTTTAGCCTAGATACATGGATTCTTTTAAAATCAGGAAAGATTAGAAAAGGAACCCAAAAAACCCTTTAACAGTGTGAATCTTAATAGTATTTGAAAATGAGAAGAAGCAACAGATTGTAATTTGGTTTATTGGATGTGATGGACGTTCTGTAATAGAAAACCTGAAACGATTGAATGGGAAAAAGAGACTACATAAAATTTGCTGTAAGATGTATACAGGCTTATTTTCTTTATTAAAGTATTATAAGAAAACATATGTATTTGTAAAAATGGTTTCCTGTGTCAAGTATTTGTGCAGTCAGAGCCAACTTGTAAACTATTCTTGTAATAGCTCATTATTTTGAAAGATTTATATGATGAATTCTGGATATATGACCAATAAAACTGATGAAACAAAACCTCGAGCAGTTGATTTTGTTCACATCAGCTTCTTCTCCTGCCACATGAAGTGTGTGTTTAATACAAATGTTCACATGTGCCTGCTCTTATCATAGTTCCTGTGACTATCCTCGGCTATACCCTGCTCCTTTTGCAGGAGTAAATTCTCAGAATTCAAAGTTCCTTTCCCCTTTTAGGCATTTTTTCTTCTGAATGAAATCACTTTTGGATCTTCATTCTCTGGCCAAATTTAGATTATGACACCATTCTCTAGGAGAATGCATAGTGTTTTTCCCTGGTCTGGTGACTATTTTTTAATTTGATAGCATTATTGAAAACATACTAGACCCAAGCAAAAAACAGTCTCCCCTGGCATTTTGAGAAGACACACTTTTTTCTGCCTTTTGAAAAGGAAATTATCATTGCCTCAGTCCCCACCCTCTGAGACCCTGGGACCTTGCAGTGACCCTTCTTCATCCAGAACTGCCCCTCTGGATGGATCTGGTGAATGGGTTCACAGTTGTCGGCAGCTGGGAGAGGGAGAGAAGCAGATCCTCAGACAGTGGAATCACCCCATCAAACAGACAAGGGTGGAACCTTCTTTCTCCACAGCTGGCTGCTGGTAGTAACCATTCCATGCTGGCCTTTGTGGTCCTGCTTGCCTGCCTTTCCTTATAAAAAAATTCTCCTGATGGGAGAGGTTCCTGGGACATCAGGGACACAGCATGACGGGTCCTTCCCTGCATTTGCCTTCTGTCTCCCACACATGAGGCCTTGGCTTCTTGCAGCCTCCATCAAGAATTCTTCAGGATGTATAAGGAACATCTCTGCACCCCAGTTTCCTTTTCTCTAAAATGGAGGTAAGTATATCCAGCAGAGGCAGCCTTATATGAGGAAAGAGCACAAGCTTTGGACTCAGGCAGGCCTGAGTTGAAATCCTAGGCCTGTTTCTTAGCATTGAAGTTTCTAGATTTCAGTTTATCATCTGAAATATAACTATAATAAAAGTTCCCTGCAGAAGGTTAACAGGATTAGCAAATTAAGAGAAAGTAGATAAAGCACCTAGTGCTGTGCCTGGTACAGAGTAGGTGCTAAATAAACAGTCATCTGTTCCCCAGCCTGGCTAAAGAGCCTGGGCTCCTTCCTCATTGAAAACTAGGGGCTGGAGGGGCTTTGCAGAAATTGATGACTCTTTAGGGGCAAGGATCAAAGGGTCTTCTCAGCTTCTTATATTCCTCCATATAAATGCTGAGTGAATGAATGGATGAATTAATGAGTGACTTCTCTCAAGGAGGAACTAAGGGTCATGGCAGGTACAATGAATAACACAAAAGTATTGACACAGGCCGGGCGCGGTGGCTCACGCCTGTAATCCCAGCACTTTGGGATGCCGAGGCGAGCCAATCACGAAGTCAGGAGATCGAGACCATCCTGGCTAAAACGGTGAAACCCCATCTCTACTAAAAATACAAAAAAATTAGCTGGGCGTGGTGGCTGGCGCCTGTAGTCCCAGCTACTCAGGAGGCTGAGGCAGGAGAATGGCGTGAACCAGGGAGGCGAATCTTGCAGAGAGCCGAGATTGTGCCACTATACTCCAGCCTGGGCGACAGAGCAAGACTGTCTCAAAAAAAAAAAAAAAAAAAGTATTGACATAGGAGCCAGACCAAAGGAGTTCGTGGTTCACCTGGTCTGACAGGTGACTTCTCTGTCTCTTCAGAATACCAGATGGAGATTCACTGAAGAAATTGAGTCAGAGAAACTCTCAGCTTGGAAATACCAAGCAGAAGAGAGTGGGAATGAGAGACCATGCTGAAAACAGAACAGCAATGAACTGCATGTAATCACAACAGCCAGGCTCGCATGCCCTGGGAATGAGGTTAAAGGTTCTTTTTCTGGAGAAACTGAAACTGCCCCCAGGAAAAGGACCTTCAAGTCCTGACATTTAGGAGTTCCTATGAAAAATCTGGCTGGCCTCCTGCTTTCCCAGCAGAGAAGCCACTAAATTGAGTCCTTCCATGCCTCGACAGCATCAGATCAGCTTTCTAGTGTCTCACACTTAAATCTCAATGGATTATTTAGGATCATAAGACAGCTGAAGGAAAGCTATTTTTTTTTTTTTTTTTTTTTTTGAGACGGAGTCTACCTCTGTCGTCCAGGCTGGAGTGCAATGGTGCAATCTCGGCTCACTGCAACCTCGGCTCACTGAACCCTCCTGGGTTCGAGCGATTCTCCTGCCTCAGTCTCCCGAGTAGCTGGGATTACAGGTGCCCGCCACCATGCTTGTCTACTTTTTATATTTTTAGCAGAGACAGTTTTTCACTGTGTTGGCCAGGCTGGTCTCAAACTCCTGACTTCATGATCCGCTCGCCTCAGCCTCCCAAAGTGCTGGGATTACAAGCAGGAGCCACCGCGCCCAGCCTGAAGGAAAGCTTTAAGGTGAAACAGAAATCAAAGCAAACTGAAAGGAAACATCAAGGAGATAATGCAGGGACTAGAAGATAACTTTTAAAAATTATAAGGCTGGGCGTGGTGGCTCACGCCTGTAATCCCAGCACTTTGGGAGGCTGAGGCGGGCGGATCACGAGGTCAGGAGATGGAGACCATCCTGGCTAACACGGTGAAACACCGTCTCTACTAAAAAATACAAAAAATTAGCCGGGCGTGGTGACGGGCGCCTGTAGTCCCAGCTACTCGGGAGGCTGAGGCAGGAGAATGACCTGAACCTGGGAGGCGGAGGTTGCAGTGAGCCGAGATCGCGCCACTGCACTCCAGCCTAGGCAACTGAGCCAGACTCTGTCTCAAAAAAAAAAAAAAAAAAAAAATTATAATCAGTATCCTCAGAGAGGTAGGACTTCATCACATCTATGAACAACATTCACATGCCAATGAAAAAAAGGAACAACTAGAAAAGAGAATCTAGAAATAAAAATGATGATACCCCTCTCCCATGCTTTCTCTTAAAAGGGTTAAAACATAAGCTCAGGGAAATCTCCCAGAAAGCAGAACAAAAAGACAAATAGATGAGTGATAACAGAGAATGGATGAGAAAATAAGAGGATCTATCGTGGACATTTAATACCCAATCAATAGGAGTTATTAGGAAGAGAAGACAAAATGCGATAGGAGGAGGAGAGTAACCAAAACCAACTCAACCTGGAACGAGAAACAAACGGGCCCAGGAGGTGGGAATGTGAGAATTTTTTGGCCAAATTATGAACTGGCTTCAGACCAGACCAAGTCTAGAGCTCACCGTGCCACCAGGCTCTGATCTCCTCCCGTCAGATCTGCATTCTCGGGCTCCGTGTAGGGGCAAGATGGCGGCGCCCTCTCCAGAGCGTGCCCTTCAGCTTCAGAAAAAAACCCATCACGGCACACCTATGCCACACACCTGTGCCACGGCTGACCTAGTAGGCTCCATGGCATAGTGCTAAGAGAATGAACTCTGGCGTCAGACTACCTTGGTATCAGTCCTGGTTTTGCCATTTATTAGCTGTGTCGCTTGGGCATGCTACTTAGTGCCTTTGTGCCTCAGTTTCCTTATATGACAATAGGGATAATAATGATGGTATCACCTCATCTGGCCACTGTGAGGGTTAATTGAGTTAACATATGTAAAATCCTAACAACTAAGCCAGGATAGAGGAAGCACTTTTTCAGCGACAGCCAGCATTATTATTCTTAGTCCATCCCTGGACAAATCACTGAGGCCAGGGCCACGCTACATGGGCCAGTTGGCTCAGCCCTTGGTTATGTGCTGCATCCTGGGTGACGGGCTGCAGCCCCACTCGTAATAAAATGATTGACAGTGGGGAGGAGGCATTTCAGAGAAGGAAATCAGGGTACAATTACTGGAAGAGGCAGGTGGGGAGCTGCTGCACTGGATGCCATAGAATGATTGGCAATGGACTATTCGCTTCTTTCAGAGAAATATCCTTCCTGCCTGCTATCTGGTATTCTGGCCTCATGGCTCGGCTGAGACCATTATTATACTGTATTGGAAGGCTCAGGCCTTCAGCAAAGCAGTTCAGAGGGCCGTGGGCACTGTATTCTCGCCTGTGCCCCTACCATCAACAAGAGGGGAAGCTGTGTTGCCTATTCTTTCTGTCAACACGTCATCATCTAGTTTTGTTCCCTGACTGCTGGGAATCACTCAAACTTACCTTCCAGGAACAAACAGTAGTTTTCAGACACGATCCCCTCTAAAACCATTTTAGGAAAACAAAAATTGTTCAACTATGCAAGGGCCATTTGAACAGATCCACACCTCTCAACACCTTAACCCAAAGCATCTGCACTAGGTTGCTTCCCCTCACCCCAGGCATTCCTTAGCAGGGAGGAGTGCCTGCTTTGCAGCCAGAAGACTGACAGATCCCTTCAGCGGGATACTTCCTGAGCAAGCGGGAAGGTCTGCCTACAAAAATTAAGTCATCCACCCAAGTCCTATAGACAGGAAGAGAGAATGGAAATATGTCAATAAGGCACATGAGAGATGGGAGGCAAACAGAAGGTCAACCATGTTCTGGTCTGTGCCAAGGATTCGATGGCACCAGGGTGCTGACTTGCAGATGGGGACAGGACTGGGGAAGTCTATAGGATATTGTGTGAGGATGAACATTTAGCAGGGGAACTCAAGGGAGGGGAGTTTGTATGTCAGATGTAATTGATTTTTACAGTAATGCTCTCTAAAATACATAAATGTGACATCTTTTCCCACTCTGTGCTTGACTACACAACTGTAATTCACTCTGTCACTCTTGGTGCTAGAGGAATAAAATGCTGGTGTTTTATTATAAAAATAACACACTTTCATTAAAGATCATTTGAAAATACAGAATAGAGGAGGGATGAAAATACAATCTAATTGTCCAATATAGCCACTGTATTATGGTCTATCTCCTTTTGATGTTTTTTTCTTGTTTCTATTTTGTTTGTTTCTCACAGAGTTGTAATTGTGGTATTTATACAATTGTATGTTTGTTTGTTTTACCAAAGGCATGCTCATGCATAAAACCTTTTCTATTTTTTTTTTTTTTTTTTGAGATGGAGTCTCGCTCTATCGCCCAGGCTGGAGTGCAGTGGCCGGATCTCAGCTCACTGCAAGCTCCGCCTCCGGGGTTTACGCCATTCTCCTGCCTCAGCCTCCCCAGTAGCTGGGACTACAGGCGCCCGCCACCTCGCCCGGCTAGTTTTTGTATTTTTTAGTAGAGACGGGGTTTCACGGTGTTAGCCAGGATGGTCTCGATCTCCTGACCTCGTGATCCACCCGTCTCGGCCTCCCAAAGTGCTGGGATTACAGGCTTGAGCCACCGCGCCCGGCCAAAACCTTTTCTATTTTTACCATTATTTCTTGAGGAAATTGAGTTACTGAGGTTTGAGCAATTTTAAACTTTGGTCAATATTGCTAAATTGCTGTCCCAAAGAGTTACTCTAATTAAAACTTAATTCACATTGTATATAAAGAGGCTGTTTCCTTTAACTAGACTCATAGCATATCCTAACAAGCATTTCCCTAAACATAGAGCAACGAGATATTAGTGCTTTTAAATTTCTGGTCACATTAGTGCTATGTGCACCAGCACTACATATATCTACCATTTTATTCAGTTGTGTGTTTTTTTATTTGTTGATTCATTCATTGGATATTTATTGTGTGTTTGCCATGTAACTTCTTTGGTCTAGGCTCTGGAGTTAAATACTTTCTGAAGAAGGGGAAAAAAAGACCTTTTGTTTCTAATTTTTATTTTTTGTAGAGACTGGGTCTCACTGTACTGCCCAGGCTGGTCTCAAACTTCTAGGCTCAAGCAACCCTTCCACCTCAGCCTCCCAAAATGTTGGAATTACAGGTGTGAGCCACCATGCCCAGCTTAAAGGCTTCCCCTGAGAGTATTTTCATCAGAGGACACAGATGTATTTTTGCATAGCATCCTCAATAAAAAGAGCTAACTCACTTTTCTACCTCAAGAGAGAAGTCATTATATTAAGAACTCTATCTATCATCTATCTATCTATCTATCTATCTATCTATCTATCTATCTATCTATCTATCTATCTATTTATCTATCTATCATTTCAACCACGGAATTAATAGCAGAAACCATGAACATTATATCTGAACTGTTTGGATCTTTAAAAACCAAACAGGATTTCTGCTTCTAGGAAGATGGAGTAGAGGCACTTCCCCATAATTTTTCTTGCAAATTACGACAAAAACCCTGGACATTACAAAAACAACAAGAAGAAGATTCTGAAAAGTGGAGAAAAGAAAGCAGACTGTCCAGGGACCTTGAGACCTGAGCAACAACGTGGCAATGAGTTTCCCAGTTTTTCCTTTTGCCTCATATATGTAGACTTGGAGCTAAGGAAGCAGGAGCTCAGAAACACCAAAGGATGTAGAAAGGCCCCAACAAAAACTTGCTCTCTCTACCCAAAGGATGAAGAAAAGAACAAGCAAGACAGACAGCTTCCAGATAATAACTGCTCTGTTCCAACCAAACACCACAGGAAGGCTCTGGCCCCACCTGCATCCATGGCAGTAGAGTGGGGAGCCTAGACTTCCACCCTCACCAGGGCTCGCCAAGGCACCCCTCCTTGTTCCTGCTGTGGTAGCATCAGAGGAGGCCAAGAAGGAGCTGGGATTTTCCTGGGTGGTAACAAGCCCCCTTCTGCCACCGAGTTAGTGGAGAACATACAAGAAGCCTGGACCCCTAACTGTCAATAGGGAGGCTCTCCTCCCCTTCCTGCTTGGTGGTGTTGGAAGAGGCCTACTGGAGAGTCAGGACTTTCAGCACCACCCAGTAATAACAAGGTCATGTCCACCACAGTGGCAGGAGAGACCATACATGGGAGCCCAAACTCCTGCCCCTGCCTAGCAGTAATGATGAGTCCTTTCCTTGAGTGTCACTGGAGGCAGAGCAGAGAGCCTGGACACTGTCAGTGATAGGGTGGCACACCTCCTTTCCCCTGCCAGAGGGGTGTCCTAGAACACCAGCTAAAGCAGAAGGTTTACATAAGATCCAGTCTAATAACATATTATAAAAATGTTCAGTTTCCAGTAAAAAAAAAAAAAAAAAAGAAAAAAAAATCACTCTTAATACCAAGAACCAGGAAGATCATGAATAAAGGAAAAAAGATGTCAACACTGAGAAAACAAATATCGGAATGATCTGATGAAGATTTTAAAGCATCCATAGTTAAAAGTGCTTCAGTGAACAATTATGAACATATATAAAACAAATGAAAACAACACATTTCAGCAAATAAATATAAAGAAGATATAAAGAAAAGTCAAATTAAAATGTTAGAACTGAGACATACAATAATTGAAATAAAAAACTCAGTGGGGCCGGGTGCTGTGGCTCATGCCTGTAATCCCAGCACTTTGGGAGACTGAGGTGGGTGGATCACGAGTTCAGGCATTCAAGACAAGCCTGGCCAACACAGTGAAATCCCATCTCTACTAAAAATTCAAAAAATTAGCCGGGCGTGATGGCAGATGCCTATAATCCCATCTACTTGGGAGGCTGAGGCAGGAGATCGCTTGAACCTGGAAGGTGGAAGTTGCAGTGAGCCGAGATCATGCCACTGCACTTCAGCCTGGGCGACAGTGCGAGACTCTGTCTCAAAACAAAAAACAAAAAACAGTGGGTAGGCTCAATGGCAGAATGGAGGGGACAAAGGACAGAATTAATGACCTGGGTGACAGAACAATAGGTGTTACCCAGTCTGACCAACAGAGAGAAAATAGACTGAAAAATGCACACCCAGAGTCTTAGGGACCTGTGGCCTATAACAAAAAACCTAATATTCCTGTCATCTGAGTTCCAGAAGAAGGGGAAAAGAGAGTTGGACTGAAAAAATACTCAAAGAAATAATGGATGAAAACTTCACAGATTTGGCAAAAGACATGAAGCTGTAGACTTAAGAAGCTGAGCAAACCCCAAAGAGAGTAAACTTAAGTAAAGCTACTCCAAGACACATCATAGCCAAACTTCTGAGGACTAAGGACAAAGGAAAAAAATCTTAAAAGCAGTGCAAGAGAAACAACAGCTCATGTATAAAGGAAAAACAATGGAATGACAGCAGCTATCTCAACAGAAGCCAGAAGGAAGTGGCACGACATTTTTCAAGTGCTGAAAGAACTGTCAATCCAGAATCCTATATCCATTTCAAATATCCTTTAGGAATGAAGGAGAAATCAAGATATTCTCAATTAAAGGAAAACTAAGAGAATTTGTCCCTAGCAGATGTACCCTAAAAGAACGGTGGAAGGAAATTTTTTTTTTTTTTTTTTTTTGAGACAGAGTCTCCCTCTGCCGCCCAGGCTGGCATGCAGAGGCACGATCTTGGCTCACTGCAACCTCTGCTTCCCAGGTTCAAGTAATTCTCTGTCTCAGCCTCCCGAGTAGCTGGGATTACAGGTGCCTACCATCACACCCGGCTAATTTTTGTGTTTTTAGTAGAGATGGGATTTCACCATGTTGGCCAGGCTGGTCTTGAACTCCTGACCTTGTGATCCAGCCACCTCAGCCTCCCAAAGTACTAAGATTACAGGCGTGAGCCACCGCACCTGGCCAGAAATTCTTTTTTTGTGGTTGTTCTGTTTTGGTTTTGTTGTTGTGGTTGTGGTTTTCTTAGCATCTACATTAAGGGCACATACTGAAGGAAATTCAGAAGCAGAAAAACAACACATAAGAGAAGCTTAGAATATCAGGAACATGGTAAGCAACAATATAGATAAACACAATAGAATTTCTCCTCTTGAATTTTCTAAATGATGGTTAGGGATTGAAGCAAAAGTTGTAACATAGTCTAATGTTCTAAATGTATGTAGAGGAGATATTTAAATGGGGGGAGGGTAAAAGAATGTAAAGAAAAGTAAGTTTTCTACCTGTCACTTTAAGTGGTCAAATGACAAACATAAAATGGTAGAGCCACCCTGGAAAACAATTGTCAGTTTCTTAAAAAACTAAACATGGAACTACCATATGACTCAGCAATTGCATTTTGGGGCATTTATGTTCACACAAAAACCTGCACATGAGTGTTTATAGCAGTTTTATTTGTGATAGCCAAAACTGGAAACAGTGAACGGTTAAACGAACGGTGGCACGTCTGTTCCACGGAACACTACTCAGCAATAAAAAGGAGCCAACTCAGTAGAAAGGAAACAAACATGCTACAGTCTGGATGAATCTCCAGAAAATTACACTGAGCAAAAAAAGCCAATCCCAAAAGGTTACATACTGTATGATTCCATTTATACTGGATTCCTCAAATGACAAAACTATAGAAATGGAGAGCAGATTTGTGGGTGCCAAGGATTAAGGAAGGGGTAGGAACAGGAGGGTGTGGGCGTAGCTATCAAAGAGCAACAGGAGAGATCCTGTAGTGATGGGGATGTTCTGTTCCTTGACTGCACCAGGGCCAACATCCTGGTTGGGATATTGTATTATGGTTTTGGAAGATGTTACCATTAGGGGAAAACAAGGTCAAGGGCACGCAGGATCTCTCTCCGTTATTTTTTACAACCGCATGAGAATCTACAATAATCAAAATAAAAAGTGTAATTTTAAAAAAAGTGTTAAGGCCGGGTGCCGTGGCTCATGCCTATAATCCCAACACTTTGGGAGGCCAAGGTGGAAGGATTGTTTGAGCCCAGGAGTTCAAGACCATCCTAGGCAACCTAGTGAGACGCTGTTTCTATTTATACTTTTAAAAATTAAAAAAATTAAAAAGAAGTGTTGAAGGCAACTTAATCTTTTCAACACCACAATGGCAGTTTGAAACTTCAGCCTTCTGGGACAGTGTCTCACTAGGCCCATTACTTGGTGTTTAACCCCAGGGACTGTATTGGTAGTGCTCCCGATAAAAGCCTGTTTCAGAGGCTCTTAGAGAATTTGCTTTGCTCTGACAGAATCGAAAGGAAACCTAATCGCTGAGCATTTTCTGTCCATGGATTTCCAATTCCCCTCTGGGTGGCTGGAGAAGGACTGCAGGTCATCCAGAGTGATGAGGCCCCGCTGCCCAGGGAGGGGAGGGAGAGTTTGAGGGGCTGGTGTAGGGCTGGCCTCAGTGGCTCAAGTCCCATGGGACTGAATCAGGCTTAGGGTCCCCTGCTCCCAGCTGAGGGTACAGCCCAAGAGGAGATGAGGGGGCATGGCCATTGACGGCAAGCCTGAAACCAGAGATCCAACAGGCACGCAAATCAAGGAGATCTTGAGGAGAGATCCTGAGCCTCCTGCATGCCAGGGAATCGGAGTGCAGTAGGTAGTGAAGGCTTAGCCATGAGGGGGTCTCAGGTGTCTGTAGTTAAATTCCTGGGCTCTGGCCGGTGTGTGAATGGAACAAGGTGACCATCTCTAAAGGGACAAAGATGTGGTGGATGCTAAGCCAGGTGCCTCTGGACGTTTTTTTGAAGGGTTTTAGAAGTGCCCATTCTTGTAACCTGTGGGTTAATGGGAGCCCAGGAACCCATCCAGGACAACCTCATCAACAGTCCAGCCTTGGGGTCCTGGAGCAGGTCACGGGATGGGAAGAAGGTGGTGCAGATGGAGCAGAGGCCGATGGTAACTGCATGGAGACCAGCAGGGGAAGTCTGGGGCCACAGCTGACCACCTCCCCTTCCTCAAGGTGAGGCCTCCAGGCTACAGCTGGGTACCTGTGTGCCTCCCTCTCGGCTCTTCTCACAGTTCATCCCCTCCAAGAAAGCAGACCTGCCCAGCCTCACTGACCACAGCTTCAGAGCCAGGTCTGGATTCCTACCCAAGTTGGGCCAACACATAATCTCCCCTGGGATTTGACTGGGCCTGAGGAGCACAGCAGCAGGCAGAAGGAGTGGGAAGGCATAGGAGCGGTAGAGCTCCATGCCCTTGCTACTCAATGTGTGGGCCACAGACCAGCAGTGTCACCCAGGGGTTTATGAATGTGAAACATCAGGCCCCATCCAGATCAGCTGAGTCAGAATCTACTTTGTTTTCCTCCAGATCCCATAGGACTGAAGAATCTACTTTTCAACAGATCCCCAGTGACTTGCATGCTCATTTAAATTTGAGAAGCTCTGCTCTGGAGAGGTCCCGCAACACTTATCACCAATAGGCCTGAGCTGCCCAGTTCCTTCTGCTCTGAGAGGGGGGGTTCCACGCTCCCTTGGATTCCAGGGGCCTCCTATTGAATTGCCTTTTCCTAACTCTGGCCAGCTTGGTTTCTGTATTGCTTTTAACCAAGAAAATCTCATCAATGCATAGGTGCAGGTCTGTTGAGGACAGTATGATTCAAGGGGAGGCTGACCTTGCCCAGAGCATCAGGCAGTTTGCCATACAACCAAACGCCACCCACAGAGGGCCAGTCTTTTGTGTTCATGAATGTTTTGAGTCAGGGGAAAAAAATAAATAGGCCAGGTGTGGTGGCTCATGCCCATAATTCCAGCACTTTGGGAGGTCAAGGCAGATGGATTGCTTGAGCCCAGGAGTTTGAGACCAGCCTGAGCAACATAGTGAGATCTTGTCTCTACAAAAAATAAAATATTAGCCAGGCATGTTGGTATATGCCTGTGGTCCCAGCTATTTGGGAGGCGGAGGCAGGAGGATCACTTGAGCTTGGGAAGTTGAGGCTGCCGTGAACTGCGATCATAACACTGCACTCCAGCCTGGAGGACAGAGCGAGACCGAGTCTGAATAACAAATAAAATAAACAAATAAATGCTTTGAGTCTTGTTAAATGAAAATCCTCCTGAAATGAAAGTTTCTAGTCATTTATCCTTTAGTATGAAGTATCGTCCCAGATTCTTGCCAAAGAGACCACTTTCTTGGTTGGACATAGGAGAAGTCACAGAAACCTTTCTATTTTTATACTTTGGTTAAAGGCCTGGCCCTGCTTTCTCAGAGAAGGACTGTATTGAAATTGCTCTGGGGCTCTCTTTATTTATTTATTTATTTATTATTTTTTGAGACAGGGTCTTGCTCTGTCGCCCAGGCTGGAGTGCAGTGGCGCAGTCTCCGCTTACTGCAAGCTTGCAACATCCGCCTCCTAAGTTCAAGGCGGTTCTCCTGCCTCAGCCTCCCAAGTAGCTGGGATTACAGGTGCCCACCACCACACCTGACTAATTTTTTTTTTTTTTCTTGAGACAGAGTCTTACTCTGTCGCCCAGGCTGAAGTGCAGTGGCACGATCTTGGCTCAAGGCAACCTCTGCCTCCCAGGTTCAAGTGATTCTCATGCTCAGCCTCCCAAATTGCTGGGATTACAGGCACCTGCCACCATGCCTGGCCTTTTTTTTTTTTGTATTTTTAGTAGAGATGGCGTTTTACCATGTTGGCCAGGCTGGTCTTGAACTCCTGACCTCAGGTGATCCACCTGCCTCGGCCTCCCAAAGTGCTAGGATTACAGGTGTGAGCCACCACTCTCTTTATTAAAAGAGAGCTCCTGGCCCTCTCTGCCTAGTCCAGCCATGGTCACCTGTCCCTTCTCTGAGGCTCCAGAGCAGTGATCCTTTACCTTCTGTGTGCTGTGGACCCCTTACAGAACAATGTTTTCAAATGCATAAAATAAAAAACAAAGGATTTCGAAGAAATCAATCATATTGAAATGTAGGCATCAAAATATTTTTAAAATGAGTGATTTAGTAACATGTGCTTATTATTTTTCTTTTTATAAGGCTTTGTCAGAATATATGTGTTTCTTAATTAGCATAGTAAGATCTAGTAGCAGGTCTACCAATCTCTTTTCAATTCTTTCTTTCTTTTTCTTTTTTTTTTGAGACAGAGTCTCGCTCTGTCCCTCAGGCTGGAGTGCAGTGAGGGATCTCGGCTCACAGCAACCTCTGCCTCCTGGGTTCGAGCTATTCTCATGCCTCAGCCTCCCAAATAGCTGGGATCACAGGTGTGCACCACCACACCAGGCTAATTTTTGTATTTTTAATAGAGATGGGGTTTCACCATGTTGGCCAGGATGGTCTCGAACTCCTGGCCTCAAATGATCTGCTTGCTTCGGCTCCCAAAGTGCTGGGATTACAGGCGTGAGTCACTGCACTGGGCTCAATCTTTGTAATTTCAAAGTAGTGAAGACTAAAACAATTTGAGATATCTGCAACAACCATAACGTGATATGGAAATATTTATAATTTCTGTGAGCGATGAAGTTGCAGATTCTAGAATGACTTTTTGCGTTATTCCTAATTGAAGAAAATGTTAAATTTCAGTTTGACGTTCATCAAAACAAAGATATAATTTTTTCCACCCGAGTTTATAAGTCACTGAACAGTACATAGAAAGGGTTGGTGGGCCCAAGGTTAAGAGCTCTTGCCTAGATGGCACAGATTCAGTAACATATAATACATTCATTATAACCACCAAAATAATGTGGTTTTAAAAATGCAAGCCAAGTACATGTGTTACATTGTACTAAAGTTCAATCTCCATCACATCTTCAACCCACTTGCCTAATTCTATGGGTGGTGGATTCTTGTGCACAGTGGACCCAAGTCTGTCTTCTTTTGTTCCCAGAACTGCACCCCTACCCCACTCCCCGCATTCCAGTGCCTGGCAGGGGCTGGGCCCAGAAGGAATGTCCATTCAGCATTTGTTGACAATCTACTTGTGATAACTCTTTGATCGCCAACCTTTTAAGATTCCGAAGTTTTTATTATCAATCCTGACAATCGTTGAACCCCTTAGTTCTCTTAATACAACATTTGTCATTTGCAGATGAAC
This sequence comes from Rhinopithecus roxellana, assembly GCF_007565055.1. Lineage (NCBI taxonomy): Eukaryota > Metazoa > Chordata > Mammalia > Primates > Cercopithecidae > Rhinopithecus > Rhinopithecus roxellana. The sequence goes on from NC_044565.1 coordinate 100,961,160, forward strand.
CACTAGATGGCAGCAGTGTCCCACAGAACGTCCTTTTCTAGGCCTTAGTATCCCATTCAGGGTTTTTACGTGTCACTTCTATTTCATTCCTGTAAAATCCAGGAATGACTGCTCTTCACCTCTCCCTGTATCAAATGTTCACCAGAAAAGCTCCACAACACACACACACACACACACACACACACACCCCGAAATCACTCGAAAATGAATAAGAACGTGAAAAGAATCAAAACGCTCACACTGACCTGCTTTAGGGAAAGGAATTATTAGCCTTTCCCCCTAACAGAAGTGATGGCCAGAAAAGGGAGAGGTGACGGTGGCACTGTGGACCTTGTAAACCCTGAGCTGTCCAAAGCAGTTTGCGCCTAGACCCTGAAGAGGGAATCCACATCCTGTCAGCTCCCATGCCACTGTGCTTTCTTGCACCAATGCAAATGCTTCCTGAAAAATTCCAAACTGGTAGCAGCTGAGCAGATGGGAAAAGGCATTTTCCCCACCCTTTCATGAGGATGGCTACCCAGGGGAGTCAGCCACCCCAGGGGCTGCAGTGAGTATGGGGATGAGCAGACGAGCGACATGGGATTCAATGGCATGCAAGCTGAATTTGGACAACTGGGTAGATTGAAAGGGCCGGACCCCGAGGGAGAGGGAGTGAGGGCTCTGACTGCTTTGTTCCCTGGGGCTTCCATGGGAACACGGATCCTTAAGTTTCAGTTTAAGCAAGTCCTCCAGAAGTTACCAAAGCTGAGAAAACCCTCCTGCTACCATTCCTCTTCAAAAAGTCTGAGAAAGCTAAAAGTCCAACGGAGGTGAGAAAATAAGGTGACTTTGCTTTTTAAAATGTTAGCCATCCTCTTGCAACACAAGCACCAAAGAGAAATCAAACAGATTTATTTATTGTCAAGCCTTGAGAAACAGACTAAGATAGTAGTGCTGTACAATTCTATTTTGTGAACTTTTTTTTTTTTGAGACAAGGTCTCACTCTGTCACCCAGGCTGGAGTGCAGTGGTCTCAGGTCACTGTAGCTTTGACCTCCTGGGCTCAGGTGATCCTTCCACCTCAGCCTCTCAAGTAGCTGGGACTACAGGTGCACGCTACCATGCCTGGCTAAATTTTGTAATTTTTCTAGAGATGGGGTTTCACTATGTTGCCCAGGCTGGTCTCGAACTCCTAGGCTCAAGCGGTCCACCTGTCTTGGCCTCCCAAAGTGCCAAAATTATAGGCAGGAGCCACCGCACCTGGCCTGGTGAAAACATTTTAATATCTCCAAGGATTTCTCCATATTGTGAATAGTATCAGGAGCTTCTGACTTGGGATTCAAGTCCCAGGCAGGGTTCTTACTAGTTACATGGCCTCTCCAAGCCCCAGTTACCTTTTCTGTAAAGTGGAGAAAGTCTGGCACCTACTTCATCAGATTGTTATGGAAATTAAATAGAAAGTGCTTGGTGCAAAACCTGGGGCATTTATTGATGACTAACTAATAAATTGTCTATTTTTGTATTTTGCCAGGCGTGTATTCATTCAACCAAGCCTGCTGGATCTCTGAGGACATAAATTAAGATGAGTAAGACCCAACTTCAGCTTTCAAAGAATAGAGTATTTACTGTGCTATTATAAAACTGGGAGATAAAGGAGTGTATATACACCCACTGATATCATATTTCATGATTCTGAGATGTACTTTTTTTTTTTTTTTTTTGAGACGGAGTCTTGCTCTGCCGCCCAGGCTGGAGTGCAGTGGCCGGCTCTCAGCTCACTGCAAGCTCCGCCTCCCGGGTTGACGCCATTCTCCTGTCTCAGCCTCCAGAGTAGCTGGGACTACAGGCGCCCGCCTCGTCGCCCGGCTGGTTTTTTGTATTTTTTAGTAGAGACGGGGTTTCACCGTATTAGCCAGGATGGTCTCGATCTCCTGACCTCGTGATCCGCCCGTCTCGGCCTCCCAAAGTGCTGGGATTACAGGCTTGAGCCACCGCGCCCGGCCCGAGATGTACTTTTTCATAGTTTAACATCTTTGACAACAGTTTTTAATTCTTGGTGGTAAAAAAAAATAATAGCGTGACTTACAATCAGTGGAATCTTAGATTTGGTGAAAAGCAGCATAAGCGTAAAGAGAGTTTAATGATAGGAACAGAATGATCAGCTTACCACCTGATTCAGCCCATAGGCACCCAATCAGAATTCCAGTACAGGGGACAGCTACAGAATGCTGTCTTCTGTCTCCTGGAACATGTCTGCTCCTCTCTCCACTGGTTTTGGGAGACAGGAGTAGGAGAGGCCTTTGATCTCAGTGCTGAGGGCTGGGTGGTACCCAAATTACAGTGCATGTATAGGTCTTTTTCTAGAATGCAGATCCTCAGCCCCTGCCTCAAAGGATCTGGTTAGGTTGGTCTGAGGGTGGAGGCCTAAGTGATCCGACCAGCTCTAGGTCCTTCCTGGTGTGAGGGGATTCTTTGCTTGGGGAGGAGTGTCGCTGCCCTGGGCTTAGGAAATGATCTTTACCCAAAATTAGGAAACCTGAGCTTTCATTCAAATGCTTCTCCTCCAGTAGTGCCCGGAGGCTAGCTCTTACCCCTGTGTGTGAAATCAGCCACAGTGGGAGCATTTACACCACAGTAATTGGCAAACTTTTTTTTTTTTTTTTCTCTTTCTTCAGAGTCAGTTTACCAGCACAGAACTGCAACTTTTCTTCAGTTGAGTAACCTTGAAGATACCACTGAAAATCACTCCAAGTCTTTCCATCTGAAAGGGGATTATTATATTTCTCACCTCATAGAGCTGTGGAATAAATGAATCTTCAAGTATGAGAAAGCATCTAGCCCAGTGCTAGGCTCTAGTGATTAGCAGTTTATTCTTTTGCTCTAGAAGTTTCCTATAATGTTTTCTCCTTGGGAACTTACCGGGGAGAGAATGAAATGAAATGAACATACTTCATGACGAAATTCAAATCTCAGTGTGGATGATTAGCATTTAGCAGGAAGGATAATAGCAACTTTATGTAATCTTTTACAGTTTAACAAGCTGTATTTCATGTGGCATAACCTTACACCACAGACATTTTCCAGATGAGGAAACCAAGGTTCCTAGAAGTTGACTTGCTTAGAGTCATGTGGTGTTTAAGCGAGGCAGGAACAGAAACTTTTGATGTACTGTTGTCCCTCAGTATCCATAGAAGATTGGTTCCAGGACCCACACCCACGAGGACACTGTGGATACCAAAATCCATGGATGCTCAAGTCCCTGATAAAAAATATTGTATTATTTGCATATAATCAACACATATCCTCCCGTGTACTTTAAATCATGTCTCGATTACTTATAATACCCAATACAATGTAAATATGATGTAAATAGTTGCTATGTTGTATTGTTTAGAGAACAATGATGAGAAAAAAAGTCTGTGCATGTTCAGTACAAACACAGCAATCCATTTTTCCCCTGAATACTTTCGATCTGTGGTTAGCTGAAATCCACGGATGTAGAAAACACAGACACTGAGGGCCAACTGTGCTTCCCACCATCCCATCCCATGACAGCAGAGCCTGTGTACAGAGACCTGGGTGGATAGGTGGTGTTAAAACAAACCTAATACCCAAACCAACAAAATTCCTAACCAAAGCTTACAGTTTAGTTGGAAAGCTTAAATACCCACACGGGAATCTCCTGAGGATGATGACCAAGTCAAGCCCTGGAGGGCTTCGCCATTGGCAGATGGGCTAGTGAATTCCCTTGCACAGACACATCGAGGGCCATGCAGGATAGTCTCACATCCTTCATACGAACCACCCGCACAGGCACCGTCTTCCTCGACCAGATTCCTTGCCTGCATTATGGTTCTCTGATCGTCACCCGCATCTTTGTAGGAAAAGCAGCACTCAGGCTGAAGCAGCGTTTCTTCCTCATTCCCTTGGCTGCACTTAGCCTCTCAGTTTTCTCCAAGAGAAACATAAAATTCCTGAGAGCTGAGACTGTCCACCCTGGGTGTGAATGCAAATGGTGATTTAGCTTTTGGTTTCTGAAAGTCTGAACTTTACTGCCCAAGCTGCTTATTGACTTATGAGCTGATTAAAAGAAAGGAAAAAAAAAAAAAAAAAAAAAAAAAAAACCTTTCCCAGCTGAAAACACGCCCCAGACATTTCCAAAGTTTAAGTGAAGTTGAAATTCAGCAGCAGTTGGGCTGCAGTTGAGACAAGGGGCTTCGAGCCAGATCCAGCCTTCATAGTAAGAAGGTATTAAAGGGTCCAGCCTTGTAGCTCCAGGAAAGACAGTGTCTTCCCTTTAAAAGAGAAAAAGTTAGCTTTCAAAGTGGATTCTCTCAACCTTGGGCTTTGTGGAAAAGGTAGAAGCAGCTACCTTCCCTTTCTTTCTTCTTCGTTTTTTTTTTTTTTTAGAGTCGGTGTCTTGCTCTGTGGCCCAGGCTGGAGTGCAGTGGCACCATCTAGGCTCACCACAACCTCTGCCTTCCAGGTTCAAGCAATTCTCCTGCCTCAGCCTCCCAAGTAGGTGGGACTACAGGTGCCTGCCACCACACCCGGCTAATTTTTGTAGTTTAGTAGAGACAGGGTTTCACTGTGTTGCCTAGGCTGGTCTCAAACTCCTGAGCTCAGGCAATCCACCCGTCTCAGCCTCCCAAAGTGCTGGGATTACAGGTGTGAGCCACCGTGCCCGGCCCCTGCCCTTTTAAAGGAGCATGCCCCTACAATTCAAAGTTGCCACCATTTCCCAATTTTTCCTGCCACTTCACTCACCTGTAGAATAGACACCCATTAAAAAGTCTTTCAGCTTAAGATCCCATGATTAAGATATTTATGATTCATCCACATTCTGAAATACTAAAATTATTTTGTTCAAAAATGCTTGCTGATGTGGCAAAATGCTCAGAATATAACGCTGTATACAGGGCTGGTACTGGGAAGTCATGCACTAAAATGTGAATCATGGTCGTCTCTGGGCTTTGAGATCACCAGTGACTTGTGTTGTTTTCACTGTCTGCATTGCATGTCATTATAATGATTAGTTTCTCTCTGACACTCTACGCTCGGGGGGACTGTAAGCTCTCTGAGTACAGGGTCTTTGACTAATGTATTTCTTGATATATCCACATCCCTAAGAACCAGAAGGCACTTGATTCATATTTATTGAATGAATGATTGAATGAAACGCTTCTTGAATTCAATGAATCACGGCACAGTGAGCATATGTAACTGTTGAAGGGCAAGGGAAGCAGTAGATGCAAATATTAATTTAAAAAATTAGTGTGTTCTGATGAAAATTCATACCCTTAAATGCTTTTATTAGAAAACAATATCAGAAACAAAAACCCACAGAAGTTTGAATATTGTGTAATTAACCAATTGTTAAACAGAGCTTATCCTGTCACGTCAGTTTCTAGGAGAAGTCATCAAGTCCAGGAAATTGTAGGCTGGCATCTCCAGCCATTGGGAGTCCCCCAAGAACACACAGAATTTTTCCAAGGAGTCAGTGCTGAACACACCTGAGAATCCAGAGCACAAACAGTTTAGGAGCCAACTCAGGCCTGACCGGGCTGGGAGTCGGCAGGGGCAATGTTTACACTGGGTGAGAGTTTGAGCCTTTGATATGCAATTGAACTAGACTTTTTTATTATAGAAATTGGAGGCTGGGTGCAGTGGCACACTCCTGTAATCTCAGTACTGTGGGAGACTGAGGCAGGAGAATCACTTGAGGCCAGGGTTTAAGAGCAGTCTGAGCAACACAGTGAGACTCTGTCTCTACAAAAGCAACATATATATTTATATACATATATATAAATTTTAGTATATACATATGTAAATATATATGTGTTTATATATGTGTATATGAAATACATATATACATATAGCTGGGCATGGTGGTGTGCCTGTAGTCCCAGCTACTAGGGAGGCTGAATGTAGAGGATTGCTTGAGCACAGGAGGTCCAGGCTGCAGTAAGCTGTGAGGATGCCACTGTACTCTGGCCTGGTTGACAAAGGGAGACCCTGCCTCTTCCTGCATCTTCCCGTTCATCAAATGAATGGATTCGCCCCGTCATGTGATGAGAGTCACTGAGGCCTTGGGGGCACAGGCACAGCCTCCTTTACCTCTGTATCACTAGCTCACATGGGCAGCACACTGCCCAGCACCATCCTGGTGCTCCTCACATGCCTGAGGTGGTCTGCAAATGTTTGTAAATGGAATGAATGGGGATTCTCAGGCAGGTGGGTCTGCTGCCTTTGGATATTTGATGAAAGGCAGAGGAAAAAGAGAGCAGGACCAAGAGGACGTGTGCACATGTGACGATGGCATTGAGGGGTAACGGTTGTGTGCAATGGTGGGAGCCCCCAAACAGATCCAAGTTCTATGAAGAAAAATAGAATTGGCGAATGAGGCCCAGCAAGGAACAAGTGAATGAGAAATGAATGCATGTGAAACGGGCAAGGACAAAAGCTGGTTTGCTGGGCCAACAGGTATTGCCTCAACTTCCAAAGCTGAGAGTGGTGAGCAGAAAACTAGCATGATCCCCACGTGGCTCCCAAGTGCCTTCTGGGCCTCTGGGCTTGGATTGGATACAGCTGCTGCTCTCAAAGGTGCTATGCCCTGCACTCTGGCCTCCTCCCAGGGTCTCTGTTGCCCATGGGGGCTGGGAGTCAGCAATCTGGCATCATGTACACAAGCCGAATGGTCAGCTTCTCCTGGGTAGAAACTCTGCCCTATTTCTGATTCCCTCCCCAGTTTGCTCTTGCTAGAAGCTTGCTGCTTGGTTGATTGGCCACACAGGGTAAGGTCCATTTAGCTTTCAACCTCAGCTGTGCATGAGAATCACCTGGGCAGCTTTTAAAGTCCAGGGCTCATGCTCCACCCAGAACAATGACATCAGACTCTCTGGGGTTGGGACCTGGGCAATAGGATGTTTGAAAGCCCCTCTGCCACCCTTTCCTCCAGAGTTGCTGCCAATGAGCAGCCAAGATTGAGAGCCAGGGGTTTGCCTGAACTTGGCTCTTTATGCTGCCTGCCCTGGCCTAATCCTGCTCTGGCCAACCCGGGGTGCTCCCTCCAAAGGCTTTCCTGGCAGTTGGGAGCTGGGGTGACACTGCCGGCTGTCCAGGGCAGGCTGCCTCTGGCTGTAGAAGAGGTAACCATGGCCACCAGCCTGCGTGCACTGATTTCTCACAAGTGCAATTTATCAGGCAAAAATTTCTCTCTATATAGAAAAGTCCCACGCTTTGGTCATGAAGGGTAATTGAGGCTTTTAGCTTCTGTGTCATGGTCATTATCCATTTTCTCATGAGCCTAGTGATTATTGCCCACAGGGATCTAAGTCATATTCTTGGTCAATGAGTAACAGAGAGGATATGAAATGGACATCCAGGCCAGGTGACTCAGCCAGGATCCCAGAGGCCCTGGCAAGCATCTCTTCCTAGACCCAACCCCTTGGTTGAAGCTTAGAATGGGCCTCTGCATCCTTGTCTGAAAAAGGGGGCGAGCGTTCACTTTTTGAGGTTGTGATGAAGGTTAAGTGAAGTAATAAATGGGTGAGTCTGGTGCATAGTGAGAGACGGCTCATTTTAGCCACCTGACTGCTGCTTTCCATTCCATTGCCTCCCCCATACTCCATGGGGCCCAAACACACGCACCAGTACACAGTTCATTTGCAGCAACGGCAGAGTAAATGTTTGGGAACCGAATTCCAAACAGCTGTGAGTTAGGGTTGGTGTTGCAGGACTTCCAGCCCATGCCCTGGTCCTTCCAAGGCTCCCTGTCCACCTGTCAGCATCAGCACACAGTCCAGACAAGGCCTGCCCCTCCTCCCACCTGAGGCTGAATGGCCCACAACTCCCAGCCTGCCTCCTCACCTCATCTGCAACCCTGTGTGGGGTTGAACCTGGGAATAAAATGTGTATTATTCTTCATACTAACAGATAAGGAAACATGCATCAGCGGAAGTCAGCTATTTGGCCAGGTCACAGTGTCAGTTTCTCTTTTCCAAGCGTTTTTTCCAGGGCTGTCTGCATTCAGGAGCAGGGTGTCCCCTGGAGGATACTCCCCCTTTTCCCTGGGGGAATGGAGCCTGGGAGGGAGATAGCTGGTGCTGGGTCAGGGTAGCAGCTGGAGATGGGGCAGCAGGGCACATGCTGAGATAGCATGGTGCACTTACGAGCATCTGGCGTTGGTCCAGGCCAGGTCTACTGCTCCAATGCAGCACAGACACCTACTCACCCAGAAAAAATGGTCAGTTGCTGACAAATGAGTGGGGTTTGTTCCTGGAAAGAGCCCTGGAGTGGAACCAGACACCTGCATTGTGATTTCAGGGCTGCTCCTAGCAATCTCAGGACACTGAAAGTCATGTTTGGGAGAGAGGATGAGACAGGCATAGCAGGGGCGAGAGGTTGGACTAGGCACAGGTGGGAAGGGTTCCTAAACCTGGCTCTACCAGTTACCAGCTGAGCGATCTTGGGCAGAGTTAGCTAACTCTCTGTGCCTCAGTGTTCCCATCTGGAAAGTGATTATCTCTGGAAAGTGACAAATTTCCATCTGGAAATTGACTATCTCTGTCAGTGAGTTGTTATGAGGATTAACTGAGTTAATACATAAAAAGCACTTGCAAAGTCCCTGGCCCAGAGCAAACCTCTGTAAACCTTTGCTATCATTCTAATGTCCATGAAGGTGCTGGCACATAGAAGGTTCTTGTTTCTCAGTGAATCTGAATTCACTGTTTCTTTTCCAGGGAGCAGGAGATAGCAAAGCCCTCTGTCTCCAGTTGCCCCGTCCCACGGCCCCATGGTCCACGTCCACGACCCAGTTCTGCCTGGTCAAGGTGGGCAACAAGGTTCAGGCAGCCCAACCTGGTTTCAGGTTTCAAGCATAGAGGATGTTCTCTGTGTGCTTTTTGTTTGTTTGTTTGTTTGATGTTGTCTGGGTGAAACATTATTTTTTTTTGGTTATAATTTGCATTTTCCTGAATACCAGTTCTACCCCTCCTCCACTCCACCACTTTATTTATTGGGTTGCCTTCTAATTTCAACCCAGAGACATATGTAATTTTGCATAGCATGTGACTGGAGCTTTACAGTTTACAAAGCACCCTCATACATAAGAGCTAACCCAGTCCTCACAACTACGAGATGGAGGTTTTCTTATTGTTCCCATTTCACAGAGATGTGGAAAGCAAGGCTAAGACATTACAATGACTTGTCTGAGATGCAAGTGGCCTTAATACAGATCTTCTAATATCCAAGCCTGTAGTGTCCCCTGGTCCACCAAAATACCTGTCCCCTGGTTTTCTGCATAGCTCTACACACTTATACAGTTTAAACTCTTTTCTTACCTAATATTATTTTCAGAAATGTGGTTATCTTTGTCTATACTACCACTCTAGTCATCATCTGAATAGCTGCACAATTTAACATTTTAACTTAATTTACTCAGCAGCTCAGGTCATGGCTCAGGCCACTGCTGTATTAGAAGCAGTGCTACTGCAAACTTTTGGGACCAGAAAAATTTTCTTCTCCTGAATAATTAAAAAATGACATTAAGGATTCAACAAGTATGAATTTATGCCTCTTGATTCACCTTAGTGTTACTGGCCTAAATAAAAACCCTGGGCCTATTTACTCTTACTCCTTACCCATAAATGCATGCATTCATTACTTCACTTAGCCATCCATCCATCCACCCATCCATCCATCCATCCACCCACCCACCCACCTACCCACCCACCTACCCATCCATGTATCCATCCACCCACTCACCTACTCATCCACCCATCCATCCATCCATCCATCCATCCACCCACCATCCATCCATTCACCTAACCATCCATCCATCCATCCATCCATCCATCCACCCACCCACCATCCATCCATTCACCTACCTACCCATCCATCCATCCATCCATCCATCCATCCATCCATCCATCCATTCATCCATCCATCCATCCATTCATCCACCTACCTACTCACCCATCCATATATCCATCCATATATCCATTCATCCACCCACCCACCTACCCCCCCATCCATATATCTATCCATCCATCCATCCATTCATCCATCCACCCACCTACCTACCCACCCATTCATATATCCATCCATCCACCCATCCATCCATCTATCCACCCACCCATCTATTCATCCATCCATCCTTCCACCCATCCACCCACCCACCTACCCACCCATCTATCCATCCATCTACATATCCTCCCAATATATGCCAAAATTCCTCTAAGCCTTAAATATATTGCAGAAGTTCCAAAAAAGTGTACATTCTGGCATATGTGTGTGGATGTGGGATTACTGGGGGAGTTCCCTGCCCTCCATCCTATTCCTCAATGTCTACCCTTTGGCTGAGGGACTTTCTTAGAGTAACCGTGTCACTGCCCTGGCAACCCTTGCCAGCAACATGTTCCCAGGCTCTGCCTCCACCTCACTGCCCTCAGCCGACTCCCTCATTGATGCTGGCAGTCCTGGTTCCCTTGACTTTCCTTTGCTTATTTTGGAAGGCCTGGTCATTTAGCAGCAAACACTGCAGTCATTTGGTTCCAGTTGTTTTCCTCGGGCCTGACTGGTGGATGGTCTGTGCTGGAGACGGCTGGCCTGAGTTGGGGGAGTCGGGGCCCTGTGGGTCAGAGACCAGCAGTAGCTCTGGGACATGCTCGAAGGCCAGTGGCCTGTTGTGGGAGAACTGACTGGGGTGGGCTTGGCTCCAGCTACCCCTTGTGGCCTTTGAGGGTCACAAGATATTTCTGAGGCGCTCTGCTTTCTCCTGCCTATAGTCTGTAGCCCACCCAGCCCAGGCGGACACTGTGTGTGTGTGTGTGGTGTGGTGTGTGTATGGGTGTGGTGTGTATGTATATGTATGTGTGTGTGTGTATGTATGTATGTGAATGTGTGTATGTGTGGTGTGTGTGTGCTCTGTGTATGTGTGTGGTGTGTGTGTGCTCTGTGTATGTGTGTGGTGTGTATGTGTGTGTGGTGTGTCTGAGTGGTGTGTATTTGTGGTGCGTGTATATGTATGTGGTGTATGTGTGTGATGTGTGTGTGGTGTGTATGTGTGTCTGATGTATGTGTGAGTGTGTGTATGTATGTGTGGTGTAAACGTGTGTGGTGTGTGGTGTATGTGTGGTGTGTATGTGTGGTGTATACGTGTGTGGTGTGTGGTGTATGTGTGGTGTGTATGTGTGTGGTGTGTATGGCGTGTGGTGTGTATGGGTGTGATGAGTATGGGTGTGGTGTGTATGTATGGTGTGTGTATGTGTGTGTGGGTGTGGTGTTGGCACAGGCGTGTGAATGTATGTGTGGTATGTCTGTGTATGTGTGTGTCTGTGTGTGTGTGTTGTGTGTGTGGCATGTGTATGTGTGTAGTGTGTATGTATGTGTGTGGTGTGTCCGTGTATGTGTGTGTGAGTGTGTATGTGTATGTGGTGTGTATGTGGGTGGTGTCTATGTATGATGTATGGCGTGTGGTGTGTATGACATGTATGTGTGTGTGTGTGGTGTTGGCGCAGGTGTGTGAATGTGTGTATGTGTGGTGTGTCTATGTGTGTGTCTGTGTGTGTGTGTGGTGTGTGTGGCATGTGTATTGTGTGGCATGTGTATGTGTGTGGTATGTATGTGTATGTGGTATGATGTATGTATGTGTGTGGTGTGTGTGGTGTGCGTGGAGTGTGTGTGGTGTGTGTGTATGTGTGTGGTGTGTGTATATGTGTGTGATGTGTATGTGTGTGTGCATCTATGTGTGTATGTGTGTGGTGTATATGTGGTATGTGTGAGGTGGGTGTGGTATATGTGTATGTGCATGTGATGTGTGTGGTGTGTCTGGTATGTGTGTGATGCGTATGTGTGTATGCGTGTGGTGTATGTGTGGTGTGTGTGGTATGTGTGTTGTGTGTGGTGTGTGTGGTGTGGTGTGTGCATGTGTGTGGGTGCGGTGTGTGTGTACAGGTATGTGGTGTGTGTGGTGTGTGTGTAGTGTGTATGTGTATGTGTGGTGTGTGTATGTGTGTGAGTGCTTGTGGTGTGTATGTGTTTGTGTCTGTGTGTGTGTGGTGTGTATGTGTGTGAGTGGGTGTGTGTGAATGTGTGTGTGCGCGCGTGTCTGGGGGACATCAGGAAGCTCTCCAGGAGACTCTTTTCTCCAAGAGAATCTTGGCAATGGGGTTTTCTTTTTTAATTTAAAAAACCCTCCATTTGTTTATTAGATAGGTAAAATATTGCCATGGTAGAAAATACTGATAAAGAATCTTTTAAAATCTCTCTGATTCCACCATCTAGCAGTGCCCGGGCTAACACAGGGCACAACCTCCTCTAAGGCATTAGTGTGGCTACCGCATGGGGACTTGGCTGGGTGGAGGAAGGAGTGAGGCTGGAAGACGGGGGCTGGGGACAGATATAGATGGAGAGACAGAAGCCACATGGAGAAAGAGCATGAACCTTGTCTTCAGACGAGGTCACAGCCTTAGCTCTGTGACCTTGGACACATTACCCAACTTCTCTAAGCGTTCACTTGCTCATCTGAATGAGAACAATCATGTCTACCTTGCAGGACTGAATGAGAGCAGACCTATCCTGTGCCTGATATGCAGTAGAATCTATTCGATAGATTTCAGTCCCTCCAAAGGGAGTTCGGATTTTCTTCTGCGAAGCTATATTTTAAGCAGCAGAGGGCAATGTTTGTTTCTTATGATGGATGAACTGACTCCTTTGAAATCATTTGCAGGATCATAGAGGCCAGTGTTGGTGCAGGTGTGAGGGAATGTGCACTTTCATAGGCTGCTGGAGAGGCAGGAGTTTCACTGGTACAGTCTTTTCTTGCAGAGTGGTTGGGTATTGTCAAATACATTTAGAAGAGCTCATTGGTTAGGACTGAGCTCCTGTGCTAGGATCGGACAGACCAAACCAAAATGGAGTCACTGGTGCTGAAGCTCCACCCCAGAAAGCCAAAAATAAATTGTTTATCTGACCTTCCCAGAAATCAGGAGAGTGAGAGATAGTAGCCAGATTCCCAAACAAGCCAGTTCTAGCAGGCAGAATAAGGAAGTCCCCTCTGTTTTAACCCTATAAGGAGAGTAACTTTAAAATGACCGATCCACTTTTTGTTCACTGTGTCTCCTTTCCTCAGCCCTTTTCTGTCTATAAAGACGACCTCTGTTCAGCTATTTTGAACACTCATTCCAAAAGAGGTGTTGCCCAATTCATGAATTGCAAATAAAAAACAATGAAATTTTTAAAACTAGATTTGGTGTAATTTTATCTTTTATTATTATTATTATTATTATTATTATTTATTTTGAGACAGAGTCTCACAATGTCACCCAGGCTGGAGTTCAGTGGCATATTCTAGGCTCACTGCAACCTCTGCCTCCCCGGTTCAAGTGAGTCTCACGCTTCAGCCTCCTGAGTAGCTGAGATTACAGGGTCACACCACAATGCCTGGCTAATTTTTAGTAGAGATGGGGTTTCACCATGTTGGCCGGGCTTGTCTCAAACTGGCCTCGAGTAATCTGCCTGCCTTGGCCTCCCAAAGGGCTGGGATCACAGGCATGAGCCTCTGCACCTGGCCTAATTTTGTCTTTTGACAGTGTTATGCATCAAAAAACTTTTTGAAAAAAGGTCTACCTTTTAGTCCAGCAATGCTACTGTAAATAACTTATCCAGTAGAGATGATCAGTCCAGATGCACTTACAACACTATTCATTCACAGCATTGTTTCAATATAAAAATAACAAATAAGATAAATATCCAACAACAGGGAACATGCATCCAGCTCTGACACAACCTTACCATGGAAACACAACTGGTCATAAATGTCAATGTACCAGTAACTAGTATGTATCAGTAACGTACAGTTAGGTTTATTAACATGAAAAATGTAAAATGTTATTGAATGAAAATAGGTCACAAAAGAAAGGATGTACAGTATGATTTCATATTTGTAAAAAGTTGTATGTACCCGCATTGTATAAAAATTTTTTGGAAGATTTCCAAGGCCCTCATCCCTGGTTTAAGAGACACCCTCGATTCCTTAAACTAAAGAATGTCAGCCATAGGGGACTTTAGTCACTGGTAGTCAAACACGTCACAAGCAATTCAGAAACCAGCTCCTCAGCCTGCAGCATTCGAGTTCTCCAGAAGGCATCCCTGGCAGCCACATCGTTAGAGTAGAAAGCAGATGCCTTCTGCCTCAGTTTCTCCAGGATAGGGTCAGGAAAGCATGTGAAGGAGACCAGCTATTCTTTACGTCATAAACTGAGGGGAATTCAGGCTTCCACAGAGACAGGAGAGACCAAGATTAAGCCTGGCTCTTTCCTCCTAAAAAGAACAGAAAGAGACAAGGTCAAAACTGGCTGTAGGACACAGCTGTTTGGATTCATCAGTCCCAAGGCATTTATGAGCACCATTATGTGCGATGCATTTTGCTAAGTGTAGAAAGGTCACAGAGCCAGAGTTCTTGTTCTTAGGGAGCTCATTCTAGGGGGAAACAAAAATAACCTTGATGTGACTGGCAAGAAGAGAGGGAGGTGACCCAGAAGGGGAAGAGATGCCCTGCATGGGGAAATAGAGAACGGCCTCACTGAGGAGGTAAACCCTGAGCTGATCTTGAAGGATGCAGACAGGACAGGGGATTGACGTTAAAACAGGACAAGTGGCAAGGACAGAGGAAGAGGCTGCCCGCACTGTTTCTCTGGGTGTCTGGGCATCTAGGCATTCATTGTCTCTCACAACAGCACCTCCCTGCTTCCAGCTCGCAGAGTGGGGAAAACAGCCAGCCAGAGCCCTCAATTTACATGGCTTCCGGCCAGTGCAGTTGGGCCAAAGCTGCAAAATGGAATTCCAATTTTCCATGTCTAATGCCCACTCCTGGCCTTGTAAATTGTGTCCAGGTGAGGGAGACACTGTATGGACAAGATCCAGAAGTCTCTGTAGCTGTAACCAAGAGAACTGGTGGGTGGAGGGCATTTCCCAGGGAAAAGGAGTGGGGTGGGATGCTGAGTGGACAACCCCTAAACCTCCATGTAACCTCAAAGGGATGATTCCAACCAGAAACTGATGCCCATACAGCCCATGTGCCCTGTTATCTTTGAGACACAAGCTTCTGATTGAAGGACAGTAATTGTTACCCCAAATGTGTGAGGAAATAGTAATCTCCGAGATATAAGCTGTCCTGTGCACTTTGGGTTGGGGGCCCAAGCACATGGGTGTATGTACACACACATATACACACACATATGTGCATACACATGTGCACGCACCAGTCCACACACCCAGAGCAAGAGGAGGAACTCAACTCCTCCTGCAGTCTGCCTGCATCTGCGAAGGATCGCCGACACAAACAATGCAGGGTGACTCATCACCTGTGACTAATAGGCCTGCGGGTCCTAAGGTCCTCACGGCAAATTTCTCATTATTGCCCTTTCAAACTGTCTGTGATGGGGGTGTCCCTAACCTGGCCTCCACCTCCAACCCAGAGGATCCTGGAGGGAGAGCTCTCGTTCAGTTAGGAGGGGAGGTGAGAGCCTAGAGGAATTCACCAGATCTGTGCAATGGGGTGCTGGTGGGGGTGTTACTTCATGAGATGATTTACTGAAGATGTGCTTCAACACAGCACTCTGCACTGGAAATTCAGAACGAGGGATAATTTCCCCGTAATCGATTTCATGGCATCTTTTCAGAAATCCATGGATGGTGCAAAGTGAGATTGGAGTGTCGAGCATGAGGAATGTCTCAGGGGGACCAGAAATTGCCAGTCTGAAAGCCATTATCAGCTGGGCGCAGTGGCTCACACCTGTAATACCAGCACTTTGTAATCCCAAAACCACTGCCCTGCCTGTGGTTTTGGTTAGCATGTCCACCAGCAGACGGGCCCGTCCAGGGTCCCGGTTGTAGAGTTGGGAAAGCATCTATTTATTCAACAAAGGAGGAACAGGAAGACCAATGTAACTGAGGATGAGAAGGAGGAATGGGAGACAGATTCAAATGATCCATGGAAGCCATCCTAGAGGTCTGCTATAGTTGGGATGTGATTTGTGCTCACCAAATCTTATGTTGAAATTTGATCCCCAGTGTGGTGTTGGGAGGTAGGGCCTATTGGGAGATGTTTGGGTCTTGAGGGTAGATCTCTCATGAATGGCTTGGTGCTGTTACCAAGGTAATAATTGAGTTCTCACTCTAGGGAGAGTAGATTGGTTCCTGCAAGAGTGGGCTATTATAAAACCAAGATGCCCCTTGGGCTTTGCCTTTTCAGGTATGTCCACCTCCCCTTTGACCTTCCACCATGTGTGATGCAGGACAAATGCCCTCACAAGGAGCTGAGCAGATGCTAGCACCATGCTTCTCAAACTTCCCAGCCTGCAGAACCAAGAGCCAAATAAACCTCTTTTCTTTGTAAATTATCCAGCCTCAGATATTCCTTTATAGTAACACTAAGCAGTCTGGGAATGCTTAGGAGTGAGAACTCCGTGAGAAAGACTACTTTCTACCAGTCTTAGCAGGTTGGGATCAAAAGCTTTTCTAATTTGAATGAAAATTAGGAGAAAATATGAACTTCTTCTGGACTTCAAGCTTGTCAAGGGACATCCTGATTGCTCACATAATGCATCACATAGGATAGGCCAGGTTATGCTAAGTCACAAACAGCTTTAGAAAATCTTAGTGATTCAGAACAACAAAGGTTTCTTTTTTGCTCACAATGACATGTTCACCACAGATCTTCAGGTGCTCAGCCTGTCCTAGTCAGCCAGAGGGCCAAGCAGCTATTATTTGGCACTTGGACAATTGTCATGGAAAAGAGTATGCTGACTTTAAAAGTTTCCACCTGGAAGCAACACTCATCCTTTCTGCTCATGTGGCAAGTCACATGGCGCTGCCTAACTTCAAGTGGACCGGGAGTAACCCCTTCCAGGAGTCCAGAGGAGGGAGGGCTGGAGTATCTGTGAACAGCCCTAATAACTTCCATGCTCAACCAGAGGACACGGCATACAGTTTCCTGGTACAGACTCTATTGGCCTCAGGAATTCCGAGAAGGGAGACAGCATCATGGCTAGATTCAGGGAAATGTTCCTGGAGGAGGTGAAGTCTGAGGTTAACTTTGAAGGACAGTTCAGCTTTAGACCTATTAGATAAGGAAGATGGACCAGAGGGAACAGCCTGAGACAGTAGATTTGGAAGGTGACCAGGTCTGGAAGCCATAGTAGTTCTGTACTTACATCTTCTCCCAACCCTGGTCTCTTTCAAGCTCCAGAACTCATGCTGGGGAGGGCAGAAGGAAATGACTGGGCTGAGGCCAAGCAGAGATGAAAGTTCTAGTGGTTGTTTTCAAGGGTTAACCTGATCAGGAGAGGATAGTTGGTGGAGAACCCTCAACATCCTCGGCCGCAGGCCCTTCACACCCATACTCATCTCCAGAGGAGTTCCAGTTCAGAGAGGCAGGCTCTAGCCAGACTGGCAGCTGTGCTCTCTGTCCCTCACTGACTCTTTCCTCCAGCAGATGGGCCCCAGGGCCCCACTGTCAGGCTATCTCCAGAGCAAAATAAAAGCATTTTTATGAAAGAAAGAGACAGAGGGGGAAGTGAGTCCTAGGTTGCACTGCTGGTCACTCACCCAGAAAAATCACCAACTGGGGGTCTTCATATAGTCCTGAGTACCAAAGAGAGAAAGAAAGTACTGAGTACTTTTTTTGGACTGAGTACCAAAGAGAGAAAGAAAGACAGGACTTTGCTTGGGGATGTCCTGGTGTGGAGGAGATGTGGTCCTTCCTTTTGAGATATCCTCAGGAAATGCCTTCAGGGTATTCCTGGTCTTAAAGGGAAGATAGAACTTCTCTGTGTCCTGTTTCTCATCCTTCATAGCAATTAATTGAAATTGGCAACAGGAACCCAAGATGGTCTGGGAGCAGGTGTTGGGAGGACTTCACACTCCTCCCAGCTGGGGCCGCTCACAAGAGAAACCTTAGAGTTGGCCTATATAACTGCCAGGTTATTGCAAGGAGTAAATGAGCCCTTTGATAAGAGAGTGCTAAACAACAAAAACAACATTAGGAACAGATCATTCAAAAGCCAGGGCCTGCAGATTGGATGGCTTGATGTCAAGGCTCTGAGGATGGTTAAGGACTAGACTCCTCACTTTCCCTATAAGTGACTGCCCAATACTACCCTGGTGATGGGTAGTCTTCTGTGGGGCCAGCTCCTGGGGGATAAAACAGGGAACCACAGGGCAAAGGTGAGGAAAAAAGAATGGAGTGGGATGGCTGAGGTGGGCAGGATGGGGATGGGTAGGAAGCACGGGAACTGGAATAGAATAGGGCAAAGCACCTCCTGGGGTTGAGCATGGGAGAGGGCCCCACAGTTGGTTCTAGGGTGGGTAGGGGATGAATCACAGTTCTGGGATGAGGGGGTAGTAGCCTGGTATATTGACCATGGGGGAGGACTTGTGGCAGGACACGGAAATTGCGGTGAGCTGTGTGAGTTTCAGATACACAGGGACAGCCAAAGGCAAGAGTGAAGATGGTCACAGCCTGGAGCAGAAGGCTGGCCTTCCCCAGGCTCAAATTCTGATGACCTCACCCCCTCTACCTCCGAGTCAGGCTCACAAGCCCGGTGGGAACGTGTGGATACTTCTGAGGCACCAGAGGGGCTGGGTACTGCTGAGGAGGGGAAGTTGGGGCTGGGGAGCAGACAGGGGCTTAGAGCAGGAACAGAGATGGGCTCCAGGGACCGGGCAGTGAGTTCCGTAGTCTCTCTGTGGACCAATATCAGGGCCAGGTTTTCACCCTCCCAGGAGCAAAGAGCTGCTTGGATCTTCCTCGGAGCACTGCATATGCTAAGAGGAGGAATAGAATGGCGTCTGCCATCAAAACTGTCCCCCTTCATTCTCTCATTCAGTCAGCACTGGATGTACCTTGGGTGGAGGCGTTTGGGGTGCTCACCTAGGATCCAGTCAGGAGATGGGGTGGTCTTCACCCCTGCACAGACCGCTACGTGGCCAAAGATCAGGACTCTAGTGCTCAGACTTCAAAAGTGAGCACAAAGGCACATAATAATAATAATAATAATAGTAATAATAATCATAATAATAGCAACACATTCTTATCTTGTGCTTGGCACTGCTCAAAGGACTTTACAGCTGGAAACGCTACCATAACTCTGCTATTGCCACCCACATTTTACAGATGGGGAACTGGGCACAGAGAGGTGAAGGAATTGCCCAGGTCCCAGGGCAGGAAGGGGAGCAGTTGGATTCCAGTCCAGACAGCCCAGCTTGTGGGCCTGTGCTCCCACTGGACATATACTGATCTGCTGGAGGGTTTCTGTTACAGCCAGCAAGTCCTTCACTCAGAAGATCCTGCCAAACTCAGGGCTGGGCGCTGTTGGGGCTCTGGGATCAGTGCCCTGGAGTCCTGAGCCTAGGAGTTGGGTGAGGCCTGCCAGGCAAAGGGATCCTGGGGGTCTGAGGCAGGCAGGTCAGCTGAGCAGGGCTTCAGGGTGCAGAGGGAGGGGCAAGACACGGGCCCAGGCAGGGAGTGGGAGCAAGAAAAGAGTAGGAGGGAAGAAAGGAGGGGGACTCTCCAGACAGCAGAGGAGTGAGTTGGGAGAGCTGGGAGTGAGGGTTAAAATGATAGCAAATGCAGGCCTCATCTGGTCTATAAACAAATAAAATTGGAGCCACTGGGGGGCCCAAACAATGTCCTGGAGACAGAACAAGTTGCCACACGCCCTGAGTGAGGCTGGACGAGGGTGGGCTTGAGAGCTGCTCCTATTAGACGCCTCACTGGGCCACAGTGTCAGAGACTCAGAACATGTGGTAAGTTCCAAACTCATGGGCTGCCTGGAGTTGGGGACGCTGGAAACGGGAGAGAAGGACCTCCTCAAACTCGGGCAGGCTCTGACCTTCAGTGAGGACTCGGGAGTCTGCGAGGACGCTGTCCAGGAGGCACACAGGGAGCTTGGCCTAGAAGGCCAGAAATGGGGGCTCCAAGTCTGGCCCTGCTCCTGCCCGTGAGGGACCTTGGGTAGTTCACAGCCTGTCTAAACCTCATTGGTGACATGCGCACATGGACTATAACTATTGCTATTATCAGAATTATTCTCATCAGTGGAGAGCCTTCCGGGAGCCCTGCTCAGGCATCTGGGCTCCTCCTGGCTTCTGTGGGCAGGACCACCCCTGACACCCCTGCCTACAGCAGGGCTTCTCAGCCTTGGCACTGGTGACATTTTGGGCTAGAGGCTTCTTTGTTTTGGGGGCTGTCCTGTGCATTTCAGGAAGCAGAATCCCCAGCTTCTACCCATTAGATGCCAGTAGCACCCTATCATGACAACCAAAATCCTCTCAAGACTTTGCCAAAGGTGCCCCTTGTTGAGAGCCATGGGTCTAAAGGGAAGACAGGTGAAGATGAGCCACAGGACAGATGAGCCAAGGGGCTGCACTGGCAGATCCTGGGGTGGGTCCCTTCATCTCTCCCAGGTCCCGTTTCCTGCTTCTTATCATGGGAAACAGAACTCTGAGCCTCTGAGACAGAAGGAGAGCTGCTGTTTGGAACCTGGGAGCTGTTTTAAGTCAGATTGGGTGGGCTGGGGGAACACTGACTATCCCATCAGGAGAGCACTAGGAGGTAGGCGTGTGGTCAGGGACACCTGCGTGCTTTGCCCCCACGTGTAGCTCCACCTCATCCCTGGTGCTCCTCTCGTCTTCATTTCAGTTCAGATCCTTGCAGTTTTCCTCTGTACTATGCTGTTTCATAATGACGTGTCTTTGTACATTCTATTTCCTCTGCCTAGAGAAATTTACATGCCTTGTCAATCTGTTGATCTCTTACTCATTCTTCAAAATCCAACCTAGGAACCATCTCCTCTGTGAAACCATCCCTCACCTCCCTGATTGAGTGAATTGTTCCCTTCATGGACCTTGTCTCTTGCCCTTCTCTCTAGAACGCCTGGCCTCAAGCAATCCTCCCGCCTTAGTGTCTCAAAGTGCTGGGATTACAGGCACAAGCCATCATGCCCAGCCCTGCCCTTCTCTCAGTAAGGTTTTATTGCCTGTCTATTCTACTAGACTCAGAATTCCTGGAGGGAAGTTCCTTGAGTTCAATGACACTCAGCACAGAGCCAGGCATGCCGATCGGCCCCATCAATATTTGTCGAGTTGAACACAATTCAGAGGCAGAAGGAGATTCAGCCCATTAGGAAGGCCAACGCCTCTGCCAAGGTAGGCTCTGAATGCCCTTTCTCACCATAGGAACTTGTAGGACACCCCAATATAAACTAACATAGGAACCACAACAAGCTGTTCATGGGGCACCAGCTGGTCCCAAAAGTGGAATTCTAGAACCTTAAAATTGTAAAGTGGCTCTGAGAGCCAACCTTCTTTACAGGCAAGGAATCTGAGGCCCAAAGAAGTGACAGGCTCTGTTCTAGCACACCCAGGTAGTTAGTGACTCAATTGGAGCAAGAACATACGTCCCTGCAATCCCAGCTTGGGGCTTAGGCTGCCTCAGAAAGCAAGCTGGGCCAGGAGTGGTGGCTCATGCATGTAATCCCAGCACTTTGGGAGGCTGAGTTGGGTGGATCACCTGAGGTCAGGAATTTGAGATCAGCCTGGCCAACATAGCAAAACCCCATCTCTACTAAAAATACAAAAATTAGCTGGGGGTGGTGGCGGGCATCTGTAATCCCAGCTACTTGGGAGGCTGAGGCAGGAGAATCTCTGGAACCCAGGAAGTGGAGGTTGCAGTGAGCCAAGATCATGCCATTACACTCCAGCCTGGGCGACAAGAGCAAAATTCCGTCTCAAAAAAAACAAAAAACAAACAAAAAAACCCTGACCCCTCCAAGGTGTAGCCCTGACTCTGAAGAGCTACGAGGTAGGAATCAGCCTCGCACATCTGCACAGTGGGAACAGCAGCACCTGCTTTGAAGGAGTCGGTAAATGTCACGAGGCACAATGACAGCACACAGTAGGTCTTCATTTAAGGTGAGGGCCCCCCACCACCCCCACTTTCTGCTCCTCCTGGGAAGGTGCCAGCACTGAGGGCCGTTGTACAGCTCAGAATCAGGAAGTTTGTCACAGGCGAGGAGCCAGGGTTTACAACAGGAACTGCTGTTTCCTGAGAACTCAGTGTTCCCAGAGGCCAGTCCTCCCCTCCTCTCTCTGCTCAGAGCCCATCCGCCCCCACTCCATCCCCACACAGAGTCACCCATTACTGTATGTTCAATGTGTGCTTTCAAATTTGCAGCCCCAGCTGCAACCTCCCTCCCGAGGACCCGGCCCACATTCCCCCCGGCCAGCTGGACTTTGGCCTTGGCTACCACATCCTCACCCTGAAGACCGAAGGCCTGAAACCAGGCTCTGGTCTGCTATGGGACACATGGGCGGTTTGTCAGGAGCTGCTTCTAGCCCTTCCCTGCTACCCTGGGATCACTAGACTTGTCTATAGAACATGAAAGGATTGGATCTGAGTCTAAGGGTTTTGTTAGCTCATGGGGCACAAGACATAGCTGTCTCTCTGTGCTCCTCCTCCCCATAATCTGCCCTCTGACCTCCAGCTTCTTGTCTTTCTTGGACTTGTCACCCTTACAAAATTAAATGCTTTTAGGGTCAGTGACCACATGCCAGGGAAGTGGGTCTTTCAACTGCAAACTCCCAAGGGCCAAAGACACAACCTTTTTATCTCCAAAGGCTCAAGGATACCGCCCACTCTCCTGTTTCTTTCTTTCTTTCTCTTCTTTTAAAATTTCTTTTCTTTTTTCAGTAGCTGCCACTGTCCACTCCAGGGGTCATGGTGAGATGGAGATGGCTTTAGATGCATATTCCATCAGAAGACCCAGAAGTACTCAAATCTTTCCTAACCTCTCAATCCTTCACAGAAAAACGTAAAACAAAGTAATAGGATACCCTGTTGCCAGCTGGGGCTTTGACCCCACTGCCCCAACCTAGGAAGCAATGCTGGGGCCACCTTTCTCCTCAGCCTGTCAGGCCCCATAGTTTTGCACCAAAGAACCTCTTTCTCCTACGGCCACACCTGAGTCTTAGGTGAGCAAAGGCTAGCACCAAGAAGCAGCAGGTGCCTCAATGTTTGGGCCTTTGTGGTCCAGGTGGCCTGCCAGGGAACAGACTCAGGATCACACTGTCTGAATGGGAGTGGACTTGCAGCAAGCAAAGAAGAAGGTGCAAGAAAGAGATGTCTTGGGCTACTTGGAAACAGGTGGAGGAACATTGACAGAGAAACACATGCTGTAAGGAAGAGCAGCCCCTGGGCTTTCCCTCCCTGCACTCTGCAAAGTGGATGAGGGCTGGGGAACCAGCCCCAGGCTCAGCAGTGCCCTGGCAGAGCCGGAAAGGGGCCATTCCCATGTACACTGGGGTTTTTAAACAGGCACAGTGACCCCACCCACTAGTGCAGTGACCCAGTTGACATCTGAGTTGGCCCAGGAAGACAGTGAGAAAGTACGGAGAGACATTTTTTTCCTGCAGAAGGCCACAGCAGTACTCCCTGCCCCAATGGGCCTGGCTTGCTTCCATGCGGTGACTTTGAAGGCTGTTCTCCTTTACCAGGTTCCCCCAAATCTTGATGGAGAATCAGGTAGCAGACAACATATGTCACAGATGCAGGAGGTTGGGAGGGTTCTGCAGACCCCACCTTCTTAGATGCCTGGTGACCTCTGAATCCTGGCATTGTGTCCTAATTGGTGATGCCCCCTTCCCACACCTCAGAGTATTCCTGATTCCCACAAATTCCTCAAAAAAATGACTCACATAAAACAAATTTGCAAGCAGTTGGCATAGTGAAAAAGTGTGGGCTCTGGACTCAGATCTGGGTTGCAGTTTCCACTTTCCTGATACCTAGCAGTGAGACCCTGGACAGGTTCCTTGCTCCCACAGCCTACGTTTGCTCATCCCAGGGGATGGGGATGTTATCTTCCTGGTGGTTGTAAGAATCACTGTGGAGACAACCTGTAGAGTGTCCAGGTTGCTCTGTGAGATGCTCCGTAAGTGGTAATGAGCAGTTACTTCAGATTTAAAAAGGAACTCAGATAGTAGTAATAAAAACCAGCACAGGGAAAGTACACATTTTATGCCAGACACTAAGCTAAGGACTTAAATCTAATCTTATTTAACACTCAGAATAGCTCTAAGGGGTAGATACTATCTATTATGAACTGAGTGTTTCTGTTCCTGAAAATTCATGTTGAAGCCCTAACCCCCAACGTGATGGTATGGGAGGCGGGGCCTCAGGGGGTGATTGGGTCATGAAGGTGGAGCCCCCATGAACGGAATTAGTGCCCTTATAAATGGAGGCCAGAGGTCTAGCTAGTTCTTTTTCCACTGTGTGAAGACACAGAGAAGTTGGCAGTCTGCAACCTGGAAGAGGCCCTCACCAGAACCTGCTCATGCATGAAACACCCTGATCTCAAACTTCTAGCCTCCCGAACTGTGAAAAATAAATGCTTGTTGTATAAACCATCCAGCCGATGGTACTCTGTTATGGCAACCTGAAATACTATTTCCATTTTACAAAAGGAATTTGGGACACAGAGAAGTAAGGAACTGGTTCAAGAGCAGAACCAAGACTTGAACCCAGAGATACTGATTCCATAGTGGCCATTTTAGGAAGAGGTAGCAAGAAGGGGCAGAAATGAAGTTGGAGAACTAATCAAACATGGCCCAGAAGTTTGTCTGTTCTTAAGAATGGGATCCCCACTGAAACATTTGGTACAGATTTCATTTGGGAGGAAGCTCCAGGCAGGTAGACCACCCCATCCCCCGTGTTTGCAGACCTTGCTCTCTGAGACATCCCAGGTGCGTTTTGGGTGGAGGGAGTAGTCTCTCCTGTCTTTTGGGGTCTCTGTTGAAAGAGATCATTAACCTCTCACCCAACTCTGATATATCCCAGGCAGCTCAGACCCAGCTAGTGTGGGAGGGGGTGGGGGCAAGCCTGGCATCCCTCAGAATGTGGAGGGAAAGGTCTTCAGTAGCACACATGCTGGGAGTTTGAGCCAGCAGCTGTGATGGCAGCACTGCTGACTTGCAAAAGACATCTGTTGGTATGCAGGCGTTGTGAAGGAAAGCTTGTAATTGCAGCTATAAATCAAACGCGGACAGAAGAAAAACTGTCAACCTCCTTGGAGTTATTTTGTAGAGAAGAGTAGAAAAATGCAGCTGTGATGTGATAGCTGGGCTGGCTAGATGTTGGCAGAGGAAGGACTCCTGGGGCCACGGTGAAGGAGGGGGTCCCCTACCGCAGAAAGCATTGCTGTGCCCTTCACTTTCAGGATGACAAAACAGCCGGACTCCCAGAGGAAGAGGCCTCTTCACTATGGGGGCTGTCCTGGGAACAGCTGTGAACTAAGCCCAGTTTATCTTTAGCATCCTTGTTCTCTTTCTGGATTTGAGTTCTGGCTCTGCCACTTATAGCTCTGTGCCCTTTGGCAAGTCACTTAAAGAAAATAACTCTATGTATTGAGTTCCCGCTATCTGTTAGCTCCTGGGGTTGGTCTTCTCAGCTGGAGTTTACCTTCTTCCTCACTAACAGAGACTAATTTTATTCGGGCTTCTACCTTCTCCCAGCCAGCCTCGGGCTTTAGCCCAGCTGGGGCCATCTCTAGCCCCTTAAGGTGGATCCCAATTGATTTGAGCCAGTGAGAACCGTTCTACTTTTCTTACCTGTGACTGACTTAGGCATAGGCTTGTGACCCAATCCTGGCCAGTGAGATTCAAGTGGAAGTCTGTAAGGGGTACTTTGGGAAGGTTTCTCATTTTATTCTCCTGAGATGCCCTGGATATTGTGCATGGAACCACTATAGGCATCCCGCTGCCAGTCTGAAGCTCACAGCAGCACTGAGGATAGCACCTGGGTCCTTGATGCCACTGAGCTTGCTCCTTTTCTGGAGCAAGGCTACCTGCAGTTTCTTGTTATAGGAGATAATACATTTCTTATTGGTTAAGCCCCTTTGAGTTGGGTTTTCTGTTGATGGCAGTTAAAAACATCCCTATTGCTTCTTGCCTCACTGAAAAAGGGGCAGGAAAAGCATGTTCTCTCTCCCACATTAGAGGATCCCATAGCTGGGTGGCTTGGTCTCTGAGGTGTCATTCTCTTATAGCTTTCACATAGCAAGCCGTCCCTGCCACCACTCAGGGTGCAAACACATCCCTTTGATGGCAAGATGGGTGGGCTCCTGTAACAGCCATTTTGCCCTCCCAACACGCAGTCTGTTTTGCTGGATAAGGCCCATTGTGGCAGGTCTGTTCTCTCAGGCAGATGAAATGATCTGAGGAAGTGTTTGTCTGATAAACGTCTCTCACTGCTTGTTTTATGAGTTACTGGGTATGATGAGATATGTTACATGCAAGCTTGTGTTGGACAACATCGATGAATTATTAAGTATCCACTATCTAGTTTTGCCTTGGAATGTCTTGTGCTCCCTGAATATAAGATGAGGACTGCAAACTCCACTGATCCCTGCCGGATATCTCTGACTTACTCATAATGAATGATGGGGACACTGCCCCATCTGGGACTCTCCCAGCTCAGCTTTTGCCTGAGGGAGGAGCTGATTAATACGGGACTGATTAATATGGGATATTTTCTGGTGTCAAAAAGAGGAAGATTAAAGGTCTATACCTTCTCCCTCTCCCCTCCACCCACTTCCAAGCCAGACAGCTGAGACCACTGAGATGCTTGTCCCATGTCCACCTCTGAGATGCTGAGTGGGAGGAGTGCAGCTGTGGTCAGAAAAAGTCCATTTCTGCCCAAGAGGACTCACAGCTTGCATCCCTTATTTGATGAACGCATCCTAAACAAGTTGGCTTCTGTTAAAATCCTGGAGGTCAAAGAATTCAAGTCAAACAGCTCCCAGAGAGGATTAGGAAGACTGAAAATGGACTGTCCCCACTGCTGTCCACAATTAATTCCTTCTAGGGAGCTCTATAAGTCCTAGGCTGAATATGGGAGTTGTGGATGCCCTGGGGAAGTCAGGGCTGCAGGAGCTCTGAGTCCAGCTAAGCCCCAGTGGGGTAAGAAAAATCTGCTTACTTCAGGGCCAGCCTCATCAGCTTGCAGACAGAAGTGGACCTCAGCCAGGAGAAGTCAGGGAGCTCTTTTGGACTTCACACGACCAGTCCTGTCGTCCTCATGAGGGCTTCATGTTGCTTAAGAAAATAGATCTTGTTTTCCTACAGGCAGTAGGTTCTTTCCCTGCTACCTTCAGCTAGAAGAAAACTCAGACCAGCGACTCAGACAGCAGCCTCTGGAATCTGCCTAGGTTCAAATCCTGGCTGCACCATGACTATCTTCGTGTCCCTGGACTTTATGTGGCCACTCTGCAACTCGGCTTCTTGTCTGTGCAATGTGGAGATCACAGCATCCCTCATGGAGTGGCCAGGAGGGTGAAAGAAGGTGGCACAGAAGCCCATTCGGATCTGGCGCATAGTTGTGAGCTCCCATGCAGGTCTCACAAAGCTGGGCTGTCTCCCAGGACTTGGTGACCTAGTTGTTTTGAGGTTTATCTGCCCCCACCCCATCTGTGAAACACACCTGCATGCCTTGTGCTCGGAGCCCATTCCTGACTCTCATTCCGCCCTCATATGGGCTTTGTGAGAGGGTGGTCCTGTGTTAATGTTTCCATTTGAGCAATTTCCAGAGGTTAAGAAGGTTTGGGAGCAGCTGAGCCTGTGTCCCCATAGCAACCCTGTGAAAGGGGGATGGGTATGTCTTTAGAACCCCCCATGTGGTCCTGCCTGCGGTCCACATGAGAGTAGAGAACAGGCAGCACCACCCAGTCTGCAAAACTAAGGTGTGGAGGGCCAGGGGCTGAGCAGGGAGGGGCTGACAGGGAGGATGGGCTGGTGGACAGTCCTGGGGCACCAGAGCAAGGGCTCCAGCCACAGACAGGGAGAGGGAGAAGGACTGGGGCAGGCAGCTCACAGCCTCACCTGTCTCATCCAGTAGAGAGGAAACTCACATGCCTGTGAACCTAAGGCAAGAATACCGGGCAACAGATGTCACAAATGATGTCTCCCCAGGACTCTGGAGAAGAAGCGAGGGGTGAGGGATATTAGGACATCTCCCCAAGCTTTTATTCTTCTCAGAGCTGGGCCCTGGGTGCTCGGACTCATGTTGAGATGGAGTCCGGAGCTGGGGGAAGCACCCATCATACCCAGAAGGTCACGCTCTTGGTCTATCCTTTATCATGAGAGAACCCAGGGGCGAAGGGCACAGGAGATCTGGATAGCTCTTCTCTGATGGAGCTTCAGCAGTTCAAAGGTGCTGCCTGCCCCCGTCTACCACCGGTCTGTCCCAACAGCCTCCCTGCCCCCAAGCTAGAGTAAGCTGTTTCGTTTGAAAAGTCTGCCTCTGGACTGGCTCTTTTTAGTCTAAAACAACACGACCATATCTGAAATAAATAAATAAATAAAATAAAAGCCTGGGGAAAACAAATCAGCTGCAGTCCTACCAACCATTGTCATTGTTCCCTTTGTCTCCCAATCTTGGTCCAGGTGCTGACCTGCCTTCACCATGCTGTTCTATGCCTTATTTGTGAACCTGGTGTCAGGAGCATGGGTCACCCATCTGAAGATACGTTACCTCGGCTCCACACCCCTCCCAGGTGTGCGAACACCCCTGTCTCTCCACCTTCATCATCCTGCTCTGGACCTGGGAGGCTGGCCTGTCTTGAAGGTACCCACTCACACCCCTGCCCTCTGGCCTTGGTGGGGTTTGGCCAGAGGGGAGCCCCAGCCAGAGACAATAAGGAGGAAGGAAGGAGGTTTGGGGATTCACTGTATCTGCTCGCTAGGGCTGCCATAACAGCATACCACAGGCTCAGGGGCTTAAACAACAGAAATGGATTCCTTTCGGTTCTGCCTTCTCTCTGTGTCCTCACACAGTCTCTCCTCTCTGTGTGTGTGACCCCGGTGTCTCTTAGTATGTCTGGATTACCTCTCCTTCCAACAACACCAGTCAGATTGGATGAGGGTCTCAAATTTTAACTTAATCATTTCTGTCTAAGCTCATTTTCAAACATGGTCACATTGTAAATTACTGGGGGCTACAGCTTCCACATATGGGTTTTGGGGGAACAATTCAGCATAACATCACCTCCCTCCTTCCTCTTTGTATGGTCACTGAGGGCCAGTTGTGTCCCATGACAGAAGGTCACAGCTTTGTCAGGCAGCGCCCCAGCTCCCTTGCCCCCACTGCTTTCTCTCTTTCCCCACCTGCCCCAAGCTAGGTGGAATTAACAGTGCTGAGCTTTACCGCCTCTGAGGACTGCACAACCGACCGCATCTGGTTTCCCCCAAGCCCGCCCACACCGTTGTAAAATGGTCCCTCTGTAACTCTGCTCACTCATCCACTCTGAGTGGTGCTGTCTCCTGCTGGCCCTGCCTGACACCTGGGTATGCTAGCCCTCCAGGCTGCTCTGAGGATTTCCATCAGGTGGGGCTGGGGGCCACCCCCAGTTCAGCTCTCCCTCTCTAGGAGATTCTGCCCTGGTCGCTTACTAAAGGCATGAGGATCAAGAGGGGCACGACCTTATGTGATAATAGAGCAAATGACTAAAACACAACGTCCCGCACCTCCAAGACTCTGGCGTGAGGACTCCTCTGTGCACGCTCCTTCACAGACACCCGCTCGATGGCTGGATGTCCTACTGGGCAGCTCCTGTCTCCTCCAGCAGCCAGCCCCAACTCTCTCAAATTCCTACTATTTCTTTTAATTTAGTAGCCATCCCCACACCGCCCCCTTCACATTTTGTGTTTCCTTTTATCCTGTCAGGGCCATTCCCTGGGGGCTTCACATTTCACACCAAAGAGGCCTCCTGGTACTGGGCCAAACAGATGCTCTCTATGGCAGACTCCACACCATCTTGTAAACCAACGATTCTCCTCCTTCAGCATTATGGCCTCTTTTTAGCTCATATTCTACCATGACCCTCTTTCCATGTGTTGTGTAGTCTGACATTTGGAAGAGGTAACCTGCCTTTGTTTATCTGATCAGGCACCCCGTTGTTGGATATCTATGGCATTTATACTTTGTTAAACACATTTTTAGATCCAATTCCTCCTTTCTTCATTTCCCAGTTCTCAGGCATTGTGTATGGTTAAAATTAGGAGATGCTCAAAGTATGATTTCACAAATCACATGGTTTATTGCCCTACAAAGACGATATTTGTCTTAGGTTCACAATGCTTAAGGAGGGGGAGAGCAACATGAACAAATCTCACAGGGAATGCTCTGGGTAGACAGGGTGTATTAGTCACAGAGTGAGTGAGTTCCAAAGTTACTAAAGTCTACTTGCTCAATTAAGATGGAAGCAGGCCTCGGTGGAGAGTGAAGGCTTATTAAAGTGTGGCGTGTCTCTTTTATAAGAGCAGCTCTTGGGAGAGAAGCCGTCCAACACAACGGAGATTCACAAAGACACATACCGTCCGTCAATGCTAGAGGGCGGCACCAGTGTTGGCAGGCGAGACTTCCAAGTTCAAAGGCTAGCAGGGTGGGGCCCTGTTGAAGAGAGGCTGACAGAGTGTAGCTTGCCACAGCCCAAGCTCTCAAAGTGTCTGTCAAACCCTTAGGTTTTCACGTAGTTTGAAGTTCAGTGGTTGAGGTTGGTAGCTCATGCATACGATCTGATAAGGTGTGATGTCACATTCTTGATGGGGGAAGGATTACACTCCAAGTTCTTGTCATAGAAAAACATGTCACTCACGTAGCAAGCTATGTTTGCGTTTGGAATCATTTCCAAGCTCCATAATGTCAGGAGTGCTGCAGTGGTCTGTGTATGTGGTTTCAGTTACCTTCCACATAGAAAGCTTTGACTTCCCCTGAGTTAATTTGAGCAGATGGTTATAGGTGGTTCTTGCTCAGGACCGTCGTTCAGAGGGACTCATGGAGACCAGAGCTGCTCTCTTAAGACTTTGGAGCTCATCCGAAAGGGAACACCTCATGGGCCTGCTGAATGTGAAGTCCGTGCTGAAGGAACCACGACAGGAGGAGCTGCGTCACCAAACATTCTGATAGCTGCTCCTTGCTTTCCAGGCATTTCTGTGTAACATCCTACAACATATGTAACAAGAAAATGAGCAATGAGAAGCCTTGTTGTGTTGAGCCTGACAAAGACCGAATTCCCCAAAGTCTGGCACAAACACCAGTCACGTGGCATCCTCTCAAAAAAAAGTGTTGAGTGGTCAAGGAAGTTTGGAAAACACTTTACCCACCATTAATGCATTTAGTGAAGTCTCAGAATCATGCATAAACTTTTTTTTTTTTTTTTTGAGACAGAGTCTCACTCTGTCACCCAGGCTGGAGTACAATGGTGTGATCTCAGCTCACTGCAACCTCCGCCTCCGGTTCAACCAATTCTCCCACCTCAGCCTCCTGAGTAGCTGGGACTACAGGCATGCGCCACCACACTCAGCTAATTTTTGTTTTTGTTTTTGAGACAGAGTCTCGTTCTGTTGCCTAGGCTGGAGTATAGTGGTACAATCTCGGGTCACTGCAACATCTGCCTCTTAGGTTCAAGCGATTCTCCTGCCTCAGCCTTCTGAGTGGCTGGGATTACAAGTGTGCACTACTATGCCCAGCTAATTTTTGTATTTTTAGTAGAGACAGGGTTTCACTACTTTTTCCAGGCTGGTCTTGAACTCCTGACCTCATGTGATTCGCCTGCCTTAGCCTCCCAAAGTGCTAGGATGATAGGCATGAGCCACTGAGCCCGGCCAATTTTTGTATTTTTAATAGAGATGGGGTTTTGCCATGTTGGCGAAGCTGGTCTCGAACTCCTGGCCTCAAGTGATCTGCCTGTTTTGGCCTCTCAAAGTTAAATATATTCATTTTAAAAATCCAATATTTCCCAAACTTATTAGACTTTTTAATGTATATAAAACACCAATTAACATCTCACAAAGCTCAAGATTCATGGAATAGACTTTAGGAAACATTGCCCTAAGACCCTAGAAGGCTCTTCTGAATAAAAAGAGAAAAACACGATTATCAAAGATGGTCCTTGCTTTATAATAATCCTTTGAAAATTGTTGCTATAGATATGAGAGTTAACTAGAGTGTTGGATTAATGAGGCCACCCTCATCCTTCAGTTGGGCTAATCAGTGGTAGCCCTGCAGCATAGAGTAACACAACACAGGAGAAAATACTAATTAGGTCAAGGAAGGCTTAAAGTCTTGAGCAACAGGTTGCATTTTTACTGCTACACAAATAAAGAAGACGTTGGGAATATTTGGGATCTACTGTGACTCTTTTGAGGGAAAATCAATCAAGTGATATACGCGCCTCGGCCTCCCAAAGTGCTGGGATTACAGGGTGAGCCACCGCGTCTGGCTCCAATTTTCTATTATTCTTTTTTTTTGGGGTGGGGGGTGGGGGGACAGAGTCTCGCTCTGTCGCCCAGGCTGGAGTGCAGTGGCATGATCTTGGCTAGCTGCAAGCTCTGCCTCCTGGGTTCACGCCATTCTCCTGCCTCAGCCTCCCGTGTAGCTGGGACTACAGGCACCCGCCACCATGCCCGGCTAATTTTTTGTATTTTAAGTAGAGACGGGGTTTCACTGTGTTAGCCAGGGTGGTCTCGATCTCCTGACCTCGTGATCCGCCCACCTCAGCCTCCCAAAGTGCTGGGATTACAGGCGTGAGCCACTGTGCCCGGCCTGGTTCCAATTTTCTTCAGAATGAAGGTGTGTGAAGCAGATTGTCCCAACTCTGTGCCATTTTAGTGCCTGCATTGCTTGAGATGGTTTTCCCAGGTGCGAAACAGGACATAGCAGGGTCACAAGCGCTGCAACCTACCTCCTTCCCTACCCTCCTACTCCCACCCTCATCCCTAGTTCCAGCCTTTCCCAGAGGTCAGGACCCTGCGGAGAGAGGCTGGTGAGGGTACTCAAGCTGTAGCTCCTGGAGGCAGAGGCTCAGGAACCACTAACTTCCCATCAACCCTGGAGCTGCAGCAGGGAGGTATTGACTGCTCGCTAACAAGGGACTCACCTTAGAGAGACGGAGAGAAAAGGGAGGGGAGTAGGTGAGATATGAGGTCTGAAACAAAAAGGTCAAGAACTGGAGGGGTGTGGCTGGCCTGGGTACTCTGTTCATGCATTTCCAGGAGAGACCGACCTGAGGCAAGCACAGAACTTTCCCCAGCTTCCCACTGCAGCAATCCCTCAGTCATGGGTGGAAAGGCTGCCTGGCAGTGGGTGCTCAAGGATAGGCTTTTGAGTCACCTAGTAGGACTCCTCGCCCATGGGGCTGATCTTGTGCACACGGGGTTCCTTGTGAAGATGCTCGTTTGGCTGCAGGGAGTCGCATGGATGTGCAGGTGTCTCCAGTTCACAGCTGCAGAGTGAGAGGCAGGGGACGACAGCAGCAGCCCCAAAGAGGAAGGTTGCAAAGAAATCAGAGGAGGCTCACAGCCAACAGGGGCTATGCAGAGAGATAATGCAGCTTTTGGAGAGGGGCAGGGAGAGGGCACAATACTCTCAAGCCTGGTGGCATTATTCGAAGGACCTCATAAGAATAACAATAAAAACAATAATAAGAACCATGACAATGATAATGAGAACAATAGCAAAATAATCATAATAGCTTTTGCCTCATTCATTTATTCAAGTAATATTTGTGGAGTCCCTACTGGTGCCAGGCACATGCTGGGCACCCAGCATACAGGGAGGCAAGGTCCCTACCCTCCTGGCACTTAAAGTCCAATGTGGAATCCAGTGAGCTTGCAAGGATTATACATAATCATGCACCATAATGGTGGTGACATTTATGAGACAGCCTTTCTGAAAGGACTGTGCTCTTCACCCGCACTGCCTCACTGAATCCCCACAACGAATCTCTGTGGCTAGTGCTTTTACAATTCTGTTTTGTAGTGGAAGAAGTGGAGGCTCAAGGAGATGAAACCCCTTTCCTTCAGACATAAAGCCAGTATGTGACAGTGTGGACAGATATGGCCCGGAGTTACCAGCCCCCTTTCGGCAGCTCTTGGAGGGGAGGCTAAGTTCTCACACAAAGGTGAGAAGAGCAGAACATGCCTGTGGAGGTCAGCAGGTAACGGGACAGGTAGTGCCAGGCATCAAGTGGCCACACACAGAAGCCAGGCCCAGGCTCCAGGAGTCTGGGGGTGAGGCTGAGGCCATGGGGATGAATTGTGCCCAGGATGCTTTCGGCCTCCTTCTCTCACCTCCCCTTGGTGCTCAGGACCTGTTCTCTGTACCTCCACCCAATCTCCAGTAGATCCCCCCTGAGCTGTGGACTGACACGAGGGTTTTCCTGCCAGGGGAATTTGCATTCCACAGGAGATGCCTGAAGACCTTGTACACTGGTAAGCCAGAGAATGTTGGGTGTGACTGAAGTCTGGAAGTAGGAACCCGCTGGGCATTTGGGGTGGGGGGAGGGCAACCTGGTGGGGCAGGGTCCATGTGCACTGGGTAGAGAGAGAGGAAGATTGAAGGAAGATTGGGTATAACATTAAGTGCCAGCATGAAGCCCTTGACTTTATCCTTTTGCCAGCGGAGCCATGGATGGCGTAGGCTGGACGCCCTGACAGCAGATTGCTGGTACAATCCAGCTGGAGGCCTTGGGCCTCTAGGCCAGGCATGGCGTGGGAGAGTTAGGTTGGTTTCGGAGGGCTCTGGGCTGCCTGTAGGTGAATCCAAGGCCCTTCCCCTTGGAGGGGCCCACTTGCTCCCAAAGCCTGGCCCACTTCCCCAAGCTGCCCCCTTGTCAGGTCTGTGTAGCCACCAGGCTTCCCTGCAGGGATTTGCTTTTCGCAAATAACAGAAAAGGGAGAAAAAAATCTCAAGCTCCCGGGACAGCGATAACTGGTTGTATCTGAAATTCAAGGGATTGACTAATAGCCCTCTAAGGATCAGGGTGACATCAACACCTTGAATTACTCACCTGGTATAAAATGGCCCCAGTCTCTCCAGCCCAGCAGCTACTCATCATTGCTGCACAGTGAAATCATCTGAGGAACAAAAATAGATAGATAGATAGATAGATAGATAGATAGATAGATAGATAGATAGATACATGGATGCCTGGGCCCCATCTCCAGAGATCCCGATTGATTGGTCTGGGGTGCAGCTGGGATTGGGGTTTTAGCCTGTGCACAGGGCTGAGGACCACGGCCTGGCAGACTTCTGCAGCGTGGTAGTCGATGCCTCTGAGGTTGGTCACAGCTCTTTCAAATCAAGGTACTTCCTGGAGGCCTCAGGGGCTGATTCTTGCTATATGAAGTGGTTGTATTATTATGGTTCCTGAAATGCCCTGAGGTCCTGGGAGGAGAGTTCTGGATTCTCACCAGAACATTCTGAGACCTGACCTGAAAGGGCCCTGTCCTCAGCCTCCTGCCCTCTCCTCTCCATCATGACTATTCTTTCCTGCCCTGACGTGGGAGCCTTACTCCGTTTTGCCTCCCAAACCATTTATTTTGGACAATCATTAAAGATAAATGTTTAAAAAGTCATCTAAGAAAACATGTGTATCCCACTGGAAATTTCAAGGCAGTGAGTCATCACCCTCCTGGTCCCCCTCAAATTCCCATCTCTTATGTAAGGCTGAGTCATTTTTTTGTGAGGTCCGTGCATTACAGAAAAAAATTGGAAGGCTTTCAAGATGAGTGAGTGTGTGTGTGTGTGTGTCTGTGTGTGTGTGTAAGAGAGAGAGAGAGGGATTGATTCATGTTATTTGCAGCTTTAGGGGACTAGTGGTACCCCTGAGTTAACATCATAGATTCCTCATCCCCTGAACTCATTCTTTTTCTCTCTACTTCAATTTCCATCCAGTGATGTTTTGGCTCCAGAGTGCAAATGCAAGCCTTTGTCATCCTGCTGTCCCAGCTCAGGACCACTGTCTGTTATGGGGCCTGAGGACAGGCAGGCCCGTTGAGACGGTGCTCCACTCCCCAGCGTGCACACCCTGAGCAGGCCCCAGAGCC
The DNA here is from genome assembly GCF_007565055.1 of Rhinopithecus roxellana. Taxonomy (NCBI): domain Eukaryota; kingdom Metazoa; phylum Chordata; class Mammalia; order Primates; family Cercopithecidae; genus Rhinopithecus; species Rhinopithecus roxellana. Next base: position 100,997,079 of record NC_044565.1, read on the forward strand.
CAAGAGGTGGATGAACTATGTCTTCGGGTCTAGCTTCCAGGTCTGGGTTCTGGTTATTTCTGATTTTCTCAGAAAAACACAGAGGCTATAGAGCAGGGTCCAGGAGAATAAAGAATTGTAGGTATTTCAAGGGAGCAAACTGAGGGAGCCCATTCCCTAGAGGAATGAGGTTGCTCTTTGGGAGTTTGACCACAAAATTGACACATAGAAATCAAAGCAGACAGAGGCCAAGCCATGCTAAAAAGAGACAGAATGGGACCCAGGCCAGTGAGACGCACATATCTAAAGGAAAAGATGCTGGTCAGAAGGGGTCAGGTCCGCAGCAGAGAAGTAGAAAAGAGCCAGTCCTAGGCACACGGCCACATCCATCCCACACTGCCTGGGGACAGGGAGTCCAGTGTCCCCACTGGCAATGGCATGTCTCTGTTGGGCAGGTGCATGCCTCCCACTTTTGTAACCTGAGATTTTCAATCATTTGCGCTCAGTAAGGAAAGGCCCTGGTTCCGAGCCCAGAAGTCCAGGCCTGGGTCCTTAAGCATTGTGCCTACAGGAAAGGGAGGGACTGAATGTAGGGACGAGAGAGAGCAGCCAGCTGCTTGCCTCTTTTCTTGTGAATGAACAAATTCACTGTATTAGTCCGTTTTCATGCTGCTGATAAAGATATACCTGAGAACGGGTATTCACAAAGGAAATTCACAAAGGAAAGAGGTTTAATGGACTTACAGTTCCACGTGGCTGGGGAAGCCTCACAATCATGGTGGAAGGCGAGCGGGAGCAAGTCACATCTTCTGTGGATGGCAGCAGGCAAAGAGAGCTTGTGCGGGGAAACTCCCATTTTTAAAACCACCAGCTCTTGTGAGATTCATTCACTATCATGAGAACAGTGCAGGAAAGAACTGCCCTCATAATTCAATCACCTCCCACCGAATTCCTCCCACGACACACGGGAATTGTGGAAGTTACAATTAAAGATGAGATTTGGGTGGGGACACAGCCAAACCATATCATCCTTCTGGTTTGATACAGTGTGAGCTAATGTTGCATGAATTCCTCCCTTCGTCACCATGAGACCACCTCTCATGGATGAAACATAATCAGGAGAGAACCTGGAGGGGTGAGGCCATCAGGTGAATACCATTCCTTGGGATCCACTGGCCTCCCCAGAGGCGTCCTTGGCTTCACCAGAGGCCTCACCCCTTTCTTCTAACTTCCTGAGTGGTGCTGTCCAATATGGGGGTGGCCACTGGCCCCATGTGGTTGTCGAGCACTTGAAATGTGGTTAGTCTAAATTGGCATGTGGTACACAGGTCAAATACATATAGAATTCTGAAGACTTGGTGTGAAAAAAAAAAAGAATGAAGAATATCTCATTAATAATTATCTATACTGATTGTACATTGAAATAATATTGTGAATATACTGGGTCAAATAAACAATATTATTAAAATTAATCTCACCTGTTTCTTTTTACCTTTGATCCTACCCAAAGGCCCTGCCAGAATGAAAATAAAGAACAAAGACAATAAAAAAACAGCCGACAGCAACAGGATCTTGGGAGCCAAATACCAGGTGGGTGAGTGGTCACTGCACTCAACATTGTACTAAGCAAATAGTGTCCCTCTAAAACTCATGTCCACCTGGAACCTCAGCATGCGACTTTATTTGGAAATAGGGTCTTTGCAGATGTAATTAGATAAGATTTTACTGGGTTTGGCTGATTATAAATCCAATGTCTGTTCTCCAAGGCCATATAAAGACACAGAGACACACGCGGGAGGAAGAAGGCCATGTGGTAATGAAGGCAGAGGTGGGAATGATGCAGCTACAAGCCAGGGAAAGCCAGGGATTGCTAGCACCAACCCAAGCTGGGAGGAGGCATGGAGGGGTGCTTCCTGTAAACAAAAAAGTATCTGAGTCAGATATCAATCAACCAATGTAGAGGTTTATTTTGCCAAGGTTAAGGACACACGCCCAGGAGACAGGTCTGTGCCTTTCTCCAAGGATGATTCTGAGGACCTCAGAAAAGAGGTCCTCAGAGAAAAGCAGGCTCGAGGGGAAAGAAGTCACATAACTGAATCCATATGTTGCAAGAGAAAAGTAGGTAGGGGAATGGCCAATTATGTATTCCTTTCGAGTTCACCATAAGATAAGGTGAACATTCAGTAACTACTGTGGAGGTATTTTACTTTTTATCTATTGCTATCTGCTCGGCGGGGGGGCGGGGGGAAGGCAGCTTCTTCTATGACTCAGCTTTCAGCTTAATATGTTTTTCTTTTGGCAGGGTGAATTGGAGTCCCAAGTTCGTTCGTTCGTTCGTTCTTTCTTTCTTTCTTTCTTTCTTTCTTTCTTTCTTTCTTTCTTTCTTTCTTTCTTTCTTTCTTTCTTTCTTTCTTTCTTTCTTTCTCTCTCTCTCTCTCTCTCTCTTTCTTTCTTTCTTTCTCTCTCTCTCTCTCTTTCTCTCTTCCTTCCTTCCTTCCTTCTTTCCTTTCTTTCTTTTGCTCTTGCTTGCTTCCCTTTTTTTTTTTTTTTTCTTTTTCAGGGTCTCACTCTGTCACCCAAGCTAGAGTGCAGTGGTGCAATCTCAGCTCGCTGCAGTCTCAACCTTCTGGGCTCAAGTGATCCTCCCACCTCAGACTCCTAAGCAACTGGGATCACAGGTGCATACCACCACACCTGGCTAATTTTTGTATTTTTCACAGAGACGGGGTTTTGCCATGTTCCCCAGGCTGGTCTTGAACTCTTGAGCTCAAGCAATCCCCATGCCTCGGCGTCCCAGAGTATTGGGATTACAGGCATGAGCCACCGTGCCCAGCCTGGGCTCCCAAGTTTTTACTTTGCTTTCACATTCCCTGGAGTCTTCAGAGGGAGCATGGCTCTGTTGACACCGTGATTTCTGACTTTTGGCCTCCAGAACTGTGGGACAATACATGTCTGTTGTTTAAAGCCACCCAGTTTGTGACAATTACAGCAGCCCTAGGAAGCAATACATTTAGTATGGAAAAACAATGTGAAATTTCTCATTAGTAACTTTTTATATGAATTAAATGACTGATTTGATAATATTCATTTGGGTTAATATAAATATATTGGGTTAAATAAAATATAGTATTAAAACGAATGTCACTTTTTTTTTTTTACTTCTTACAAAATTAAGGTGATTATAAAACACTAGGTTGCATGGATGACTCATTTATGGCTTGCTGTATATTTCTATCAGACAACACTGTTCTAGAGTGTACCAAACAAGGGACTCTGAGGTCCCTGTGTGTGAGACCCTGTGCCTCTTTCTCTGGAGAAGAGATAGTGGAGAAGCTTTTAAAACAGAAGCCCCGGCAAGGCACACTGGCTCACGCCTGTAATCCTAGCACCCAGGCCAAGGTGGGTGGATCACTTGAAGTCAGGAGTTCAAGACCAACCTGGCCAACATGGTGAAACCTCATCTCTACTATAAATACAAAAATTAGCTGGGCATGGTGGCAGGCGCCTGTAATCCAAGCTACTCGGGAGGCTGAGGCAGGAGAATCGCTTGAACCCAAAGGCAGAGGCTGCAGTGAGCTGAGATCACGCCACTGCACTCCAGCCTGGCTGACAGAGTGAGACTCTGTTTCAAAATAAATAAATACATAAATACATAAACAAACAAACAAAACAGAAGCCACACGAAGGCAGGAAAGGTTCCTCCACAAAGTCCAGCAGCGGTGTCCCCAAACACAAGGAAATATCAACATTTCAGCCTGAGGTGAGACCTGCAGGAAAGTGGAAGCCCCCAATAGGCTGGGATGAGGAGTCAGGACAATTCTTCCATTATGAGTGGGATAATCCATTATGGCTTATAATGGAAAAGTCTTCCATTATGAGTGGGATAAGCCATTATGAGCCACATTATGTGCGGCTCCTGGCCAGGGTGGGCTCTGCCTTTGAGAACAATCACAGTGCCCCAAAAGGGAACCCTGTGCAGAGAAGGCTAGGGTAGGTGGAAGGCTGGACGGCCACAGGGAATGCTCCTGTCTCCTTTGAGGAGGGCTGGAGCTAGAGCCCCACACCTGCTACACTTTCGAAGTCAGCAACCCACAGCCAGGCCAAGGTTCTAGAATCCTGCCGGCATGCCTTCACTGGCCGTAGGCTATGTGGGAGTGGGGTCTTGGGGTTACCCAAAGAACTCATTGGCTGTGGAGTTGGGGGTGTGGGGATGGAAGGTGGAGAGAAGGAAGCCACCTGGCTTAGCCAGACCTGACTCATGTTTTCCTTGGCTAGAGCTGGGATGCCTTTCAAGGTTTCTGTCCCAAGATAGCATGACTGAGCCGGGCAGCGGCTGGATGCTGTATTTCACTGCTTGTCCAGGCTGAGAGGGGAACCAAAGATGGTCCCAGAATGTGCGTGGCATGAAGGTCTCCCTTGGCGCTCGAGATCCCAGCAGGAGCTATTAGATTGCCTTTGGAGGTGGGAGTTCAACGGGATAGGAGTTGGATGGGGATCTGACCCAGGACCCCCAAACAGCCCTCACTTTTATGAGGGCCCTGGGATGCAGAGAAGCAGGCCAGTCTGGTTCTTTTTCAGGGATCGGAGGAAGCCCGGAAGTGACCTTGAGACCACTCTCAGGAGGCCCTGTCAGAAGAGCCCCTCCCTCTCTGCATAAAGGTAGCACTGGTTTTATTGTTGTTGTTACTGTTATATGGCTTCCCTGAAAACACCCAGAGAGGTTTAAGAGCGCAGCTCACCCCAATTCCCCCATGCAAGTCATCTGTACCTAAACAAGCCACTGTGTGTTTGCTTTGAGGGATACCTGGTTGCTTTTTCTGAAATCCCTTCTCCAGGAAACTGGTCCCAGCTCAAATGCCAGCTCATTCCAGGAAGACTAGTACAGCAAGTTATTTTTTTCTATAGATATTTACCGAGTGCCGCAAAGCCACGTGCCAGACCTCATCTAGGGACCAGGGCGTAGCAGTGAACAGCGCTTCATGAAACTGCATCCCATTCTCCCTTTCTGGGTATAAATAAAGGAATCCTCAGGGGGTGGGGTGGTGCCTGCAAGGAGGCTGCTCAGGGAGCACGTGTTCTGACCAGTGAACAACTGGCTGGACCAAGGGGTCAGGCTCTGGTGGTGGCGTTGGACCCTGACTCAGCACTGTGTCAAAGCAATGGCGAGAGGTTCCTGCCAGCGTGTTCATCGGCAGCAGGGTCTGGATGCCTCTGCCTGCTCTCAGCGAGGAGCCCGCTTCCCTCCCTGGGCCCAGCTCCAGTTCTCAGACTTTCTCCGTCTGCTTCTTATCTCTGTCTCCAGTGTTTAGAAAATGTCATCTTGAGCAGTCAGGGCTGTGAACAGCCGTGGAAACAAGGAGAGGCTTGCAGCAAGGGAACAGGGGTCCTACCAGGGCCTGGCTTAGAGCATAAAGCTGGTCAGAGCTGGAGGGGCCCTTGGAGACCAGCCTCTCCTGCCAGACACCTGCCTGTTCCCTCCCCGACCCCCACCTCACCTCGGGGAATTGGAGATTTGTAGTTTTGAAAGGTGGGGGAGAGAATGAGACTTTTTCTCCATCCCCAAACTTCCTCCCACCAGCACTAACTCAAGGAATATCCACTCTGTTTTACTTGATCAGAACAAAAAGACCGATTGGATCTGCTTAGGAAGACAAACCTCCCAGGGGCACGCTGTTCAGTCCACTCCAGCTGGGGACAGAAGACCTGCAGGCAGCCCTGGCTCTGAGACTTGCCCTTTCTCGGGGCAGCACAGGTTTTAAAGACGGGGTGCCCTGGGGTGAGGGACAGAGACTCCCAACCTGCTTTCCCTAACATTCCAGGAGAACCCAAATCATTGGCTCTTCCAGTCTCTTGGCCACTTTCCAGTTCCCATGAGGATTAAAAGGAAGAAGTGGACTTTAACTCCAGCGATGGGACTGTGGATAGACTGAGGGCGGGAGTGCCCTGAGACCCACGGAGTCCGCCAGCCGGTTAGTCATAGACAAACACCTCCCCCTTGACTTAGGTGTGTGCCTAGTGGAGGCAGAGCCGAGAGATAGATGTTTTCTCCAAATCTTTCCAGCCTTATGACTTTTATAATTAGACCTGGAAAAACATCTTTTCCTTTCTTCATTTTTTTTTTAAGACCAGATTGTCTCAAACACAAAATGATCATTTGGGCCTTTGAAAAGCAGAAAAAAGAGAGCGATGACCTTTTGGAAACAATGCTTTATTTCCACGTTCTGCCCCCCTACCCGCTGCCTTCCTGCCCTTCTCCCCCTCTCCCCCTCTCCCCCACGGCCCCCGAAAATGCCCTGCTGCTGTGGCTCTGACTCAAGAGGAGATGCAAGATGACACCCCTGGGTTTCAAAGGTGTTTCCAACAAGGGCTCAGCTTCTTGCAAAGCCTCTGAGAAAACCTTGGCCAATCTCCTGGCTCCCCGCTGCTAGCCTCGAAATGAGGCTGCTCTGCCTGTCAGGAAGCCTATAAATCCCCAAGTCGGCAAGAAGCTGCACTCTGGAGCTGTCCCCATTGCCATTGCTCAGATACCTGGCTGCAGGCCCTGGGCCGACCTCAACCAGTCTAGAAGCTGGTGTAAATAAGCACATTTATCTCAGACAGACCTAATTTTCTGACGAAGTGGATCCCCTCGGGGACACTAGCAATCAAAAAGTCAGTTGTTCCCTATGGGACCACAGCTCTTCCCCACTTGACAGCTGATATTTAATTGATGGCTGCTGTCCTCCATAAGAATATCACATGGTGTTCTTAGAGTTCCAGCAAAATGATAACTCCTTTGTCCCCAAGGCAGGGGAGCAGTGGCTCTCCTCATATCTATCTAACCTGGGGTAAATACATGTTAGGGTAACTGCCTATATATCATTGATCAAAAATTCCAATATGTTGCTGCCCTTCTTGAAACTAGAACCAAACACAGTTTGCAGACAGGAGTTCCTGGGAGTTGAGAAATCTGGGAGAGTTGTATTACTCAGAAATGTTTCAAGTCTGGGAGAAAAAAACAGGAATCTTAGTCTTAGAGAGAAAGATCTGGAAAAATATCAGCCTGGAAGCCTCAAAGATGTGAGACGTCAGCATTAGGACAGAAGTCAGCAGCCGGGGTGGAATTCAGAGCCTCACCAAGGCCATGCAGCAAGATGTGGGGCAGACAGAGCTAGGTAGCTCCTCGGACGCTGAGCAGAGTGGCAGGCAGAAGGGAGCAGGAACATCCTAGGAAGGCCCAGGCTGCTCTGGGGAGCTCTGACGGAGAGGGGCTGTCTGACAGCCTGGCTGCCCAGATGCCTATGTTTCAGCCCAGTCCCACTCCTCAGTGGCTATCTGACCTCAAGCGAGTCCCTTGGTCTCTGTGCTTGCTGCCTTACCTGTGGCAGGAGATGGAGATGCTCAAGTAAACGACAGAAACACAAAGGTCATGAACAATACACATGAACAATACACAAGGCAGGAGCCAACCGAGAAGGGCCAGGACCACCAGCCAAGTCTCACCAGCTGAGTTCCATCTCAGGCCCTGGAGGCAGCAGCATTTACAACCACAAAGCAGCATAAATGTGGCCAGCATAAATGTGCCCCTGGGGTGGGTCTCAGGAGCTCTTGCTGGACTGATGTTGCCCTAAGAGATCCTGGCTGGGCCTCTCCCCCTCACCTCACTCCTTCCTGCTCGTGTGTTTGGGATTAACATTCATCCCTTGAACTTTTTCATTTTTCTACTGAGATGGAAACTTGGCCAGTGACCAGGCCTGGTTGTGCTCGCAGTACGGCTGGGCTCAAGCCAAACTCACGGTAATTGTAATCATATGCGAGGTACCGGCTCACTGGGCGCCAGGGCTGGGGGAGGCGCAGGGTTGCCAGGCAGTGAGAAGGTGAGGGAAGGGCGCTGGGCTGGGCGCCAGGCCCTGAGCCGGTGTGCAGACGGTATGGCCTTGGACTCCTGCCCTCACCTCCATGAGCCTTGATTTCTTTGTTAATAAAATAAAGGGATTGGCTTATAGGAACTCTAAGGCCCCTGTCCGTGCTGTGGGAATTCAGGATATTGTGAGATTTGGACCAGATCTCATGTACTGCCTTTAATCCCCACAACTCCAGCCTGGCCTTTCCTATCCACATAGAGGGACCGTGACCAGGGTGTCACATAGGAGGGTTCCAGGTTCCCACCCCTGCCCTCCCTCATCAACCTACCTGCTTTCTCACAGGACACAGAGCAAGGAGGGGCACTACGAGTCAGCAGGAACTGCAAGTGTCACGGTCCCAGGAAGGCAAGCATGGGAGTAGCAGAAGGACTAGGATACCAAGGTGAGATGGGGATGCTTCGAGAAGAGTCTGGAAGGGAGAGGCCGAAGATTATCCAAGACAGCCTTCACCAGCTACCCTGGGGTTCAAGGGCAAACCTGATTCCCATTCCCCATGAGCCCAGGGCTGGGGCTGCCCTTCTGCTTGAGTCCACCCACTCTCCAGGGGAACACTGCTCTGCATCGCTGGGGCAGCCAAAGAATTCTTCACTCCGTGGGTTGCCATGTCTTCTGTTCACACTGCAATCTCAAAAGCCTGAGAATAAAGAACAGGCAAAGGGCTGTGAACAGTCGTTACCTGGCTAATTACTATTGCCCAAGAGCAAGGGTAACCTTGTAAAGCACCGTCTGAGAAGAGGTTATGAGAAGTTTCTCCAACTTTCCCGAACCCTTGGGGTTTCTCTCTCCTCTCTCCCTGTCTACTTCAAATAAGTTTCTGCTCGCCTCTTCCTTTGTCCATCTCCGTCATGTCCTCCCCTGCTGCTTTTCTCTTTCCCTTTTATGCCTGCTTCTCCCTATCTATTAAGAGAAGCAGAGTAGAATGATCTAGTAGAGAGAGAATGGCTTGGGAGTCAGGCAACCTTGACCTCTTTAGCCTCAGGCTTCTAATCTATGAAACTGGGAAAATGACAGTCTAACATCAGCACTGCCGGGAAGATTGAACAGGATGTTTCCCCCACATCATTTTACGTAGCTTCTTTATCTGTGCCAGTGTGTCAGTCAGGGTTTGGTTATAATACTGGAAGCTGCTCTAGATATTCCAAATACACAGGGTTTTCATACAAGGGATTTAGAGGCATTCATAATGGATGGAAGGGCTGAATTAGGGAAGATCAGGGAAGCCACTGTCAGACCTCACAGAATCAGGAAGTGCCAGGATTGCAGAGAAGGCATGGAGATCATATCAATTGCCTGCAGCACCAAAGCAGAAAGCAGACAGCGTGCAGGAGCTTGTCTGAAAGCTGCCGTCTACCATGCATCTGCCCAGGCCAATTCAGAGAAGGACTTTCTCTCGCCTTCAGCTTCTGATGCTTGTGCAAGTGCATCTTACTGCCAGAATCTAACTTAGCACCATGCTGGAAAGGAATGCTGGGAAATAAAGATCCCTGGATTTCCCTACTCTGGAAGACAGAGGACAGGCAGAGGGGAAGTGGAGGCCTGCCGAGCCTGGCAGCATCCCCATCATCAGGGCATAGTCTCCTGGTCCACTCAACCCAATGGCCCTTCCCACTTCCTCGGCTGCATTTGGCAGGAACAAAGTGTTCATATGCCATTGTGTTCTGGGAAGATGGGTAAGGGCATAGGAACAGAGAAGAAATAGAAGAGTTATTTTACAACTTGTGGAGACGTGAAAAAAGGCAGTTAAAAAATAGTTGTCTTTCCAGAGGGCACACTATGAAGTCCTAGACATATGGGATGTCAGGAGCAAGCAGCTGGCTGCAGAAGTACCCCGGGCAGGTCCTCTTCTGTGCCTACTCTCTCTATATCTGCAAAATGAAGGAGCTAAACTCTAAGGTCCCTTTCAGGGCTAAGCTCCCGTGACTCTGACCAGTGAGACAGAAAGATGATGTGCTTGGCATCCAGATGTGATGTTTCAGGTCCCCTCTCGCTGTCCCCTGGGTTCTTCTCTCAGCCTATACAAATACCCAGGTTTTCGCATCCTTTCAAGACAGACAACCAAACAAAGCAACACCTCCTGATGAGAGAGGGGATCTTATAATCCTCTCCTCAACTGCTGCTCCATCCTGCTCCTTCTTTTTACTTTCAAACCTCTTGAAAGAGTTGTGCATGCGTACACTCAAGAAGAGACTGGTGTTTGAGCCCTCTTGGCTTGCAGGTCTCAGGCCTTGGAAGGGAAGAGCTGAAGAATTCGTCCACTGGCAGGTGAATAAGGTCAGTGCTGATGTCACCTTTATGGCTACTCAGCCTTCTGGAAGAAATTGCCTGACCTTGGGGTCCTGCTGCCCAAGAGGCTGGATTTTGAGCAACGTATTCGTTTTCTAGGGCTCGTGTCACAAATTACCACAAACTTGTTGGCTTAAAGCAATAAAAGTTAACAACAAAGAAAACAAACAACCTAATTCAAAAATGGACAAAGGAACTTGAATAGAAGTTTCTCCAGGGAAGATACACAAATGGCCAATAAGCGCATGAAAATAGGCTCAGTATCATTAGTCATCAGAGAAATGAAAATTAGAAGCACAATGAGATACCACCTTCCACCTCCTAAGATGGCCATAAAAACAAAAACAATGCAAAACAAAAAATGGAGAAATAACAGGTGTCGGCAAGAATGTGCAGAAACTGGATCCCTTGCACATTGCTGGTGGGAATGTAAAATGGTGCTGCTGCTTGGAAAACAGTTGGGCGGTTCTTCAAAATGTTAAACATACAATTACCATAAGATCCTGCAATTCCATTCCTAGGTATATAAGCAAAATAACTAAGAGTTGGGACTCAAACAGATATCTGTAAACCAATGTTTATAGCAGCATTATTCACAGCAGCCAAAAGGTAGAAACAATCCAAGTGCTCATCACCAGATGAATGGATAACCCAAATGTGGTATATACATACAGTGGAATACTATTGACCAATTTAAAAGAATGGAATTTTGATATATGCCGTGACATGGATGGATCTCGGAAACATTATGCTTAGTAAAATGAACCAGACACAGAAGAACAAATATTGTATGATTCCACTTACATGAGGTAGCTAGAGGAGTCAAATTCATAGAGACACAGAACAGAATAAAGTTTGCCAGGAGACAGGGAGAAGACAGAAGGGAGAGTATTGTTTAATGGCTAGAATTTATGTTGGGCATGATTAAAAAAAAAAATAATAATGGTGGCCGGGCGCAGTGGCTCACATCTGTAATCCCAGCAATTTGGGAGGCTGAGGCAGGTAAATCACTTGAGGCCAGGAGTTCGAGACCATCTTGGCCAACATAGCAAAATCTTGTCTCTACTAAAAATACAAAAATTAGCCTGGCATGGCGGCACATGCCTGTAATCCCAGCTACTCAGGAAGCTGAGACATGACAATCTTGAACCCGGGAGGTAGAGGTTGCAGTGAGCCGAGATTGTGCCACTGCACTCCAGCCTGAGTGACAGCAAGACTCTGTCTCAAAATAATAATAATAATAATAATGTAATAAAAATAAAAAGAATAAAGAAAAAGATAATGGTGATAACATAGCCTTGTTCATGTAATTAATGTTACCGAATTTTGTACTTACAAAGGGTAAATATGATATAATGTTATGTATTTTTCACTACAACAAATGTTAAAGCAAAACAAAACAAACATAAATGTATCCTGTCACAATTCTGGAAGCCAGAAGCCTGAAATGGCAGGATTGGCCGGGCAGTGCTCCTCTGAAGGCTGTGGGGGAGAATCCTTCCGCGCCTCTTCCGGTCTCCCGTGGCTCCAGGCATTCTTCGGCTTGCGGCTGCATCATTCCAACCTCTGCCTCCGACGACATGGCCTTCTTTGTGTCTGTCTTCTCCTCTGTGTGTCTCTCATCAGGACACTTGCTATTAGAATTAGGGTCCACCCTAATAATCCAGGATGATGCCGTTTCAAGATTCTTAATTATATCTGCAAAGACCTTTTTCCCCAAAAAGGCCACATTCACAGGTTTTGAGGATTAGTATGTGGACATATCTTTTGGGAGGATCATTATTCAACCTACTGCAGTTCCCTCCCCACACACACCCCTCTCTGGGTGACTGGATGGGATGTGAGCCTCTAAGCTCAGGGCAGCTCATCCATAGCATGGCCAGCCTCCTGTGCTGTGGTGTAGACTGAGTGTAGGAGCTGGGTTGATCAAGCTCATTCTTTCTGAAACAGGAGGTGGGAAACATGGAGAGCCTGAGCCAGTTTGCAGCAGGGCCAGAAGGTGAAATGTGCTTTCCATGTGTGTCCAGTGCAAGCAGAAATTGCGAGGGAGCAGGTGCTGGATGTAAATAGAAGAAACCAATGAGCAGAAAGGAGAGTGAGGAGACACACAGTGAGGAAAGAGATGCCACAAGGGAGATCTTGAAGCCCACCAGAGAGACAGGCTGCTCCCAGGCATGGCTTTGGTTGCTGGCAGCCCTTCAGGTACATGGGAGGGCCACATGTACCTTCAAAAGTTCCCTGAGACTTTTGATTCCACTTTTGAGTGACTGACTTTTGAGACACTTGCGAAGTCTTTTCGTTGGGGCCACTAGATCCTGACCAGAACAAGGGCAGACAGACATGCCTTGTTCTATATAAAGGTGCTTCAGCCTGAGGTTACCGTGGAAGACCCTTTATGAAGACGGCCTCAATAATTCCTCCTGTATAATGTGCCCCTTTCAATGTGACTTTGCTGCTCTTCCCATCTAGCAGTAAAGTTATTTGTCCTGCCTTTGAATACGAACTTGGCAAGGTGACTTATTTTGGCCGAGGGAACATTAGCAAAGGTGACGCAAATAGAGCTTTGAAAATACTTGTGCATGGGGTTTGCCCTCTCCTTGGCTGTGATTAGAATGTAGAGACCATGATGTGAATGAGCCTGAGCTAGCCTGTTGGAGAGACCACATGGAGAACTGAGGCCTTAAGCTGGTCAACTGCCAGAAATGTGAAGACATCTTTGACCAGGCAGCCCTAGTCAAACCACCAGATAACTACAGCTGCATGAATGACCCCAGGCAAGACCAGCAGGAGACCCACCAGCTGAGCCCAGCCAAATTGCGGACCTACAAAACTGCAAGCCAGTAAAATTGTTGCTTCAATCCACTACATTTTGGGATGGTTTGCTGTAGGGTGGTAGATGTGTTCTATAGTTCTCACCTAGCCAAGCCCCCAGCACCCCTAAGTGCAAAGCCAGGCTATAGAAGCAGCTAGCAGGGGTATGTGGCAGAAGCTATAGTCTGCCACAAGCCGTCTCTCATTTGTCTTTTTAGTAATAGCACAAGTCCACCCAGCTAGAGACTATATTTTCTAGACTTCCTTCAGCTAAGTGTGACTACATTTTTACCAATGGAATAGAATGAAAGTGATATATGCAACTTCTGTGTGGCTTATTTATTTATTTATTTAGAGTCTCGCTCTGGCCTGTGTTGCTTCTTTAAAAGGAACTTGCTTGCCCTAAACTTCCTCTTCCTGCAGGCTGGAATGCAGAGCTGGTGCCAGCAAGGGTGGAGCTCTGTGACAACCTCTATGATAGGGCTACTCAAAGTCTGATTCACGGAACTGGCTACTTGATACAGTCAATGAGAAGGTGAGTACAGAAATCAAGACGAAGTGTTTACAAACTTTCATAACAAATTGACAAACTAATATTAGGCCTATTGACTATAACAGTACAAAAAAAAATGGGATTTTAAAACCGTGTTTGGGCTGGGCGTGGTGGCTCACACCTATAATCCCAGCACTTTAGGAGGCCGAGGCAGGTGGATTGCTTGAGCTCGGGAGTTTGAGACTAACCTGGGCAACATGGCGAAACCCTGTCTCTACAGAAAAAAACAAAAACAAAAACATTAACCGGGCATGGTGGTACATGCCTGTAGTCCCAGCTACTCGAGAGGCTGAGGTGGGAGGATTGCTTGAGCCCAGGAAGTTGAGGCTGCAATGAGCTGTGATGGTGCCACTACACTCCCTGGGTGACAGAGTGAGGCCCTGTCTCAAAAAATAAATATGTAAATAAATAAACTGTGTTTGGGTTTTTTTTTTTAAAGTTTTAAATGTATTCCACAGAAGTACTATTACTTTATAGCAAATTGGGCAAAAAAATCTGGCTTTTCCTGCAGACAGCCTGAAAAGCACTGCTCTAGGGGATGGTGAAGTAACAAGTCGCCCTGGAACTTAGAAGCGACTTGAGCCTTGTCAGGATCCTGTCTTTTGGCCTGTCATTTTCAGCATACCACCTTTCTGTATACCACCTTTCTGCATACCACCTTTCTGCATACCACCTTTCTGCATACCACCTTTCTGTATACCACCTTTCTGCATACCACCTTTCTGTATACCACCTTTCTGCATACCACCTTTCTGTATACCACCTTTCTGCATACCACCTTTCTGCATACCACCTTTCTGCATGCCACCTTTCTGTATGCCACCTTTCTGCATGCCACCTTTCTGTATGCCACCTTTCTGCATGCCACCTTTCTGTATACCACCTTTCTGCATACCACCTTTCGGCATACCACCTTTCTGCATGCCACCTTTCTGTATGCCACCTTTCTGTATGCCACCTTTCTGTATACCACCTTTTACCACAAGGCAGGACGTCTAGCAGCATGAAGGTCTAGTCTGTCCTTTCAGCCTTACATCCAAAAAGGAAAGAGGCCTTCTCTCCTTAGCTCTATTTAGAACAATTTCTGGGAAGTTTGTGGCTAGTCTGGCTCAGGTCAGATTGCCAACCTCACAACCCATCACTGGGACAGGAAGGAAGGATCATGAAAGATGGAGTCTCCCCAGGAGTTCAAGACCAGCCTGGGCAACATGGTGAGAACCTGTCTCCATTAAAAAAAAAAAGAAAAATGGAGGCTCCCATTGGACCATACAGCTGAGGGTAGGAGCAGCTCCACAAGGGGGTGGTGACTGCTCCCAGGAGAAGGAAAGTACAGGGCAGATGAGAGGTAAGTGTCCACCACAGGGAGTTCCCTGCTTTCTCCCAACTTCTTTCTCTTGTTCCCCAGCCTCCTAAAAAACCTTTCTACCAGAAACAGCCTTCCAGCTCCTAAACCAGGGGATGGGGAAAAGAGAGGGCAGCAGAGGCAACAGCATATGCAAAGGGCCAGAGGGGAGACGGGTCACACTACTTTTGTGAATGGAAAGCAGCTCAGAATGGCTGGTGTGTTCCAAATCCGGGAGCAGGAAGATGTGGGGCTAAAGACCAATTCTGAAGGGGGGTGGCAGGGAGTCCCCAACTGGCTATAACTTAAACAGAGGACACTGCCTGCTATGTAGAGGACTGATGGGGGGCCAGGCTGGAAGCGAGAGACCAGTTAGGAGGCTGTTGGAGTCATCCAAGAAACAGATGATGGTGGCTGAAGAGTAAGTGATGTGGAGGAACAAGACAAGTGCATTCAAGAAACATCTGGAAGGAATAATCAGCAGGATTTGGAGATGAGCTTGCAGTGGGGGATATGGGAGAGGGAAGAGTCCTGAGTGACTCTTGGGGATGCCCATGCCGCTCACGAGGAGAGGGGAAACAGGCAGACAGGTACGGATGGGAAAAATGAGGCTGGCTTCCATCGTGGACAAGCTGGGTTGGAGGTGCCAATGGGACATTCAGATTATCTTTGTTTTTTGCATACACCATTCCAGGAGCCTCTTGCCTGGTTGTGCTCCATTTATTTTTTTCTTTTTAAGTTAATCTGACCTTCAGTGGTTTTCTACTTTCTATACACCGCCATCTAAGATCTTTATCTTGGCACCTAAGGCCCTCTAAGATCTGATCCCTACCTCCTTTTTCTACCACATAGACTACTGCTTCTCTTGCGGGGCCTGTGTTCTGGCTGCATGGAACCACTGACTTTTCCCCGTTTATAGTTCGCTCCTCCACACCTTTGGTCATATAGTTTTCCCATCTTGGAGTGCCCTCCTCTCATGGATACACACACAACATTCCATTCTTCCTTGAAAGTCCAGTTCATAAGCTACTTCCTCCATGAGGCAGTCCCTGACTCTTTATATGGGAAAAATCCCATGTATTTTAAATTATCACAGTATTTTATCTAAACCTTTGCCATCTCTCCCATGTCCTATCTGCATTATATATGTAAGCTTAGATGGTGATTGATGGGCTTGGTACTGAAGGGTGTGGGGACATGGGTTATTTTGCTTGTTTAAGTGGCAGCTCTTCTGCTTCTGGTAATAGCACCTCAGTTTTCCTTTGGGGAGTTACCCTTTCTCCTGCCCTGAGCTCCTGTGCTTTAAACGGGGCTGACCCCACCGGCTCCTGGCACAGCAAATCAGCACATTTCACTCCCTGGCTGTAGTGATCAGTTCAAGGCTGGGCTCAGGACTCTTCAATCCAAGGGGAGCCTGGGCAGGACTTTGGAGGAAAAGGGCAGACGGAGGCTGTCAGCGGGGCTGTGCTAGGCAGGGATCCTTCCTTCCTCTTCCTAGCTTCTGCTGGCTGCTGGCAATCCTTGGCCTTCCCTGGCCTGTCCCCACATCACTCGGGTCTCTGCCTCTGTCATCACATGGCCTTCTCTCCTATCTCTTTGTGTCCCTTTGTCTCTATGTCTTCAAGTCTCCCTCTCCACATAGGGACACTAGTCATTGGATACGGGGCCACCCTAATCTAATATGACTTCATCTGAACTTGATTTCATCTCTGTAAAGACCCTGTTTCCAAACAAGGTCCCGTTCACAGGTACTGGGAATTAGGACTTGAACATCTCCTTTTTGGGAAAACAATTCAACTCACAACAGATCCTGTCTACCCTGGGGCTCTCATCGGTCCCATGGGACACCTCCAGGCCTCCTCTCTCTTAGAAGACTCAAGAACTTTCGGCTAAGCTCAGCACAGCAGCCTCCCCTTCAACTCATCCCTGAGCAGCTGGTCAGCCACGCCATCCCCAGTCCTTTAGATTTCTCAGGTGGAGGCCAGGTGCAGTGGTTCACACCTGTAATCCCAGCACTTTGGGAGGCTAAAGTGGGTGGATCACTTGAGGTCAGGAGTTCGAGACCAGCCTGACCAATATAGTGAAACCCCACCTCCACTAAAAATACAAAAATTAGCCAGGCCATGGTGGCGCATGCCTGTAGTCCCAGCTACTCAGGAGGCTAAGACAGGAGAATTGCTTGAACCTGGGAGGCAGAGGTTGCAGTGAGCCGAGATCATGCCACTGCACTCCAGTTTGGGCAATAGAGCGAGACTCCGTCTCAAAAAAAAAAAAAAAATTTCTCAGGTGGAAGCCAGTCCACTGGGGCCCCATAGTATAGGGATCCTGGCTCCTCTTTCAGAGACATTCTGATGAAGCCACCCTCATAGACTTACTGTGAGAGGCAGGCGCCTTCCACTGTCTTTCCTGCAAGAAGAGGAACATGGCATTCAGTAGGCAATTCCTTTCCCCCTTAATCTCCAACAACCTGACCCTCAGCCATAAGTAGGGCTGTAACAGTTGTAAAAACCTAGGTTTTAAATATTTCCTTATAAAATTTGCATTTTGCTCCAGTGGCTCTGGGATACCCAGCATCTTAACATCTCAGCGGAAACTTCCGTTTTAACAGGATATTACACCCTCTCCTAAGGCCCGAGGAACTGGAGACCAAGCAGCCTTCACAGATGGCCTCCCCAGCTGGTCAGACCAGACCTTCCCCGGGAGAGAGAGGCCTCCGGAGCTCGCCCTAAGCCCAGCTCTGCCTGCTCTGCAGACTCCCCTACAGCAGTAGAATGCTGTGTGGTGGGGAAGGGACCTCAGTGGACCCAGCGGATTGCCACTTCCTCATTCTGTGACCTTATACAAACCATTTATTTGGTTGAGCTTCGTTTTCCTCAGCATAAAATGGACATTAAAAAAAATACAGTCTCAATCTCCCAGAGCCATTTTCAGCATTAAATGTGTACTTGTGACTCAAGTGGATGCAGTGAATATATTCAGCTCCCCGATAACAAGTCTCAGTTGAAGCCTTCTGGCCAGCCCAGGGTGGGGGAAGGTATGGGGGTCTAGTCCTTAGAGAGCTCACGTCGAGTTGGGTGGATGACATGTGCAAGACTGAAAACAGAAATAACAACCGACATTGTGTAACAGCCACCGGGGAGATTCACAGGCTGGCCACGGAGCCCTAGGTACACTGGTGGCCCAATCTGACCTCTGTAGGGATTTGGAGGATGGGAATAATCCTGGTTTGGAATGGAGGTGGGCCTTAGGCAGGGCCCTGAGGAGACTAAGATAAGCTGGGCAGAGGAGAGAGAAGGGCACCATCTCTCCCTGTGGCCTTCCTGTGAAGAAGGCCTGGACAAGTGTGAGTGGCGAATGGAATTACGCATTTGCTCCATTTTAGGTTCATAAGTCAGCCGGCAAAATGATCCAGGGGCTGGTAGCACTTGGCCTTGGCCGCTCAGTAGAATCACCCGGGGAGTTGTAAGAACCACTGATGCCCAGGTCCTGCCCCATAGACTCCCGTGTAATTGGCGTGGGGTTTGGAAGAGCACCCCAGTGGATTCTAATGTGCAGCCATGGTTGAGAACCGTAGTTACCCCTCACACCTCAGCAATATGGCTTCTGTTTAAAAAAAAAAAAAAGTGCTAAGAGAGAAGGCAACTTTAATTTTAAATGTTAAATTGCCAGGGTGGGTTGGTGATGTCAGATTTCCCTGCCACCTTTGCCTGCCTCTAGCCGCTGCCCCCACATTTTCCCAGCTGCTCCAAAAAAGCCAAGCTCCTGCTCAAAACACTTTTTTCCCTTCTCTGAAAAGTCCTGTTCCCAGGAAATTCCTTCCTGACCCTCTCATGTCTCCTGTGGGAACACCTCGTTCTTAATGCTTCGTTCTGCTTCTCAGAAGTGCCCTGATCCTCCAACATCATGCAGTTTTGCTCAAATGTCATCAGGTTGCAGAGAATTTTCTAGAAGGATCAGAGGGAGCCTTCTAAAGAGGCCACTGCAGCAGCGGAGGCCAAGTGGAAAGTATGCCGGATGGGGAGCCAGGATCCCCCAGCCCAAGTGCTGACACTGCCACTCATGTGCTCTCCACTCTGTGCCTTAACTTCCACATCTGTGAAATGGAGTAGCCCAGTGACCTCTGAGGTTCCTCCTTACCCTTCCTCTCTGAGACTTCAGAAACTGCTCCAAGCTGAACACAGCTGGGCCTGAGGTACGGCTCACCTCCCAGACTCTGCTTCCTGGGGCCTCAGCCAAGCCCCAGGCTTCCTGCCTGGTGAGCCACGGGCACAAGGGGCCTTCACAGAGTCTCTGCAGGGCTTTCCTGGGGAGCTGGGGGTGGGGAGGCAAAAAGCCTGTCAGAGCCAACACAGAGGCTTCGTCTGTGTCCAGAGCTGCGGAAGGAGTACACTGAGCAGCCCATAGGGACTCTACCTTGCCTCTCGATTTTTCCATGGCTTTTTCAGAACCTTTCATTTGCTCAAGTAACGCCTCAGCGGTAGAGACCAGTAAGGGCCATTAGCTCAATTTGACATATGAGGAGGCTGAGGTGCTGTGAGGAAAGCGATGCTGGAGGAGGCAGCATGTCAGCGCAGGTAAGAGCATCTGCTGCTCTACCACTTAGCCTTTCCCAGCCTCAGTTTCCTTATCTAAAGTTGCCGATACTCTGGACTGCTCTGGCAGGCCTGCCCATGCTCCTTGGAGAGGACAAGGAGGCCCAGGAACACCTTTGATCTTGAGGTGGGACCCAGGAGCCAAGTCAGTGCACAGGCAGGGCCCCGAGAGATCCATGATGGGTCAGGCACTTTTCTAGAACATTCCATATATCGTCTTGTATTATCTTCACAGCAGTCCTGTCAGTCAGGCATCCTTTGCACCATTCTTCAGAGGGACAACTGGAGGCTGAGAGTTCACACACAGCCAGGGTCCAAACTCGGGTTCCAAGTCATGTTCTTTCCACCACTCTGGGCCATCCTCCTTGGAGGTGGGTCCAGCGCTGGAGAGTTGAGGCAAGCTCTGATTCTGTGTTATCTCCTTGTAGACAGATGGACAGCAGGTCTCAAACTCTTGCCCTCAAGTGACCCTCCCACCTTAACCTCTCAAAATTCTGGGATTTCAGGCTCAGGGCCCAGTACGATGCAGGCAAGGAAACCAGAGAAGAGAAACTACTGAGTTTGAGAAACTTAGGCTTTGAGATCCTCTTCTTTCTTCAACCAGAAGGAATTTTTACCCAGAAATTTTACATGGATTAAAGTTATTAATACATACTTTTTAAAAACCAAGGCAAACTAAAAGAGAGACTTGAACAATTACCAAATCTCTGGAGGGAGAATGTCTTTTATTAAACTTAGAAATGATTGAAGAAATCACAAAGAAAAGAGCAGGTTTGACTACAGAGAAATGTAAATTTTCTATATTAGAAAAAGACTGAAAAGGGGCAAGTGGGAAAAATATTTGCAGCATTTAAGGTAGATACATTTAAAAATTATTTGCTTTTATTGATATTCTATCTCTTTCCTAAAATGTTTTGAGGAGGATATATTACATAAAGAGTCCATACAAACTGATAGTTACAAACAAAAAGCCTTATATGTATACAAATAAGCAAGCAGCATGATGAAGCAATTTACATAAAACAAGTTATAACTAGTAAATGGATTTACAGAAAAATGTGCAGGCTTCCTAATCACCAAAGAAATGCAAAGTTAAGTGGAAAGTTTAACTTGACACCCAGAACTCGTGAAGATGTGATAAAATAGCTAGCCCCATACATTGCTGACCTGAGAAAATTGTTACAATTCTCAAGGAAAATAATATGGTGAAAGATATCAAGAACTATGAAAATATTTTTTATATTCAACAGAGTCATTTTAGAACTGGGAATTTATGCCAAAAATTCAACAATGTGAAAAGAGTTATGTGTACAAAAATCCTCATTGCAGTGATTTTTTTGTTTTTTTTTTTTTGTTTTTGAGATGGGGTCTCCCTCTGTTACCCAGGTTGGAGTGCAGAGGCGCCAACTCGGCTCACTGCAACCTCTGTCTCCCAGGTTCAAATGATCCTCCCACCTCAGCCCCCTTGCTTCCCAAGTAGCTGGGACTACAGGCACATGCCACCACGCCTGGTTAATTTTTTGTATTTTTAGTAGAGACAGGGTTTTGCCATGTTGGCCAGGCTGGTCTCAAACTCCTGAGCTCAAGAGATCTGCCCACCTTGGCCTCCCAAAATGCTGGGATTACAAGCATGAGCCACCATGCCCAGACTTCATTGCAACATTTTATTTTTTTTAAAGGGAAAAATTTTAAATGACTTAATGTCCTAAAGTAGGGAAATGATTAACTGAAGTTTGCCCCATGCATTCAGTGGAATACAATACAGCCTTTTAAAAAGTGTATAAAAATGTATGGCAAATAAAAATGCCTGTGACAAAATGTTAACTTTAAAAAGCAGAATATGTAACTGCAATATTCAGAATATATAATTCATAATATGAATATAATTATGTGAAAAAACACATGCATACACATATGTGAAAGGCAGGCCTTCCCCCAATGTGTGCAAGGCCTGGGGTGGGGTACAAATGGAGACAACATGCCAAATGCCTAAATATTAAAAAGTAATAATTCAAGCTAACAAGTTGTCAAATCAAATATTTCACCTTCCTACCTTGTGATACATTAAGATGCATATTGTAATCCCTAGGGTAACCAGTAGGAAAATAACTCAACAATTATAGGGTAAAAATGAACAACGAAATTAAAATGGTTTACTAGAAGAATATAAGTTTAACATAAAAGAAAGCAATAAAGGAGCAACATAGAAATAAAACAGACATGAGACATGTAAAAAATAAAGAGCAAAATGATAGATATAAATCCAATAATATCAATAATTACTGTTATTGAGTGAATGTTTGTGTCCCCCACTGTAAATTTATATGTTAAAGCCCTAATTCCCAATATGATGGTATTTGGTGGTAGGGCCTTTGGAAGGTATTAGGTTTAGATAAGGTCACAGTGGTGGGGATGTGATGGGATTAGTATCCTTATAAGAATTGGAAAAGAGACCAGAGGTCTACATTTGAAGACACAGCAAGAAGGCAGCCTTCTGCAAGCCAGGACAAGAGCCCTCACCGGGAACTGAAATTTCTAGCACCTTGATCTTGGACTTCCCAGCCTCCAGAACTGTGAGAAATAAATGTCAATTGTTTAAGCCACTCAGTCTATGGTGTTTTGTTATAGCAGCCCAAGCTAACCAAGACAACTACATTAAATTATAACAACATTATTTATAATTACCCCAAACGCAAAATAACCTAAATGTCTGTCAAATAGTGAATGGATAAACGATGGAATACTAGTCAGCAATTTAAAAGGAACAAACTACTGATAGTTACTTCCATGTGAACAAACTTCAAAAACACTATGCTGAGTGAAGGAAGCCAGATGCAAAAGATGACATGTTATGTGATTTCACTGACATGACATGTCCAAAACAGACAAATCTACAGTGGTTGGTGGGGACTGGCAGTGTAACAGGGATTGACTGCAAATGGCCACAAGGGGTTATTGGGAGGTGATGGAAGTGTTCTATCTAAAATTGGATTATGGTGATTGTTATGGTGATGAACAACCCTGTAAATTTACTAAAAATCATTGCACATTTAAAATGGATGCAATGTATGGTACATGAATTATGCCTCAATAAAGCTGTTTTTAAATGCTAAAATTAAAAAATATTGTGTGCTTATGATAACATCAAGAAATGAAAAGACAGCTCATTAACTCTTTAAAGTACACGTGTGTTTTTTCTGTGATATGTGGTTCAGCTAGGTGCATTTTCTGGCTTCCCATAACACAGGGCTTCACAAACTTTTCCTTAAAAATCCAGATAATAAATACCTTCAACTTTGCAGAGGTATCTGTTGCAATGACTCAACTCTGCTGCTGTTGTTCAGTGAATGAGTGTTGCTGTGTTCCAATAAATCTTTATTTACAAAAACAGACTACTGGCCGGAGAGCTGTAGTTTATCAACCCCTGACAGTGTTTCCCACTGACAAAATCACACAAGAGCAAATGCAAGATCTGCATTATGCTTATATTGTTCCCTGATATACCAGTCATGTTGGAACAGATTCTCATTTCCAAAACAAGCATTATGGCAGAACAGACTGAACTCGATTGGCTGTTATGAGAGGGAAATGACCTAGTGCCTGTAAAGTCCTAAGTCACTGAGAGATTGGTGGCCCATGGATGTTAGTGATTATTATTAGCTATGTTTTATGGTTGTTGTTGGCATTACATTTGACTATTTATGTGATACACTTAGAACAGTGCTTGTGGCCAGGTGTGGTGGCTCACCCCTGTAATCTCAGCACTTTGGGAAGCTGAGGCAGGTGGATCACCTGAGGTCAGGAGTTCAAGACCAGTCTGACCAACATAGTGAAACCCCATCTCTACTAAAAATACAAAATTAGCTGGGCATGGTGGCACATGCCTGTAATCCCAGCTACTTGGGAGGCTGAGGCAGGAGAATCGCTTGAACCTGGGAGGTGGAGGTTGCAGGAGCGAAACGCCGTCTCAACAACAACAACAATGAAAAGGACGGTGCTTGCAATTTAGTTATTTTTTAAAGACTCCTTTTTGGAGTAGTTTTAGGTTCACAGCAAAATTGTGAGGAAGGTGCAGAGCTTTCCCATATACCCCCTGCCCTCACACTTGCACAGCCTCCCCCACTACCACCACCCCACTCCCACCCCCAGAGTGGTGCATTTGTTATAACTGATGAACCTACAATGACGAATCATCACGCAAAGTCTGTATGTTACATTAGGGTGCACTCTTGGTGCTGCACATTCAATGGTTTTGCACTAATGTATACTGACATGTATCCACCATTATCATATCATACGGAATAGTTTCACTGCCCTAAATATCCTCTAGGCTCCACCTATTCATCTCTCCCATCCCGCTAACTCCTGATAACCACTGATCTTTTTACAGTTTCCATAGTTTTGCCCTTTCCAGAATGTCATATAGTTGGAATCATTCAGTAAGTAGCCTTTCAGATTGGCTTCTTTCACTTAAAACCTAGCAATTTAAAAATAAAAGCAGCCCTCATTTTCATCAAATCTAAGACCTATAGCTTATAAAATTGTGGTAAAATACACATAAAGTTTACCGTCTTAATCATTTTACAGTGCACAATTTGGCAGCAGTTAGTATATCCACAGTGTTGTGCAGCCATCACCGCTGTATAGTTTCAGAACATTTTCATTATCCCCAAAGGAAACTCCATTCTTATCAGGTAGTCATTCCCCCTCCTCCCTCTCCTAGTCTCTGGAAGATACTTTAAAAAAAAAAATCACTCCTTCAAACATTTGAGATTACACAGTACTTACAATCAAAAACGTCTTTTTCTTTTTTTTTTTTCAGGGCAGGGTCTCACTCGGTTGCCCAGGCTGGTGTGCAGTGGCACATTCACAGCTCATTACAGCCTCGACTTCCTGGACTCAAGAGATCCTCCCACCTCAACCTCCCTGGTAGCTGGGACCACAGGCATGTACCACCACACTTTGCTAATTTTTGTATTTTTTGTAGAGATGGGGTTTCTCCATGTTGCCCAGGCTGGTCTCAGGTGATCCGCCCACCTTAGCCTCCCAAAGTGTTAGGCTTACAGGTATGAGCCACTGCACCCAGCCCCCCAAAAATCTTATAATTGTTGTTTATCCTATGGCGTTCCCACATAATTGTCATTGCCTGAATAAGCATACATTTGGTCTTTGCTCTTTAGAGCTATGAGTTCTAAATGAATGCATAATTTTGTCATTCCTACATATTTTATGTGTTGAGTTTAACTGCCTCTAAACTGCCTTCAAGAATGCTATGGCTCAACAAAGAAATGAAGACTCGTTGAATGTGAAGAAGAACGTGAAACCAAGTGGCAGGGCATAAACTCGATATTACTGAGGCAAATATTCACCAACAGAGGCATTGCCATAGTCTGTGCCTCTTCCAGAATCACAACCAGATACTTTATGGGACAGGAAAGGAAGATATAAACAGATGAAGTTGTGCTATGTTTTGTTACTGAGATATGTCTGAAAAGACGGCATGTCACTTATCAAGCAAGGCAACCAAGAGCCAGAGGAATTATGAAATCCTTTGGAATAGCTAATAAACGATTTCAAAGTAAAGGGAGGTTGGTGTATCTGGTTCATGTATCACGTGAGACTATCGTTAAGGTATTATGATTCAGTTTAATGGCAGTATATTTTTTCTTGAGAGTACATAAAATAACAGTACATGTTACAATTGATAGCACCTTAAAATGATAATATAACATTATTATCATCATCACATTGCATTGTTATTTCCACTTACTTGTCTGTTTCTCCCACTGAACTGTCAATGTTTTGAAGAAAAGGAATTTCTCTTATTTGCTACTGTATCCTCAATGCCTTGACAAATGTCTGGTATGTAGCAGAAGCCAACAAATGAACAAACACAATTCATTTGGGAGATGAAGCTCACAAATTTAATTAGTCTTAACTCCTGGTTTTAAGGTTGCTGTGAAAATTAAATGAAAAACAGCTTTTAAAACCTCACCTATTACAGGGCTTGGCACAAAATAACTACTCAATAAAGACTCATTGGTTGGTTGTCGTTTTTGTACCAGTTAGGATAGTATTTGGCTAAAGTGACAGAAGACCCAAAATATAATGGTGTAAACGAGAGAGAAGTTGATTATCCCTTCAGATAAGCAAAGTGTAGAAGTAAACAGCCCAGGTATGGGAAGATCCATGACCACCAGCATCTCAAGTTCCTTAGTTGTATTACTGTGCCATTCTCATACACAGCATCCACCTTACGGCCCAAAATGGCTGCTTGAGCTCCAGCCATCATGCTCACATTTCAGCTGGAAGGAAGTAGAAAAGGACGGCAGAAGAATGGTACCTCACCATTTATCAATACTTTCTCAGAGTCGTAATGACACTCTATTTAGCTCCCATTGATCAGAACTTGACTACATCTAACATATGGCGTCTAGAAAATTCAGGCTTTTGTTCCTACACACTTTAGATGTTCAAAAAACAAGCAACTGTTACCAGGACAGAGCCCAAAGCTTGGAAGGGGAGGGCTTGGAGTTTGCACTTCCTCACGCCTGCTCCAGGTGGCTCACCACTTGTGGATCCCCTTGGGTGGGCATGGGATGTGGGTGGTGAAGGCACATAGAGAGTCCTAGGATGTGAGACAGTGACAGGAAAAATTGGGGAAGGGCAGACCTGGATTGTCCCAGTGCCCGTTCCCCTCCCACCCCCAGCAGGAAGCACCCTGTGTCAGTGTCCTGTGCTAGCCAGGGGCCACTCCTGGGACCTCTGAGCCTACTATAGTCAAGTCAGCAGGTTGCTAGGCTGACTCTGGAACAGGTTGAGCCCTCTGGGGCATATGCCTTCTTCACATTGCTGCAGGAGTCTCTGTGGCAGAAGCCAGAGGCCACAATAGGTGAGGGTTTAGAGGGCTGCAGAGTGCAGGGCAGGGTTGACCTTGGTCCAGGTCAGGCCTGGAGTCTCACCAGGCTGCTGCCTTTCCTACAGAGGGGCCAACAAGGTTGAAATACCATCTGAGTCATCTTGGGCTGCCACAACAAAATATGGTAGACCAGGTGGCTTTAAACAATCAGGGTTTATTCCTCACAGGGTTCTGGAGACTGGGAAGTCCAAGATCATGGTGCTGTCCAATTCAGTTTCTGGTGAGGGCTCTCTGTCTAGCTTGCAGTTGACTGTCTTCTTGTTGTGTCCTCACATGGCAAGGCAGACAGCACTCTGGCTTCTCTTCCTCTTCTCATAAGGGCACTAATCCCATCATGGAGGCCCCACCCTCATGATCTCATCTAAACCTAATTGCCTCCCAAAGGCCCCATCTTCAAATACCATCACCTTGGGGGTTAGGGCTTCACCTAATCTCCAACATGCATTCCATAGCAGACATCTAATTCCATCTGGACCCCTGCTTTGGCCCTGGGTTCCTGCTTTGTCCCTATACT